>NW_024884800.1:12839146-12965263 GCF_019232065.1 Centrocercus urophasianus | reverse complement strand
CCCCCCCCCGGAACCTTTTGTTTGTTGCTGGAGCACTCATTTGTGAAACATAGTAAGAACGCAACCCTAAAGAAGTTAGTTCAATTAACTTGTAAATGAGTGCCATCACAGCTCCTGTTTTAATAGGGTGGATTAAGGGGCAGTTTAGTTTCCGGTAGTATTTGTTATTCTTTAACTAATCGTAAACTCAGTAAAGTGTTGCCTTTCATTGGTTGAGGAATGGAGGGCAGGTGAAAGAAGTAGGAGTTCTGTGTAGTGGAATGCTGCGGTAGTTAGAAGCAGGCTTAAAACTCAGCGTAGGTGTTCTTGAGAGCTGTAGTTGTGTGGAACGATTGCTCTGCTCAATGTGGAACGCCTACTGCTTTCTTCAAGGGCAGCATAAACTGGTGGTCTTGTTAAAAACGAATGCTGCTGTCCCTGTACAAGCACAATGAATTTCCACTGATTAAAAGGAAGAACGCTTTCTTTGCAGGCTGGTTCTGTTTCCTTACTGAAGGAGCAAATGGAACTTTTGCAAGACTTAACCAGATTCCTATATTGAGGTTGTAATCCTTCTGAAGTGTGATGGAATCATCTGAATTTAATTGTTTTATTGGTTGGGCGCTCCGCCATTGGGCATAAGTACTTGATCTAACACGATGGGTGTAATAATCTATGATTAGATGTAGCTGTCCTTTCCAGATTCTTTTCCACAAGATGAGTGTCATTTGCTCATCTAGCTATTGCTTTATGATAGCATTCATTTGTCAGGGAAAATGTTCTGATTCAGTGTTTCTCTGTAAAAACCAAACAAACAAAAAAACAGTGGAATATCCAGACTGCTCCTTTCAGCCTCCTTTATAATACACTTCTGAAAGTGCACCCTTTCAAGACTTATTTTTCCTCTGCTTACCTAGTCGAGACTTTATTCTGTACCGGTACCCTGGAAGGCCACCCACTTATGCTACAGACAATGGCTTTGAAGACAAGGTGAGGAGAACTGAGGCAATTTCTTATCCCTACCCCTGACTCCTAGATACCTCTGGTCCCACTTAATTGTGAAAACTTCCTACTGGAGTTGTGCTCTAACTCAGTCTTCCCTTGTGCATTTAAGAACAAACTCCCAGAGCTGACTTCTGCTCATGGTAGAAGCACATTATTTGCACAAGATTTAATCAAACTGTAGTACCTTTGCTACTGAGGGTTGATTGTGTGCTGTTCCCCTGTTGATCTTTTTATAACAACTGCTCATTGTTGGAAACAAGTCTAATTTTAATGGGAAGAGGTAACATAATTCCAGAATGCTATTTCATTTTTCTGAATTTTTGCTGAGTGAAAACGCTTCCTAGTGGAAAGTGGGCTGAACTGACTAGATACAGTGAGATAGCCAGGTTGAGTTTTGGAAGAGCAGAATGAGATGTGCACTAAGTATAGTGTATACACTAAATAGAGCATATGTGAGAAGGCATTCTCCCCAATCCTGGTGCCTCTCATCTAAAAGTCAGCTGAGATGTGGAGGTTTTCTCCCTGAAGAGGGGATGTTGATAGAAACAGATTAATATAACAAGTGACTCATTTAGCTGACATGATAGATCAAGTTCCATTAAGAAGGAGCTAATGAAACAGCTTAAAAAAAAAAAGGGAACTTATACAAGAAATGCTCTGTATTACATCCCATCTGACCCCTCTTGGTTTTTTTCTGGACTTATATTGATATGCCCATGCAATTATGTGAATAGCTCAAGTGTGCTGCCAGTGAAGTTGCTGCAGTGTACACTTCTGGATGGGCTATTATGTGTGCTCAAATGGTGAGCGTGTTCTGAAATCTGTGCAGCTTTAGCTCTTCTGTTCTTGGCTAATACACTGCTATCTTTATATGGGCTTCACTTGCACCTAAAATGTTCTTTTCCTCTGTGTAGATTAACCTCATTCCAAAATCCACTAACTTTAAAAATCAGGCAGTATGGTCTAAGTGAGCGTTTGTCCTCAAAGATTTTACCACCAGAGCTTTTGTTAAGAGTTGTCTGCTATTAGACTGCACTACAGTTCTTTCTGGTTTTGCATATTTCACCATGAGATGAGAGACTGTGTTGCTAGAACAGAAGGCACATGGAATTAAGAGTCCTGGCATCTCGACTCCTACTGGGTGGCTGGAGGCATCCTTGCTGGCACTGTGCTAACAACAGCTGCACAAGGGCTTTTGCCAGTTGCAGTTACCTATTCGTGGCCTTGTGCTGAGATGCAATGTGATAGCATGCATCTTCTATGTCTATCAGTGCATATGTTGCAGAAAGCATGCAGCTTCTCAAAATTCTGCAGTGTAAAGTTGATTAGTATGAGCAAAACTTATTAAAACTTACTGAAGGCGGCTAGAGCAGCAGGTGCTCTTCTGGTCCTCCAGTGGGGAAGTGTGGGAGTGTGCCTTTGACACTTACACAGTGTGCTTCATAGATTCTGCATTTGATGGCTTGTGTTTTAATGGTAGTTTTAAATGGTAACTTAATTTATGATAATTATAAATGGTAATTTTACCTCTTGAGCAGCTGATGGTTTCAGAGCGGAACTGGAAACAGGCGTTATTTATTGTTTAATGCATTGTGATATACAAAAGTATGGTTTTTGTTTATATAATAGCTGTAAAGTTTGTAAATAAATTCATAAGATCCAGTTTTAAACTGATTGTACAGCTCTTTCATATTCATCTTTGGAAGATTTACTGTTTCCTTAAGTTCACGTTGCCTATTGAATGCAATAGAACGTGAGCTAGAATATCAAGTAAGAAGTGTTGGGTTTTATGTCACTCCATCCTTAAAGTTTGTCTTCTTTATTTTCCCAGATACTACTGTGCTGTTCTGGCAATGGCCATTATGACTCTGTGTATACAAAACAATTTCAAGCAAATGCTGCTATTTGCCAGGGTAAATTTGAAATTATTGTGTTGTGTTTTGTTTTATTATGAAAGAGAACTGTGTGCTTTTGTATGTTTATAGGCTGTGCTTATTCTGGTTTCCAGAGACAGGGAGGGCGAGAGATGGCAGCTCATTTTTTGTGTTAATGTATGCATACTCTCAGTATACTTATCTGTTAAGTAGCATAATGAACCAAGTGCCCTCCATATGTCTCTTTTCACCTGAATTATTTTATGATCCTCTTCTTAATTGAATTCAATATATGTAGTGTTTTGTAACAGTGAATATTGCCTAAAGATATGCTTACCTTGAAAATAGGAGCTGTCGTACGTCTGATATTAATTTGTTCTGAGCTTTGTCTTGGTTTGTCCAGCTGTATTATATGAAATCCTGTACAAAGATGTGTTCCTCATGGATGAGGAAGAATTAAGGTCTGCAGTTGAGATGTTTCGAAGTGGTTCCAAGAAGAACAGAAACAGTGGCTGTGTAGAAAGCGAGGATACAAACTTCGATTGTCTGCATGAAAAAGTACCCAGAAATCCATCAGGAAAGAGGTAGTGTTTGATGGGGGGTTGTATGGTAGCAGGGAAATGTTGAAATAAATAAAGTTTAAAACCTTGCTAAGGGCAGTGGGTTAGTAGGCTGATTTCTCCAAGTTCCTTTGAATGCGCACGTGGTACTAACAGTGTTTCGTGGCATAGGCTCAAAGCTGAAGTGTGGTGTAGAAGAGACAGTGTACTTCAGAGCTTAGTACTGTCATGGAATTGGACATCCTCTGCTACTGGCTGTGTTATATTTGCATGCAACTTTGTAAAATGAGTGTTTGTAAATAAAATCTTCCCTTTGTCATCAGAGTTCTCTTGATGAGAGACCTACTAGCTTCCTCAGCCTCTTTAGCTTTGTACAGGCAACAGTTTATTGAGAAAATTAACTATTTGTATTTTTTCCTTAATTGAATTGTACCCCATATAGACAATTAAATGGGGGAATCGTTGAAGTCTGCTGGATCCGTTGGAGTGAGGGGAAGAAGCGAGCATACCTGCTGAAAACCTTGATGTTCTTTAATCACAAGTCACCACAAAGGCTTGAGGCAAAGTGTGTCTGTTAGTAAAAGCTTTCAGGTGACATTGGTTTTGTAGTGCCTGGAGCAGAGTGGTGTAATAGTCAGCAGTGAGAGTTCAGATGTATTCAGTGGGGTCATCTTCATCCTTTCCAAATGCAAATAGTGGCTATCCTTAGGGATAGGTTTGGGGGTGGTAAGGGTCATGATCTTAAAACTAGGAAAAGACTTGTCCTCTGCTCCCTTACAGCCTTTGTTTCAGGCAAAATCTGCCACTTGATGGCACTATGGTGCTTTTTTCAGGTTTTGTGAAAAGTTAGTTATTTTAACCCTTCTTAGAACTTATGCATTGCATCGTTTGTAATCTTATTTTAAATTGTTTAGAGGTGATGACTGGGAAGGCAATGATCCTGACAATCCAGTGGAAGATAAGTTCAGACAAGGCACTGAAGAAGCAAAGGTTTGGCAATTAGGGAAGAATTTCTTGTGTGTGGTTGGGTGTTTTGTGTTTTCTCCTCCTGTTGTTGCAGAATGTTACCTACGTTAGGGTAATGTTTCTACTTCTTAAAAATAACTTCTTGAAAGCAGATTGCTTTTTTTTTTTTTTTTCCTTTTTTTCTTTCTGTCTGCCTGTCTTTTGATTTTTTGCCAGTTTTTCTTGAATTGGATAAGCCTTACTCCTTTTTGAGATCCTCTTGTTCTTTTATAGCTGATGTCTGGCTTGTTGGGTTTTTTTTTTTCCCTCCAGAAATTGAGCTCAGCAGACACTTCCTGGTTTGCTGTTTGCTTGTCTGAAAAGTGGCTTAAGTCAGCCCACTTTCATTTTGAGCACAGTGTAAATATCTTTGGAACAGGTTTTAAAAGGCCTTTAGATGCCTGTTTCCAGATGTAACAACTGGAATTCCCACCAATTTTTAAGTCGTGGTTTCATTGGTCTAACTAGTTTCTCTTCACTCAGAAAGAATTGAAGGAATGCAGAGTGTTTCTCTTAAGACTATTTTTGATCTTTCTGTAGTCTGTCAGCTTAGCTTCTGAGTTGAACAATCCTCAATTCCTAAATTCATGTTTATGTTCTTGGTCTTTATTCTGCATAGTAGAAGTGAAAGTTTGGGGAATTTGGGTGTAGACAAATGGTCCATAGTTGGTAGAATAGAGATTATGCTGAACATTTTAAATGTGTTTGTTAATGATAGTTCATTTCAACTCTATTTCTAGACTCCAGAAAATTCCTCAAAAATGCCTTTCCCCTACAAAGTGCTGAAGGCTTTGGACCCAGAGATTTATCGAAATGTGGAATTTGATGTTTGGCTGGACAGCAGAAAAGGTATCTTTAAATCAAAAAGTCCTTAAATCCAAACCTTATTTTTGCTGTGAGCTCAGAATTAAATGTATGAATCTGATGCTTTTGACACCTTCTTTCAGTACAGCTGAGGTATGAAGGATATTAGTTAATCCACTTGATATTTGTAGGTAATATGTCCTCTTACCAGAGCTATTTCTTGGTTTCATTTCAAAATACCAGGTCCTGTTCTTGGTGTTGTATAATGGTTGTAAGGTTGCTAAAAATCTGACGCCTGATGCTTAATGGCTATAATGTAGGAAATACCAAGACTCCAAGCAGAGTACAGAACAGAATTCTGTGTTACTATTCAGTTGTGCTGGGAGTCATCCAAATTTGAGCCTACAGGTGTTTATTTTTAATGGTATGCCTGAGGACTCCTAAAGCAGCGTTTTAGATTGTGTTCTGTCATAATGAAGGTCTCAGCTTTAGCAGTGAGATATGTCACATGAAATGAGTTGTCTTTTGCTTCCCAGCTCTCCTGGGCTTGAGCATCCTAGAGAGATTTTGTGGTCTTTGTGGGTTCAATAGTTGCTGTTTTATGGCAATACACTGTGGCTGGTGTGTGAACAAGTTGCCAAGGAAGATGAATTTTGAAGTTGCATCATTGATATTTGACCAGGAGAACTTTGCATACTGAAGAACTCCAGCATCTTCACAGCTGCATAAGTAACAATGATTGTCATTAAATTCTTGAAATGGAGTACTGTAACTAATTATCTGTGTTGAGTACTGATATACAGAGAACCTGGGCAGGGAATGGGGGGGGGGGGGGGGAGAAAAGATTGAAGTCTGAAAACAAGGGAGAAAGCTGAATTAACACAGTACCATCATAAAGGGCACAAGCATTGCAGTACGTAGGTTAAGTAGGCCTACTACTTCATCAGCTAGATATTGTTAATCTCTTATGACTTAGGTAGTTATGGTCTAAGAGCAACTAGAGTTACTTCATCATTACGGTGAGGAATGCTTATATATACATAGGGAATGTTAACACACCTGGCCGTTAATTAGTAACTGAGAGTCATCATGAAGTATTTATAGGGTACTTGAAGAAAGAACAGTATTTATTAGGCTTTTCTCCTTTTTATTTATTTATTCGTTTGTTTTTAGAGCTTCAAAAAACTGACTACATGGTGTTTGCGGGGAGACAGTACTATTTAGGAGACAAGTGTCAGGTTAGTACTCAAAGGAGGTTCAGTTATGGTAAATTACTAAAGCTACTTCACATGGAGCATGGTAATCCATGAAATGACTTCATAGAATCTTCCAGGGCTTTTCTCATTTTCTGTCTTGTAATTATTAATTTTATTTTAGTTTTTAATTAAATTTCTTCCTAAAGATCTTTCTTTAAATATTGGGCGTGAATGAAAAGCTACTTGGAAATTCATTGAGAACCAGTGATACAAATAATGTGAATGCTGAGGTTCTGCACTGGGAGCTCAAAGTGCAAAGTATGTGCAAAACTGAGGTAGTTGTCTATTAGATTTTCACTGGAAGTCACCAGCAAGTCTGTCCAGTCTTCTGCTTCTCAACGGTAACGTAGCAGGTTTCTTTTAAGTAACTGAGAGGGAAGAGAAGAGTGGCTGGGAAATGCTGAAATCAAAGTCAACTTCCCTTTTGTTCTCATGTTGTATGTAGTGAAGGTGTACTTCTTAAAATCACTTTGAGGTGGTGCTGATAAGTCATTTAGTGACTCTTCTTGCTCACTAGAGCTTTCTTGCTTTATTTTTTGTTCTGCTCAAGTTCTTACATAGTGGTCCTTATCTGTTTGACACAGAGTGTGAAAGTAAGTTAGAAGGCAGAAATCGATCTTAAGCCTGTTTTACAGGAGTTTACACATTGCTTGCAAGACTGTTTCTTTTCCTTCTTTTCTTAAAGTAGTATGGTGCTGTCTATCTTGCCTGGTCTGTTAGTATTTGATATTGCTGAGCCCAGCTCATAACATAAAATCAGCTAGGGGGTAGGAACTTTGCTGGTTTGTAGGCAGTATTTGGTCCCCTGATGCTGTTTAGTTTTTTCAGGGTTTCCCTTGTTCTCCCTCCAGGTGCGTCTGGATCCTGGAGGTAAGTATTACAATGCTCATATCCAGGAAGTTGGGCAGGATGGCAACACGGTGACTGTTTTCATTGAGGAGCTGGCAGAAAAGTAAGCAATCTGGTGACAGTTTCATGTCTGAACTTTTTATAGTGGAGTCTGTGCAGTCACAGATGGTTAAGATAGGGTTGTTAAGATACTTTAAGAAGAAAAGAGAAATGAGGCTTTGAAATAATTGTGGCTGCTAGAGGGAGACTTGCTTCTTTGTTGGTTATCTCTCTTCAACTAAGATGTTACAGGAAAAATTCACCTATTTAAAATAGCAAAAATCATGATGCTTTATGTGGAGTCTTATTCTTCTCAAGAATCTCTGCAGTTTGGGCATAACTCCTGGATAGCAAGTTATTCTCTGCTACCAGTTTCTCTGAAGCTTTTATGTTGTAATCCCAGAAAATAATGGATGTTTATGTTGAATCTCATCACACTCACCACCTTGCTGTTCAAAGCATTTGCCCTTCTCCAAATCTGCAGTTAGGCTTACCTACATTTTGCAGAAATTCTGTCTCTTTAATTGCTTCCGGATAGACTTCTGAAGGCATACCAATGTAGGGAAAAAGGGCTTGACCTGTGAAGTCAGTAGCATTGGGACTGAATCCTACCTTACCTTTTCTAATGTACAAAATATACAAGTAACAGTAATACGTGCTTCAGAGAACAAGCTTTTTTTTATTCCCCCGAAGCTCCCTATAGTCAATGATTTTGCCTTTTCCCTATTTTCTTTTTTGTAGTGTTGCTTCAGCATATGTTGCTGTGTTCCTGCACATAATGTATTCTTGCAGCGCTGCTAACATGAATGTTTTTCATGTAGGCATACCGTTCCTTTGGCAAACCTAAAACCAGTGACACAGGTGGCACCTGTCCTTGCTTGGAATGTGGTTCCCAGCCGAAAAGGAGGAAGCTATCAGAAAGTAGCAGGTGGATACTTCTCAGGAATAGGTTTGTACAAGTTTTCCAGAGGTGTTCCTTCCTTTAGAGAGAGGTAGGATAGGGAAGGACAAATTTTAGCAATACCAGTCCCTAGATGTTGAAAGTAACTTAACTTGGCCTGTGATATAAAATCTAGTTGTGACAAGGACTTCATGTAAACTGATGCTTCAGACAGAAGGTTGAGTTTCCATATGTAAAATAGCAAACCCCTTGAAAATACACAGAAAGGTTCATGTTGCTCAGAATTTTAAGAAGAGTTTTGACATTTGAGAACTATTTATGAAGATTCGATCTGTGAGCCAAAAAGTATATCAGATTTGGCCTTAGAAGAGGTGTATGGAAGGATTAGAGTTTTGCTATTGAAGTAAACAGGAATTGTATTTGTTTTGTTTAGAGAATGGTTTTCTGATTGAATAAATGTAGCTTTTATGAAGGTGTTTGAATACTGCAAATACTAGTTTGATCAGTTGAAACTGGGAATGTGTTCATGTGAGCGAGGTGCTTGTATGCAGTTCAGAATGCATGTTAGGTTCTTCAAAATGAGGATATGAAGTTTGTGTGTTTTGGATGCTTCTTCCCTGCCCTGGAATAGGCTGTTGATTCTCTTCGATATATCTAAATAATGACTCTTCTCAAATGATAGAAAGAAAACATAGCTCTAGAGTAAGCTGCTTAAAGTATAAACCTTTGTTTTCTGTCCTTAACTGAAACTGCAGAAATGGATGTGAAAACACGGAAGAGATTGCTTAAGAAAGTTCGTGGAAAGGAGGTCTTTATGACAATGGCTTATAGTAGGGGCCAGCCAGTTCTCCCACCCCGGCTACAGCATGGTGTTCCCTCAGGGCGCTCTCCTCCAGTTCACTGTTCACAGGGTGGTGGAAACATGGCACCTTATGGACCCTATCATCCTCAGAATCCTCCCCAGAGGCATAACCGTGGATTTGGAATGCCAAGGTATGAAGCCTTATCTGAGGTTACTGCTTGTTCTCTGTTCTTGCTGTGGACTAGTTAGGAGAGAGCTTGTGCTACTTAATAGATAACTCTATAGAAGAGTTCCATCTGAGAGGCACTTCCTGGTAATTGCACCTTTTACCCTTTAAACTTAGGGGATCTGCCCGATTTATAAACAGGCACAACATGGTTGGCCCTCAAATAGCATTCTACCCCAGTCCAGGAAAGAGATGCTATCAGAGCTATGACAGTTTCTCCTGCAGGTCACGGTAAGTGCATACTAACCTCTTTACAGAACATTGAACACCAAAAGAGCTGGGGAGGGTGGTGGGAGAGGGATGTAGAGGGCTGAGTTAACTGTTAATGGCACAGTATTGAACACTGGGATTATTGTGCCTTTCTGAAGAGAGTTAAAATCGAGCAACAAAACTAAGGTGAAAATCCAGATAGCAGTAATTCTTAACCTTTTTTTTTTTTCTTTTAAGTTCATACAGCCGTAGCCGCCGTCAGATGCAGTGTGTGAATAAGGAATGTCAGTATGGGTTTGTACCAGAGAATGGAGAAGAGCCTCAAGGGTCAGAAGAAACAATAACTTTCTATGAAATTGAAGAAGGGGATGAAACTTCTTTTCCTGCTTTAGCAGTAAGTTATGAATGATGAGTATGTTGAAGCTTCTCAAAGCTTCTTAAAAAATTATGCATTATAATTAAATATTATTTTTTTCTTGGAATGAGCTTTAGCAGGAGGGGAAGGGAAGGCTGAAATTGGAGGAGATCTCGAAAGCTCTGCTTAAAGCATCTAGTTTTCTAAGCTTTTCCTTTCTTTCTCTTGTTCCTCTTTCTGTCCAGCAGCATTTGTTTTGTTTTCTCTTTAGCGTGTTTTAATAAAATTAGGGCTGTATTTTTACTTCCCATGACAATTTGAAAATGAGATTTGGGGGAGAAAAAATTGCTTCCTACAGTCAGTGTCTGTCTGATTGTAAGTATTGCGGGAGGTAGTACTTCAGTTGTTTTGCTGTACTCTTAATTTGTGGTTTGAGTAACTAGTTTCAGAAGCTGTACAGTGATAGCGTGGATTATTCCTAGGAATTCACAGTTGAGATGTTTTGGGCTAACATTCCTGAAACCATTTTTTCTGCTGCAGAGATGGGAGAAAAATCCAAATCTAGCTTCTTTTAAAAACTTCATAGTGTGCTACTTTCATCTTCAATCTAATACATTTTTAAACAGTGAAATCAATCTTTCAATTTTTATCTAAGCTTAATACAAGTTACACTTGCATTTAAATAGATGAGAGGATGAATCTGCTCAGTGTTTTTTCAGCAGCCTTTGTTTATTCATCTGCCTGTTAAATGTGTGATCTTTGCTCTTTTCTTCCAAGGCTGTCAAGAAGTAGGGGCAATATCTTATAATGCTCCTTTTTCTTCTCCATTCCCCCTCCCATTAAATCAGGATAGATTTCTAGCTTGTTTTTTTTCCTTCCCATTGCTAAGCTGTACACCTGTGGCATCCAATGAGTAGTTTTTCATGTTCATTCAGGCACTTTGTTAGTGTCAATGCCTAAGTCTCTTCCCTGCATCTTTTCTGTCTCCTTCACTGAAGGAATTTAACATGTCCTGGGGATAAATGTTTGTTGCAGAAAAATCTGCCATCCTGCTAGAGGCCTGGTGGGAGAATCTTCTGACTCAACACCGGTACTTCACTGTTGGAGATCTTATAAGCCTCTTTTTCAGTCTCATAGCTGTCCTATCTTCTGAGGAGAGAGTGAATGTCATAGTCATTACAAAAGAGTGAATCAGTTTCTCTTACTTATGCTCATAATCCTGTGTTCCTCCTTTTGAGGACTCTAGATTGTAATTGTCCAGCTAAGGGCTGGCTTTATACAAAGACAGTGTGGGAAACGTGATGAGCGCTGCTCCCTGAATATGACAAGCATGTCTGTGTGGATCCAGCTAGTGCAAACAGCGGGAGCTATGCCAGCTGCCAGCCATGTGCTATTTCTGGATGAACTCATTGGTTGTTGGTGTGGTGGGAGTACCTCAAGGTGAGGAATACAGGAGTATATACTGGAGGTAGAGAGTGGCTGGTAGGGGTCTGCTTCCTTTTTCAGCTTTGGTTGAACCTAGGTCAGAGCTGGCTACATTCTGAGAACATCTTGACCCTGTCATATAGGACAGCTGTAAGTCTTCAAAAATAACTTTTGCAAAAGATGGTAGGCAGAATGAAAGGTAAAAGAGAAATATGTCCTATTGGGTGCAGGGTGCAAAGAGATGGATGGAGGAGCTGAATTCTAGTAACCTTTGGTTACAGCAAGTTTGGTTTTCCAGCCTGTTTCTATTTGGCTGTGTGTTAAATATGGAAAGTCTTATACTATTTATAAATGCACACTTCTTATTTTGCTTTTTAGGGCCAGGGTAGCCCTACTGCAATTGTCCACAGTCCAGCAGGTTTTTGGGTAGCTAGAAGAGGCCCCAACTCAGTTCCAGCCAACAAGCAGCCCCTGAATCCCTCAGAGGAGGATGTAGGAGAAACAAGTGAAAATGGTGAGTTCTTAAAGAGTTAGTTATCTTTGTCTGATTTAAAAAAAAAAAAAAAAAGAAAAAGTCACTGTTCCATTAAAGCTTGCTAGAACATCACTATTTTGATAACATGGGTTTGTAGCAAGGCAAGCTGCTCTGTGATCTGGCAATAGCAATCTTGATATTGCTGGAATAGCAAAATGGGGAAGAGGATCTTGGATCTTGCTATTTTTCTGTATAAAACAAGATGATATTGAAAGCAGTTCAGTTAATTAATGCAGTGAAATACAATTTTAGTAACTTTGGCTTGAACTTCTATTTTTCTGGAATCAAAGCTTTCTGTTCGCTCCCTTCTAGGGAAATTTCATGAAGAATATCTGTATGCACCTCCAGGTAAATAAAATGTTAGTCTTTACAGATACTACGTTTGGTGTATGTGCTCATTACAACTTTTTAAAAAGGTTCTGAACAATTAGATATAATGCTGTATTTTTTTATTAACTTTGCCTATGTCTTTCAGATCCAGACTGTGAAACGGCAGCAGTATTTAGTTCAGCAGAACCTACAGCAAACTTGGTAAGTGTTTGTCCCTGCCTGTTCAGATTCCTAATCTTCAGGTATGTGTAACATTCTTCATGGAACCTGTCTTTGGAACCAGGCTTAACATACTAGGTCAGAAACTGGTTTTGTCACAAAGGATTGATAGTTTTACTTCTGTAGTTCTGCCCTCCCATCTCCTTTCTTTTTAAATGGTGAGGGTTTTTGTTGGAGTCTATAAGTACATCTAAACTGTACTTTCTATCTTTCCCCTCTGCCAACTGTCTGAGCACTGTTTACTTTTCTTCTTTTTCTGTTCCAGACAGCACTTGCTTTTGCCATGCCTCTCGTCAAGTCATGTACTAGTTAGTCTTATTCCACCCACCAATGTGTGATGGAAAATATCTCACCTTTGATAGAACTGGCATTGAATTTTCTTATCTGAAACTAGTCAGTGGCTACCTTTCAAGTTCTCCATTCACCTGCTGAACTACAGTGGGTGTGAAATCCAGTCCTGTGCACATCAGATGAAACTGATCTCTCATGAGTTATGAAAGGAGCTTAGTGTAGTTCATAATTGGAAGATTCTTAGAAATCCAGCAGTTGTGGTTTTGTTACTTCTCTGCTTCTAAAATGGAACATTACTTTGGAATCCCTTCAGGAAGAAGGGCCATTGGCTGTGTCACCTCAAGATGGAGTGGCTTCCTACAGCTATCCCCAGAAGGTAACATGTAGTATGTTACTGTGGTAGCTCTTTGGAGAGATGACTGCTGTGTTTGGTCTCTTTGGGATTTTATTCTTGCTCTCTTACACGGTTTTGTTACAAAGAATATAATCCTCTATAAATAAAGCATAATGGAATGGTGAAAAGATGTGTTTGCAAGTTCCTGCAACTTACTGTTATTTTCAGGTTGGCATTTTTCCAGCCAGTTTTTAGAGAAACTTGGATAACTAGCTGTCTGTACAGCTAGAGCTTTCAAAATGCATTTTTGTGAAGTGAAAACTTTTTGAGTCTGTGATGTTTCCATAGCTCTTGTCACAGCGAGTTATAGAGGTAATGTACTGAATACTCTGACTTTCTTGCAGGTGATGGTGAACTCTGCAGTAATTGCTACCTCCGCAGGTGTTAATGCTGCTCCACCTACAGTCTTCTCCTCAAACTCTGCCTCCACACAAGCCAGTGTCACAACAGCTGTTCCCCCACAAACAGCAATTCAACCTGTTCTTATATCTCCCACTTCTGTAGGGAGGCCAGGTAGAGTGTGCTAAGGCTTTGGTCTTTGATGGTCTAAGCTTTCAGTTGCCTTCTTCTCTCCTGCTTTGTTTCCACGTATCCAAAATAAATGTGGAAAATTACATGGCAATAAAGTTACACAGCTACTGATGACTTCCATGTTTCCATGCTTTGAAGGGGATGCTTGCCTCTGTTCTTGCATGGGAACTGGCAGTCTCTGCTCTGGGGTTGTTTCCCTCACCCCACCTGTCTTTATCCTTCAGTGCCAGGTGTTTCACTACCAGGTTCCTTTTTAAAGACAGGTTCATGGTTGCTTCTCCCTGTTTTGTATGGTTAATTTCTGGTATGTTGGGCTACTGGTGCAAATTTCAAGGTTTTACTGTATCTTCCAGTAGAGTCACAAGTTCGAGCACTGAATCCAGTTCATTTTTGTGAATTGTTTGTCTTAAGAAAAAGACTTCCCTTTTACAAAGAGGATTTTTCTTGGTTTCCGTACCTTTTTGTTTAGCATGAGGGGAAAAAAAGAAACCCTCCTTCTACTTTTCTATTTGTTTGATTATTTTTTTTCGCACTTGAGAGTGCAGTCGGTGCAGTTCTCTGTAAGCTGTCTACTTGATGACAGCTTTATGAGGAACCTGCCAGTGTTCTAGAGATGTGGGCCACCTAATAAATATTCAACAGAAATTTGTCTACAAACTTCTGCCTGATACTTGAACGTTGCCTTATTTTTGTAGGTTTATTGTGATGCTTTTGATGGCTTAGAGTATTCTGTTCCCTGTTCTAGGACAGATAATTATGTAAGAAAAGCCTGACCTACTTCTAGTATGAAGAACTGATTGAAAAAGAAACGTTTGTTCTTAACTGAAATATGAAGCTTGAGAACAGACAAACAGCTAAGGCATCTGAAATTGGAACCTTCCTATCTGGTTTTAAAATTTCTTTTGGGCTTCTTTTAAAGTGGGAGGGAAGCAATTATTAAAGAGAATTGAAGTTAGTCACTGAGCTGTAGGGAAGGAAGTCCAGGCCTGACTGTGTAACTTACCATTTTCCTTGCTCGAATAAGAAGCCATTGTAAACTTGACTTTTGTTTCCTTCTAATAGTACCAGTTTCTTCACTGCCATTCCCAATTTATTCAGCTCCTCTTCCTCCAGCCAATGAGATGGGAGAAGCTGGTGCCATTCCTCCACCTTACTCTTGTGATCCCAGTGGCAACGATCTGCCTAGAGGTAATGAAGATGTTTTGTTCTTTCTATTATTGCTGCACTTCAGCACACTTCTGACTTGTGTTCTTTATGATACTGAACAGAATACCTGTAGTGACAAGAAATGGCTCCCTGCAGCTCAGAGGCAGATAAAAATATTTTGATGCTTATGTTAAAAATTCCTAGTTCTGAATACTAAGTTTGTATCAGGCTCAAACATGATTTACCACAACTTTAGACCACATCCTAAAGATCCAGGTATCAGTGGAGAGTAGAGTGCATGTTCTGTATCTTATCAGCACTGCATGGAATAATTTTTCTGATAACTTGATTTTTTTTTTTTTTTTTTTTTAAATGCATTGAAAGTTCTGGTATTGCACAGTTCAGTGGATATTGTGTGTTGTCCTATATACTATATAGAAAAAATATATATAGTATATACTTCTATATAGAAGTGTTACTCTTAGATGCCATTCTGTATTATCATAAATATGAGTGTAAGGGTTTCTGTTCTGTGAATGCACAGCCTTTCTGTATACTGTCATTGGTTATAACAGCATTTTTTAAGGTGGATTTTTGCTCCCAAGCAACAAGCATGGAAGGACCAATGCAGTAGCCATAGCACTCAAAATTGGCTTTCAACTTTGTCAGCTGAACTTGAGTTTCGTTGTGGTGGTCTTTAATCAGCTGGCACTTTCTGCTTAATACCTGCATGCTGTGCAAAGTTGCATCAGGCAGCATAGCTTGGTAAACAGCGCAGCAGCAGTGCTTGATTTGGGAGTTTATTAATATAGCCCCTTGTTCTGTCATTGCGGCTTTCAGGACACAAATTGGGCCTGGAGTTTGCAGAATTCTGTTTAATAACCTAAAGATCAAGCCATCTGCTGTCCTCGACTGTGAGTTAAGTGCCTCAGCTATAAGAATGACAGTGCTGCTTATTGTTATGCTATGTATCTTGCTTTGCTGTAGGTAGGAATGCTCTGAGGCCCAAGAGTGCCACTATCACATCGCTGCACACATCTCAAAAGGCAGATAAAACTATTGTGATGCACTGTCTCAGCTGATAAAGAATTTCATGGCTGTATGTAGTTTTGGGCAGCTGTAGAAAATCTTTCTTCCCTGCGCATGTCCCCGTGCTCAGCCCTCTGATGGTGCACTGGCTCAAACTGCCCTAAGGAGTAAAATTTAGAAGAACTGTAAAAGCAGATTTGGTTACTCAACCTGCTTATTGAGGAAGGTTCATTTGGTCATAATGTCATGCTCAGGCTGGAGCACAGATGCTCTGGATGAGTGCTGGTGTTCAGTCATGGCTTACCTGTGTTGCAGCTGCAGTGAATACAACAGCTTCAGCTGTCACTGCCTCTTTTGGCAGGTAGCACACGGGCTGTTTTTGGCAGTACTGAGGCCAAGCTAAAGATGAGCTGTAGCCTGTACTTGAGAGCAGCAGTGCAGAACTGTCAGCTTGTGTTTGTTGTTCTTGCACTGGCTCTATCTCTGCGCGTTGGCCGAAAAACATGTTTTTTATGTATTCCTCTCATAAGACTGGGTTTGAATGTCTGTGTGTGTTTCTGTAGCCATCTAGAGAGACAGAGAGGCTGCTGTGACTTTTATCAAAGGCTTACCTTTAGCTGGAATACCTGAATCTCCCACTTTCTCTTCTGCTAATATGGACAAGTAGCCTTTCATTTAGGGTTGAACAAGGAAAAGAACCGTCTGCATAACTATAGGGTCTGTAAAATCCATTTCTTTTTCCACCATTTTGAACGCCACAGTTTCACTCTAGCTATCTGACTCGATTTCTTCACCACCATCACCCTGGAAAAACAAAACAAAAACAGCATACTCTTGGAACTGGCTGTATTTTAGATGTAGGGCAGTTCTGAGTTCTACTGCTTCAGAATAGAAAGCTTCTTACTTTTATTCTGAAATCTATTTGAAGGTGGAGCATCAAATACTTCAGTAATGCAAATTGTCTTCATGCTCAGTTCAGCATACTGCCATTTGAAGTAGTTTCATTGTCCCTGTGTGGAAGTCTCATGAAAGTACTAATCCTAGAGGGCCAATCTTAGATAATATAAAGAGCTACTGTTTATATCTACAGTTCAGATAGCTGCATCTGCTGGATTGTAAAGCAGCTTTGGGCCAGAACGTTAAGGATTCTTTCAGTTGCATTTACCATGTAACATGTTTATTTTGCCAGCCGTTGATCTGGAAGTAAGCAGGATGCAAAAACTTCATGGCAAGACTGCTCAAGGTCTTCTCTTAGAGGCATTGCTAATGTGTTTTGCAATAACTCCTTTGCTGGTATTCTCAATTGCTGTTTTTTAATCTGGAGTATTTGACTTCCTGCTTCCCTACTGCAGCAGTACCACTGGAGATTATTTTATATACACATCAGAGTTAATTGTCTTCCGCTTCAGTTAAATGCCTTTTACTGAGGCTTTCAGCACTTGGGAGAATTGGGTGTTAAGTATGCTGACAAGAATCTGCAGTGGATGTGGATTAATAATCTCTTCAGACCCTTGCCTGCACCTCTTCAGCTCTCTTATCGTCATATTGGCCATGTCCTTCTGGGGATAGGCTCCAATTTTTTTTTTTCTCCCCAGGATTTTATGGTTAGTAGCTATAAGAAGTTGCATGTAGCATTTTTCCTTTTCTACAAGGAGACACTGAGTGTCACTGCAGTGTCACTGCATAATCTTTAGGTTGAGAAATCCAGCAGTTTTGGAGTAGGGCATGTTAAAGTCTTTGTGTATATTTGTGTATACTTGAGAGTTCTGTGCAGTTTGCTTGAAAAAACAAAAACAGAAAACCTGTATGACTGGTATTTGGCCTGGCATGGTTTGAAATCTGACTTTAACAGGCTGAAGTCACAGACTGGTGAGGAAGACGGTGCCTTATTATTCATTGATACAGCTGTATCCCAATTCCCAGAGTTGCTGGAATATTTTTAGTGACATTTAGGGCTTGTGAAATGGCTTCTATTAACACAGTGACCTTAGGTATCTTACTCTCATCTGCTCCCTCGCGTTTGAAGCAGCTGCGTAGGCTGCTTGCTGTTCTGGAGACTGCTCCTTTCCTATGGCAGCATTCAGGATTGATCTGAGCTACTCACCTGAAAAGCAGACTTTGTCCTCATGCACCCTAAGATTAAATTTTATCAGTAGTTGATGTGATCTTCATATTTTCATGCCATGGTGGTGAACTTCTTCTGGCTTAGCTGTTATTTCACATGGTAGTTTTGTTATACTGAAGACTGACTTGACTTCTAGACATCTGAAAGAGGAATATAGACGAAAAACTGGTCCCCTACTGTAGTGGCTTCTGTTGCAGAACTCTCCAGACATCAGTATTTCCTGTTTTAGTTTGTCACCTCAGTCTTCCAGCTCCTCCTTTGTACTGTTATCTCTGTTATGAAGCAGCTGTTTCATTCAGTTCTTAGGCTTGTTTTGCATATATTTGCATAATCAATTGAAAAAGAAAATCAGATTAAAAAAATCATTTTTCCAAGGTAGACGCAGCTTCAGCTAGATACTAAGAAGCTGACATTTGTGTGAGCCTTCCAGTTATTTTTAATATTTAACTGGTTAATGTCAGAGCCAAATCAGCAGCACTTTTGAGCGTAAGCTGTTAGCTGTTTTTGGCAAATGCACACAGATCCTTCCTTGCGTTTAAGTAGATTGTGCCCTGATGTGTCCAATATGCTGAACAGTGAAAGAGTTGAGAATTGGCAAAAGAGGAACCAGTCCTCATTCATTTCAAAGTAGGGATTTGCATTTCCCATTCTATTCCTGCTTGCAGTAGACAACAATACTCAGTACTAGAGAAGAGCAGAGCTATGAAAGCATGCGTGTGCAGTAGCTGAATAGCAAGCAGGAAAGCCATGTGGAGGCTCTAGTTGAGGGAAGAACAGAGGTGGTAAGAAATCAGCAACACTTCCAGAGTTCCCATATAACTCACAGTTGAAATCCTTACTGGCTTGCTTATCTCAAGTCGTTCTGCTTTGCTGCTTTGATTTATTCAGGTCCTCTCAGTACTGATTGAGACCTAACCTGTTGCTGTGGAACAGGTGACTATCCTTCCTGAGCCTTTAAAACAAGTCTTTATTAAAGACTGAGAAATGAGTTTCTTATGCACTGTTCTGTTACTGCATCATGGGTTTAAAACATGCTTGCTTTTCTGCTTTCACTGGCAAACCTGGAAGGTTTTAAACAGCTTCACTCTTCTGGGACTGTTAAGACTTTGAAAATCATATTATGCTTGGCAACTCTTTTTAAAGTTCTTCTAAGCTGCTGGGATTGCTGGGAGCAAGTTCTCCAGTATACTGAATAGACATCTAACTGGATTAGCTTAAAGATGCAGTATTTATAGCAACCAGTTAAACTCAATATATACTTTTTACCCTTAAAACACTGAAGAAAAAATAATGCTAGAATAGTTACTGAAGTGACTTAAAATATTCTCGATGTATGTAGAATTCTTTATGCTCATCAGTTTATGCTCATCTGCTCTTTAATGCCGTATCCTTTAATTTCAGATACAAAGGTCTTGCAGTATTATTTTAATCTGGGATTGCAAGTAAGTGCTTTTAAAGTGAGTACAGCAAATTGCCTGTAAAAACTGCTGCTTTTCTTGGCAGATGTACTGATGTATTTAAGACTTCCAGGTGTGCTAAATGTGCATACTGTGTAGCTGACGATCATTACAAATAAGCTTGGTTGGAGGTGTTCTAACTCAGATGGTTTGAGTCCTCTGGGGTGTGCATGGCTCTGACCAGTTAGCACCATTTCTCTGTCTGGGAACCATTGCTCGAGCACTGTATGCAGCAGTTGTCTGTGCACCAGCAGTCATAGGTGACTCTGGAACTCTGAGAAGTAAAAGCACTATGCCAGATTCTTCAACTAAAGAAATGGAAAAATCTTGAATACAACAAAGTTGATTATAGAGAATCAGAACTCCCTCTTAAGAAATAAAACAGGTTAGAACTGAGTTGGTAGTTGCAGCTATTGCAGCAAATTTTCTGACAGTCTGTATTCTTTTTTTTCTCCTTCGTATGTAACATCATCCTACAGTAGCAGAAGGGAAAAATGCACATATTACTACTCTTTGATATGAAACAACTGGTGGTTTGGAGGAAGGATGGAGACTGTGGTTGTATGCCTGACCTTGTTTTCTTGTTTTTCTCCTCAAAGTACTATCACCAGAGTTACTGGCATTCCATGGTCTATGTACAGCCGGTGCCACCAGCGTCATCTGTGGAGGCTTATCCAGCATATGCTGAGCCAGCTCATGTCCTGGATCAGTCAGTACCTCAGCTCTATGATGCTGGGCGAGCTGAGGTCCATCAGGTTCCCCTCGATGCGCCTACAAATGGTTAGTATTTGACTATAAGAACACATACAGAAACTGTCAATAGTGAGGTTATGGCTTTCAGAGTATGGCTGCTCCACAGGAGTTGCTTTCTTACATCTTTATAGTATAGGAAGCATGGGTCATAGTGCAGACATTATAATGAGTTATTGTGAGTTCCTTAAAATAATGCTAGAGCCACTTTTGTAGGCACTGATGCCAAGGGCTGTTTAAAACCATGAAAAATAAGAAGTAGTCCTTTGTAGGTTTGTACTCGGTGAACTAATTTTTAGTTGGGGGAACTTACTCTGAAATTATGTTGAAGGTATATCTTCTTGCTCATTGATAAGCTAATAATTATGATATCAAAATAATGCCTGTTTTTAAAGTAAAAGAGACAACTCAGTTTTGGCAAGCCCTGAGCATTGCAACTTTCTGCAAAGACACTGCAAACCTTAGCTTTAGGCTCTGTGTGGAAAGCTACAGCAAAACTTAGTGTCACATGGCTGTGCAAGCAGCTTGTAGATGGACTTGGCAGTAAGAGGATTGTATCAAATGAAGAAAAAAATGTCAGGAAGGTCAGATGCCTGCCTCGACAAAATCTGAGGAATGTGGTGAATGATCAGTGCTGGGAAGGAGCGCATTTAACGGCGCTGTTGCTCAGATGTATGCAGGCTTAATGCTGATAATACTTCAGCCTGTTCATCAGGCGCAGTTCTGCTGTGTAAATATGTGTATTCTTTTCTTTCCAAGGTAACTTCCAAAACACAGAGCCTCCAGCCCTGTCCCATGGCACGGTGTATTACCCAGTGGTGTCAGACCCCTACAACCAGCCATCTGCTCCAGGATTTGACTCTTGCATCTCTCTAGTACCTGCCTATCACTGTATTGGCTCGTGGCATTCATTAAATCCCCCATATGGAAATTCTCCACGAGTTCCTAACGCTGTAAGTTCTGGACAGCTGCACCAAGTCAGCTATGTTGCCTCACCTAACCCTGCAACGCATTATGTGCATCAAGGAATGTAAGTCCAGGAGGGTGTGAGCTCATTTCTTGCACTTAGTTTTTCTCATGCCTTTTTTCATGAACTTACATTGTTTTGTAAGTCTTTGTCTCAGTGGGCTGGGGTGACTGATTAAATTGTGTTCGATTCCATGTTTCTTTCCAGGCTTATGCTAATGATAATCAGCTTGACAGGATGAAGTTTTGGTAGTTCATCTAAGGCAGCATAGGAGAGGCGTATACGTAAACTGTAGCACGGGGGAACACAATGTGTGTGTTAGACTACATAAAAAAATGTGTAAAAACATACTGTCACTAAGGGAAAATTGCATTACATACCCGTGTGAGTGGGTACACTGTAACACTTGAACACGTGGTTCTTGTACAAGCACAGCTGCCGTTACAACCACAGCAAAAAATTGGGTGCAGAGTTTGTTAGAGGACAGAATTGCTGGAAATAAGTTGGTGTTCTCGGATTTCACAAAACCAAACTTTGTTTGCCGTTGGTGATCACATATTTATAATATGTGATTTTGTTCTGTGTTGGCTTCATGTCTCTTAAAAGTGTAAGATACTGCTTCAACCTGTTCTACTGTATATCAGTGTGTGTTTGTAAGATGTGTTTTGTGAAAGCTGTTGCACGAGTGGTGGTAGTTCTGGTGTCTGATTTGCACTGATAGCACAAAATAAAAGCATCTAACCCGTGGAAATCCGTGGTTGTTCATTACCAGCACTTCATGTTCATGGGACTAAGTTACACAGCAGACAGCATTGAAGAAGTACTGTCTTGTTTGTTTCCTGCCTCCAGTGGGAAAGCATGGGCTTTTTCAGCATGAGACCACAGTAGCTCTAGCTGTTTCTGTACTCCATAGAACCTTGCACTGCATGTGCAGAATTATCATATGGTGGCTGCCAGCTGGAGCCTGCTCACAGCCAAGGACAGGGTGTTGGCATAGCCCTGTTCTAGGGGTAATGAGCAAGGGCACAGGTGCAGGTTAGGAGAGCTTGGTACCAGGGTCCCAGAAAAAGAGCAAAGTAATCTGTTTTCCCAAGGCTTGTGGGTTTGTTTTTTTTTTTTTTTTCCCCACATGAATTCAACGTTTGGGTGTTGGAGCTGCCTTCCGAAACTCACGGCTGCCAGATTTTGTAGGGAACTTGAGTTATTGTAATTGAAACACAGCCTGCATGGGGGACATATGGTACAGATAAGGAGGTGCTGTCAGTAGCTTCAGAAAGTGGCACAGTTGTTATTTGGTGAAGCTGAAAGTAATTGTGTGTGCCCCTGAATTTATACAGCTGAGCGGGGATGAAAAGAGGAGTGGCTGTGCTAAACAGAGGGAGGGCAGTATGCTTCCATCAGTATACCTGTTAAATAAACATGGGATTGGACCAAAAACAGCAGGAGAAAGTTGCTCATTATGAGTCTTTATAGGCTAGAATAAAACTATGAAGTTTTTTGCCCCTCTGTTAATAAAAGTGGTTATTTACTACTTTTGGCTAGGAGGTTGTATGCTTGGCTTCTAGTTTGTTTCTTCAGATCTCCAATTACTGCTGTACATTTAACTTGGGGGTTTAATAAAACTCTTTGAGTTGGAGGCGCCAGAGGGAAAATCAAGGTGTGAATGGAAATGATCCCTGATTAGCTGATATCATTTTGACCTGCTGTACTGCTTGGAAAAGATTCCCCAAAGGAACTGGAGACCATTAGGACTTCAGCCTCAGCATTTCTGCCCTTTTGAAAGAGTGCTCTTAACTTAAACAGGCCTTTATGAGAACAGGGAACAATGCCACAAGTTTTGTTAAAACTTCCTCCAAAAAATAATTCACTAGGTAACCTCTAAAGGGAATCTACAAACCATGTGACTAACTTTATGCACCTGAAGATTGAACAGATTTCAGAAGTGCAGTCTCCATCATGAAGTCATCAAATGTTTCCACTTCAGTCTTGAGTGCCATTATCTGTCACATCAAACAGTTGCTGTTAGCACTGGAGTGAATCTCTCCACTTGAGCTGTGAATAATGCCTCTTTCCTTACACTGTCAGTGAGACGGCCTTGCTTTTTTTCAGTGCAAATGGTTATTGTAGCTGGAAGTTATGTTTTATCTTTCTTTCTATTTGTCTCCAGGAGTCAACTTCTTTTTTTCCTCTTAGAAATACAGACCAACGATTGTGGTAGGGAGTCAAGTTTTTCTCTCTTCTCACTTATAGCAGCTAGATTTTTGTTAGTTGCATTAGTGACCCTGTTAATCACCTCAATTGATGTATATTTAAAAAGAAATACCACTGCGATTTTTACACTTGTAATCTGCGTCTGGTGAACTTGCTCGTGGATCTGATACAAACAGATACAAGCAGGCATCTCAGCTGTGATGTTTTTATCAGGGCTGTTGAGGCTCAGAAGCAATTCTTTAAAGCAGCACGCAGGGGTTGTGGAGCAGTTAATGTGCTGGAGCAGGTTCATCCCTGCCCTCTATAGGGTAGAAAATGTTGCTGCTGTATTACAGCATAAAGCTGTAATGTTAAAAATACACTGAAATAAGGGAGGGTCTAAGAGTTGCTGCTGTTGGAGTAGTGGTTTTGAGGACCTAGGCTTCACTGGGACCATGTGAAGGTGTGAACAGCAAGATTGGGGCTTAGGGTATTTTTTTCTTTTTTTTCTGTGAGGAGCCTGGTGTCGGATGATGGTCCAAATTTCTCATCTTTGGTTCAGTTACACATCAGAACCAGACCAACACTGTTTTGTGCCTGGCTGCATTGGGCACGAGCAGGGGAGTATGGCTTGCAGCCACATGCATATTTTAGCATTTATTTGAGTGGAGGTATAAAATCTTTGAGTATTGATTTCTGATTGGAACAATAATTTCCTTCAGATTGATTTTTTTTTTCCTCTCCTCTTTTGGTTTCTTGTTATATGTTGCATAATAATTAATTCTTTAAGTAGATTTGATCCTGAAATGCGTTGGTGTCGTGTATTTTTATTTTTTGGTGGCTGGATTTTCAGCTTGCCAAAGGGAGAAGGTTTGTGCTGCCAAGCCTGTGCCAGTCATGCTTGCCGCCTCCTTTTCCACACCACATTTCTCTGCATGAAAGGCAGCAGCTCGGAGTGGATTATCACCTGAAGACTGTGGGAAGGAGCCCTGGCACAGAACACTCCTGGCAGTGCAGGATGAAGTAGGCAGTGATAGCTGTAGTTTTCAGGTGTGGACTTTGTGTTTTTAAGTATTCCACCCTCTTCTAAGCTGCTACAAACCTTTCTGCCCTTAGAGCAGGCTCTTATCCAGCTGTTTGCCTACAGATCCGCCTGTGCCAGGGCACACGTCCGTTCCTGAGCACCGTGCACTGATGGCATGCTGCAGCCTGTGCTGGCTGAGGGGTGCTGGGCCACCCGGCTCCCTGCAGGCAGTGAGCTGCTCCTCTGCTTGTTAACATTCTGTACAGCGCTGCTGTGTGCTGAAGGCACAAGTCTCTGGAGTTTGTTGAATTGTAAAATCCATCTGTTATTGAAGGTAATTATTACAAATGCTGTAGAGACTAATCTTGCTGATTCTGCCTGCCGGCAGCATTGTCCTGCAGGGCTGTGCTGGCTGCTGTTCCCGTGCTGTTTTTCCCCATGGCCGTGCAAGAGTACCAAACCGACTCCTGTGGCTGTTGCTTTTCCAGCTCAGTTGTTTTATTTTAGCCTCCCTTTCTCTCTGCAGTGGTGCTGGAAATCCTTCTCGTTTATAAAATCACACTGTCAAAGGCTGCATGATGCGTGGGAGGTGCTCAAATTTTAAATCCAGACCCCCAGTTCAAAGTGCCCGCCCTTAAGAGGGAGGAAGGCAAAGCTCTCAAATTAGAACTTTGTGGCTTTGAAACAAGATCAGAATTTAAATGTTTCAAGGCAGAGCTCCTGCTGGTCGAGTCACTGCCACTCACAGCAATCTAGCACAGAGCAGTCCAGCCAGCAGTAGCCATAGACGATGGGCACTGCTCACAGCAATTCAGTCATTGCCACAAGCGTGCTGATCTGCAGCACCAGGAACACGTGTGTGAGCCCTAGCAGGGTGTTTTTACAGATTGAACTCATTTATGGTGTTCCATGTATTCCTTCTGCTGAACATTGCCTTCGCTGGAGCAGGTGAGCACTCTGCCACCAGCGTACCACGAGGTTAACAGCAAGGTAAGAGCCACACATGGCTGTGACAGCTGCTTGACGTCGCTGTGTTATGGAAGATGGTCCCAAGAGAAAGCGGTGCATCCTGCAAAGATGAAATTAGTGGACCTTCTAACTCCCTCTGCCCCTCTCCTTTGGGTATTTTTCCTGTTTTCTACCCTGCCTGTTGACATTCAAATTTCAAACTGTGGTTTCAGACTGCTTTTTAAACCAGTTTGTTTTGTATTTTTCAGAATTGAAAGCAAAAATGTTTAATATTTATGGTGATTACTTGAGCACATGATTTGTGTTTTCAGAAGTGCAGTAAGAGGAGATGGATTATACTGCAAAACTCCTTCTATCTCAGCCCACTTCCCTCCCTCCCTGCTCCAACCTGGTGTTCTCTGCTGCAGTGCATCCTTCTGTCCCTGTAGTCACTGTACAACGGAAGGTGTTTTCAGATGCAGTTTCTGTTCCTGAGGTAGAGAGCACAACTAGAGATTCAGGGTGCCTCAACTTTGAAATTCCAGGTTTTATGGTCGGAGTAAGGAATATGCACATCAAACTCTAAAAGAAAACAAAACCCAACAGTAATAATAAAATAAAATTGCAGCCTTCTCACATCCTTGGTGTGTTTACAACTCTGTAGCTGAGGACCGCTGCAGTCCTGAGCCTTGCTGCAGCTCTCACAGTGGGCTGTCTGTTCCCATGTGGGGCCACGTTGCCCAAACTGTACCAGGATCATCTGCATTTCAAGGAGAGGGGCACTGCCCTTGTGTAACTTCAGAAAACTCCCATTCTTCTGGAGGTATGACCAGGGGCTCCTGGTGGCTGATGGAAACCTTCAGAACTTCAACAGCGTGCCTCCGGTGCCTTGATGAGATCTGCGTGGAGGACTGCTTCACATTAGCAAATTAAGTTAACGAAGTTGGGTTGTTGCTTAATGACTCTTTCACGCTATTAGCTATATTGCTGCGTATTCCAAAGTGGATGATGTAGTTACGCTGGTCAAAGAATATCTTGAGGGAGCAAATTAAAATGGAACGATACGTTGGACTCCTTTGTACTGCAGTAATTGCATTCATGTGGTGCATTACATTTACCAGCGCTCAGTGTGGATTTGCTGCTTTCTGTTGCAGAGAAGATGTAATGATTGGGATTTTTTCAACTTGTGCGCAGTCAGGTGTGGCTCAGCTGCTGCCCAGGAACGCTTGCTCAGATCTGGCTGATTGACTTCGCTGCAGGTAAGCAGGCTGCACCATGTCTCTTCAAACACCAGCGTAAATCTCCACAGATATGGAGCCCTGAAGTGCTCCTTGAGGAGGCTTCCAGTGCAGAAGGTGGTAGAAATTACTGAATGTCATCTGCTTTGCTGTTCATAAATGTTTATTATCAATAGGTAGCTGGAAATGTTACATCCGAAAAGGTAGAAACACCTTGAATTTCAATAGGCTTACATTTTTGGGAAAAAAAGATTAAACACTTTTTTTTTTTTCTTCAGTTTACATTTAAGCTAAAAATACACATAAAATAAATAATTTTATTTATTATATACATTGTTTCATTTTTACATGTTACATGAGGGAATGACATGGGATCTGCACTATGGACAGAAAAGGTGCAAGTAGAAAAGTACGCAAAATGGAGCGTTTGTTTTTGCTTTTTGCTCTGCCCTCTCCATCTCCCCCTCTCTCGGGGTGGCTGCTACCACCTAATGGGTAAATGCTGAGGTCCCTGCTGTGTCTCTATCAAATACACAAAATTCTCTCTACATCTAAAACCTCTGTTGCCTGGAAAAGGCCATTTGATTTCTGACCAAAATTAAAGGGAAGAAGAAAATCCTCACCTTTTTTTTTTTATCCCATGAAATAAAACACATCTTCAACTATGATCTGCCGTGAAGCTGTTTCTGTGATAGCTTTTTCATGAAGATTTAATTTGATATTAAAACTGGGTTGATTTGAAACAAAACACCCACAACCATTTCCAGTGTAAGCCCAGTTCTCCAGGGCTTCCTGAATAGAAAACTGAGTACTTACACATCTGCAACCACCCTTTACTTCTCAAGGATCCCTAGCTCTCTAGTTTCCAGACCCACCTTATAAACACATTCAGTAGTTTTTAAATAAAACTGTACAATACCTCAAAAATAGCTACACCAAAAGCGCCCCTTTGCTCAAAAGCAACTATTTATAGTCAAAAGGCATTTCATTCTGTTGGCAAAAGGTATCACAGTGTTCTGTTAGCTCACGTGCTAATGGCCAGCTCCTTGGCTGATCACATCTCATTCTGAGTGCATTGTTTCTTCTGGCTTAGAGTCACTGCTGATGGAAATGCTTTAAATGGGAGGGGAAGAAATCCCCAGAGGAAAGAAACAAGCCATGCTGAAGGAGGACATGCCAGCCAGCAGGATGGGCAGTGCTCTTCTCCATAGTTGGTGAGCTGTAGGTTGAGAAGGGTCTGTGTGTAAAGAATGGAATGGTCAGGTTGGCCTCACAGTAGTGGGCGATGGGAGCTAGGTGGGGGCTTCTGTTGTTGGTTTTGGGTTTTGCTTTGCATGCCTTATAAAAGCAGAGCAGGTAGAAGAGTTTCCCTGAAACATAACATGCTGTCATACATTCAAAAGATGTTTTTGCCTTTTAAATACACTTCTCTTAGATAAAGCATATTCTCTTTTAAGAGTCATTCTTGATCATCAGTTTACTCCAGAGCAGCAGTTATTCTGGATGGGGGGAATTATGTGAATAATATATAAATGACTTGTTTGTACAAGTGTAATGGTCTGAAACAGGGAAAGCAGTGTAAAAATTAAATGCAATTGAATCATAAATGGTTTGAAAATACATTAACGTGGCCAGCCCAGAGTGCCTCCCACTGCCTCCAGAAACTCAGTCAGGGATTGATTTTATACTTGTGAAGGTTCAAGTTACACGTTCCCTGAAAACTGCAGATTATTTTGGTGACACTTTAATTTAGATGATACTCTAGTGGGTTGATTTACTATTCCCTGTAGTCTTACTGATTTCAATTAATTTTCCCTTTGCATGAATGGAAATCACTGATGCTTCTGGCACACCTGGGCAGGTGCAGCTGCAGAGGGGGGCAGCGACTTTCAGTGCATCCACCCCAAGGGCAGCTCCAGAGAGTCACTGGGTAAGTAACAGTTTTCATTTGTTCTGGGCAGCCTCAGTGGTGTGGATGCCTTTTGCTTTTTGTACTTCTCCATTCTGGATGTCGGTGGAATTGTAATGGGGCTGGGAGGCTGATGCTGCTGTTTTGGAAGTCAGCCTTGGTGGCTGTGCACAGCTTTCTCACAGACACGTGTGTGGGACACTTGGCACACTGCAGTGCAAGCTGACTAAAGGAGAACTCAGTCAAAAATGGAGCCTTTTTCTGGTGTGTGTGTGTGCATACATATAAAATATGTATTTCTGCGAGATTTTGGCCTTTAGAAAAGGAAAGAAAAAAATGAAAGCAAGACTGAGAAGTTCCAAGTGTTGTAGGACCTATACCTAATAGTGAGAGAGCAGTTGGTATTCGCCTGGTTTTCTGACTTGGTGAGATAGCCCTGGAGTAAAGGGAATCCCTGCTTATGCTGTTAGTACTTTTCCAAAGTGGAGGTTTCCCTTGTGTGCCTGTTTTTTTTTACTTCTGTGTGTACATAAACTGTGCTGGGCTGACTGTGGAACCTCCCCATGCCTGGAAGTCTGTTGTGACAACCAGCTTTAATCTATTTAAAGGGTAAGGTTTTGTATAGGAATACATTTATATAATAAGTACTTACAGTGGCAATTTCTGTTTAAAAATTGTTACAAGTATCACTAGAAAAAGGGTGAAACACAAGTGTACAGTAAGGTGAGCTTCCAAGTGAGACATGTCACAAAACCAAGGAAGTTAGCTGAGGCTCCCAGGTCTCTGTCTACTGTAGAAGTGCCCTAAAATCCCCTGGTGGGAAATCATGCTTTTTTTCTACATGGGAAACTATCTTAACATAGTGAAATCCTAACCTGAATTAGTCTTCAGAAGACAAAAGTACGTACCACTGCTACGAGCATTGACTAGTTACTGTATATAGCGCCTTTGATTCGAAGATCTGAAAGTGCTTGTAAATAATGAACTAACCCCCCTGCGAGGTAGGTAAGGAGTATTATCCCTATTTTACAGATGGGGAAACTGAGGCATTAGAGAGGCTGTGTGACTTGCCCAAGGTCACAGGTGAGTCAGTAGCAGAGCTGGGAACAGACCTCAAGTCTTGTTGTCTAGTCCTGTGCTCTGTCACTGTGCATGCTGCTTCTGTAGGGACCACATATACAAATAGTTGAGTATTTACATATATACCAGTACGTGAATAATATACAAATACAATTATCCAAATAATCTGCAGAGATGTTACTTA
Source organism: Centrocercus urophasianus (assembly GCF_019232065.1). Taxonomy (NCBI): domain Eukaryota; kingdom Metazoa; phylum Chordata; class Aves; order Galliformes; family Phasianidae; genus Centrocercus; species Centrocercus urophasianus. The sequence continues at coordinate 12,935,626 of NW_024884800.1, read as the reverse complement.
ATTTCTTATTTCTAAAGCAACTTCAATCTCTGACCTGAGTACGCTGCCTTGTAGCTCTGTGACGGTCCGTGTTTGGGGGGTCTGACTGCCTATTGGGGATTGTTTGTAGGTTAAAAAGCCAGGTGAAAGTGATGCCAGGGATGGGAGGTGAGAAATAAAGCTACTTTGAAGAGCAGGAAACCTAAAGAATAGGCCAAGTGATCAAGACCTGTGTGATTCCAAATTCCAAATAGCATACATATGATGATTGTTGTTGGAGCATCCAGTACAGAGGCCAGGCATAGGCCAGTTGTGACACAGCTGTGCGCCCTGAACCAGAGAATAAGTTAATTCCTCACAGAAGATGCTCAGTGTCTCATAAGCTCCTACCCCAGCTGCTTGCACAAACTGCAGAGAGATGCTTCAACCATTCCTCTGAAGGAAAGAGTAAGAAAATGGAAGAATGTAAGTAAAATCCGCAACAGTCTGACTGCAGGTGATTTTAAAAAGGAAAAGTAAGACTGGGATCAATCAAATGTATTTTTTTCCACAAGATCTTTCAGTTTCTTCCCCTGATGCTCCTCCTTAACAGTAGTAATGATAATTCACGAGCTGCTATAAAGCCTATTGCTACAAAATGGGGTGCATAGATGTGATCAAACAATTTGGCCTTTTGGGGAGACCAGACTGACAATTTCGCAAACTCCTGGATAAACGTATTCATCACTTAGTCAAAGCAAACAGTTGTGTTCAGTGTGAAAGTCAGCTCAAACTACTTCATAGCTGGAAGCATCTGAGTCATGAAACAAATCCCCCAGGAGCTGCAGCCCAGCAGCCCTGTGATGTTCCTCTCCTGTTCAACAGAATGCTATCAAGAGATTATTGCAGTGCTTTATCCATCATGCCATTACAATGTGGCAGCTCCTACCCCTGCCCTTTCAGGACACAGCAGGAGGACATGACTCACACGATTTGCACAGAGGGGATTTGCATTACCCTCTGCCACTTCTATGTTTTTGAGGGGCGTTGCTGCAGTTATTTGCATTTCATTTTGAGACTTGTACCTGTTAATGTAGGGCTGAATTTGAATGACACCTTTTAATCGGAGCCAGCTCCAGTGTGCTTGATTTGTGGAAAACTTAAAAGCTCTTCTGCTGTCTGAGGATGTGAGCCCTGCATCTGTCCCAGCCTCCAACTCAGCTGATATCATCTGCACAACTAAACTCAGGTGGTTTTTATGCCCACTTGTTACACTGGTAATGTAAAGATGCGCTGCCCTAGAGTTCATAAGCTGCAGTATTTTTAGGTGAGGCATAAAATAATTCAAACCCTTCTCCTTACTCCCTGTAGCAGCTCACATTAATGTTCATGCTTCTAAAAATAGACTACATTAGATTTATTAAACTGTGGGCACTTATTGTGGGCTGCTTAGAGCATTCAGCTGCTTCTAACTGCAGCTCTCGTTAGGTGGGTGGGTTTGCCTTGTAAAAGACAGAGTTGTTGGATTTCTCACTGAGCAATCAGCAAACTGCTTCTGACCCCCAACATTCTGCACGTCTCCTTGTGACGCTTTGCTCAGCCTCACTTTCAGGAAGAGAAGATGCAATTGTCAAAGGCTGCTATAACCCTGCAGTAAGCATGAAAGCCTGAAGTCTATTCACGCTGAAGTGCTTTTTGCTCTCTCACGCCTAGCACAGCTAGAGGCTTACATCCTTTGGGCTGTATGCTGCGTGCTGCTAACAAGGAGAACATTTCTGAGTCTCTCTTCCTGGTTGCTCTTTTTTCTTAGTGCTGTTGCTTGCCTAAAGCCTTGCTTTCCCCCTCAAGTTCTGCATTCAAAGCTTCCTCTAGCCAAGCCTGTCAGCATCTGCAGGTCTGCTACAAGAGCTGTTCACAAAGTTGTTCTCTATAGGTGTCCTCAGGAAGATCCCAACAAGGTGGTGGTTTTCCATAACAGGCAAAGCATCAAGGCACCCCAGCATCTCATTTATGCAGGACTGCACTGCCTCTGCAGGAGAGGTGATTTCTGGCAGTACACCTCAGGATGTGCTCCAGCCCACATAACCTGTCCTGGAATAGAGCCTTCAGCCTGACACAGCCATGGTGTAAGGAACAGCCATTTCTCAGCTCCTGGTCAGCACTGACTTCTTCCTGGCAAGCAGCCAACTAACAGCAGTTCTTAAGCAGTACTGAGTGCCAATCACCCGTGTATCTCAGCAACAGCACAGAAAGTCCAAGTATCGCATTGTGGAGAATCACCGTGTCAACCATTTTGCTCTTGATGGGGCATCTTCTCCCCTTTTTGATGCTACTTAGGACAAATGAAACAATGGGAGTGCCCGGACATGGCCTAGCAGAAATGGAGGGGGAAAATGAACAATTGAAAAAACACTAACAGAAGGGTAACATTTCCTGCCATGCTCCTTTTTGTTGCACCTTCGTAAAGGGACTGCAGAGACTTCCCAGGGTGCCAGATCCAGTCCGGGCTGCTCTAAGAAACTTCAGTTTCTTTTCAGGAATGCAGCTCACAGACCCAGAGACATCACAGGTGGGTGGCTTCTGCCTGAAACGTGACATTGGCTGGGAAGGCAGCAAAAAGCAAATGAAGCAGTGGAAATAAGAGCAAGAATTTCAAAAACAGATGCAGCTTGGTGTAAGGGTGAGGTTCGGGGCTGGGTTTTGGTTTACCATTAGTGATATAAGAACCACACTGAGGTTTCTGTCTCAGGCAGCCACAGCTGGTTTTGGGTTGTTCATCAATGCAGAAGTTGGGAGCAAGGCCAGCTACTGGCTTCCCCTGCCTGCCTCACTGGGAGGCCATTCTGTTCCCCACCAGGGCAAATCATAACGTGTTCCAGTTGCATGACCATAGGTGTCTCTTAGTAACAATTTACAATATGAATATAATGACCTGAAAACTATACTACTGCAAGAATCAGAGGTTGTATTGCTTAAAGAAAACAAGAAGCCAGTTCTACCCTTCCTAAAAAGGTTTTACGTGACTCCCAGCCTCGTGCTAAGCCACTGCTCACCAGCTGGATGTGCTGATGAGGACTTCAAGCAGGAGGCAGAGTGATAACCCAGCCGTGCTGGGGTGATGAGGAGAGCACTGGAGGAATCCTCTACTCTGCCACTGGTGTATCTGAATTAAGTGGGATTCAAAGACTGGCTGCAGCTGAATGAGTACTGTGGTTTACAGTGATTTTGTAAATGGTAAAGCCTTCCATTCAGTTTTTGTGAAGATAAAACAAAAATAAAATAATAGAAGGCGCAGATAGCTATAAAATAGGCTAACAGAGTTTCACATTTGTTTCATCCTGTGGGCAGAAAAGAATTCATAATGCTGAACCAGGTGAGAGCAAACAATTACAAATAATAACAACCAAATCTTCCACCAGGCGTTAAGATAGCCTTACTTATAGTCGCGTTGTAACATGGTCCTCTTGCCCCTCTTTCCACTGGTTTATAAACAAGTCACAAGCCTCTCCCCATGAATCAAACACATCCTCTGATGAGTCTAAAAGTTTGGAATTAGAGGAACAAATACTGGAAGCACAGTGAAGGGAGCTGGTACAAACCACAGGGCACTCCTTGCTCTGTCCTGTAAGTCTTGTGTTCCTACTGTAGTCTACCTCATTGAGGTTAATTTCACTTTTGGAACAATTCTCTTCTCTCTCTTTATCAATCTGAGAATATTTGATGTCTTTCCACATGTAGTGTGGCTGAATAATTCCATCTGAAATAGTGTACATGGGCTCTGAATTTGCTTCAGGTACATGTCCATTCATCTTGGAGAACAGCAGCCCCAGTCTCTTAAAGGACTCTTTCTTGGAACTGGAAAGCCTCTGAACTCTATTTCCATTTCGGATGAAGGAGCGCTTACTGATCCCATTGCTTTTTGGCTTCTCTTCCACCATATCAATCCCAGACATTGTTTTAATTAGCGCAGATACATTGAAATCCTTTTTTTTGTTGGCTACATTGAAAGACACACTTTTGACTTTGGGTTTTTCTCCAGCACTATCCTCATTTGTTTCATCCTTTTGAGACACCTCTGTGCTACTGGTAGAATAACTTCTCCTCTGTGGCTTCCTGTTTCCCAGCAGGTCAAGGACTTCATAGCGAAAACTTGAGATGTCCTGTTTTAATTCCTAGGGCAAGAGGAAAAATGAGGTACGCTCAGCACCATTATCTGTGAGGTGAAAGAGTGACCACATTCTCTTGGGAGGATTGCTCAGAGGTAAGCAAAGTGCTGATACCAAATCATGCTTACAAGAACACCACATAGATGAACGCCTACATAGATCATCATTATTTGATGACAGAGGAAAAGCAAAAAAAAAGGTATTGTGAATCCTGACAAGTGGAAAGTTTGCAAGTTCTTTACCACCACAGGCTGTGGCCCAGCCTTTGTGAACACCCCTTTCCCCTTCTTCCTGCCTGAGCAGTGGGGGACAAGCTGAAATAAGGCATTTTATTATAGAAGTGATGAAACTGTTGGAATTTAGAAATATTACAGGAATCTTTTAGTTGGCGCAACTTTAACTTTGTTTACAAGTGTTCTTCACATCCACTAATCCAGCCTCAGTCTGGGATTAGGAGTGCGAAATTGATGCAAATCAAGTACTTTGCTTAAAGCCGTTGCCTACGTTCAGTATTGTGTATTAAAATCTGTGGAAGTGACCATATTAGAAGACACCTGAATGAGGAGTATTTTCTGCTCAAAGGGAAACACATGCACACCAGCTCCTGTAAAGGTTGAATTTCCACATTTTTCCCCCAATTAGTGGGAACTCTTCAAGTAGCTACTCAAATTAATATGATCATTAATGAGAGAAAAAGTTACCTTGAAATTTTCTTCAGTTAAGCCTTCATTGGTTTTGGAAGTTCTTATCATTGCTGCAACATATCTTTTTACAAGATTTCTAATCACTTCCTGAAATAAGAAACAACATGAATGATTCAAATTCTGGCTCTGAACAAATTCCATTCTTGGTGTACTGAGCACTTACTGACAGTGGTTCTCCCTGTTTTGCTCTCTTAAAATGAATTTAAAGAAAAAAAAAAAAAAAAAAAAAAAAATCACCATTATCATTGCTTTTTTTTTTTTTTTTTTTTTTGTCTTGAAAGCTGTTAAGTATTTTGCACTTTTCCAATTGTAAAAATTGTTCAGCAAAATTTTCTTATTATCTTAAATATCTTCAAGGTATTTAAATTCCTTCACTGCAGTTTTTAATCTCAGATGCCAAAAGTTCAAGGTTACCAGTCTCATGTATACTGCGTAGCTAAACTTGCCATTTTAAGATGGTTCATTAAATACTGGAAAGATGGTACAGCATCAGCAAATAACCTGAAGAACAGCCAGGACTCCACGGGGCAACGTTAACCCCCAGCTGCCTGGGTCTCCTCTGGTGGTGGATTTGAGAACTCCTTGCAAACCTGCTGTGGCATCCACTGACACTACTGGAAGTACTGATTCTTGCCTTTGGTGACTTCTCTAAAGGCTCTCACTCCTCAGTGTTAACCTGAAGACGTCTGTTACGGTCCAGATCTCTGTAGGATGAAATCCATTTTGCTTTGTGTCTGTGTCCCTCCTTGCTGGCTTGACATAAATAGACTGTTGTTTGAGGCTTCTATGGTTATCTGGCACACACAGCAGCTGATCTCTGTATACAGAAAACACTATCTCAAACCTTTCCTCCATTTTCCCTGTTCCAGAAACTGTGACACCAAGTCTGAGTATGACCAAGCACTAAGATGTTCTCTGCACCAAGGCTTTACTGAGAGGTGTTTAAGAAATCCCTGTACCAGGGAGCACCAAATGTACACAGCCAAAAGCGATCATTCTAAACATTGGCTCCAGATGCAAATACTCTTTAGAAAACAGGAGATGTCTTAAGAAAGATGAACTGTGGGGCTTTTGACAATATAGCCTGATGTGCTGCCTAACATTCAGGAGACCTTTTTTTTGGTTCTTCCAGCATGCTGGCGTAACGACTGCATTGAGTTCAGGTACTGAAGATGGTGTTTTTCATAGTTTCACCCTTTCATAGGTTGAATTTAATGAACTCGATAATGAACTCAGCAGGCTAAGAAAGTACAGAAACAGCAGAATTGAACACAGGAACAATTCCTCCTTCCTAAGCTGCCCAGAACAGAAGGAAATCTCAACCACTGTTTGATGTAGGATTAGGGATGCCTTGCAAAAAAGAGTAGAAGAGCAACTTGAGAGGCCTTCTGTAAAAATGCTGCAGAAACAGTTATAATCAGGGTGACATGGCAGCATGATCCCTCTGAAGTCACTGCTGATGCAGCCTCTGACTTAGCAATCGTGACACACAGTAATTTTTCTGCTACTTTAGAGCAGGTGGAAGAGTCAGGAGTGATTTAGTAAACCGTGTCACCTTTACTGAGGAAATGCTTTAATCCATAAGCAAAATCCTGTCAGAGTTCCTACATTTGTATATGTTCCAGAAGAAAACAAGAAGTGAGGTACTAGAAAATAAGCAGGAAGAAGAAAAAGCAAATGAAAATTTGATCTGCTGGAGAGCTTACCTGGTAATGTTGATTCTGGATGAGGTTATCGGCATGGCGCTCCTGGAAAGAGAAAGGCACAGGCACATTACCCATGTCATCCTACTTGTAATGATGGCTCTTGGCAAGTTATGATCCAGCAGCAACCTTCTACCACACCAGTGTACTGGTGATCCTGGTGACCCTGAACATGCACTCCCAAAAACTGAAGGTTAAAACCATGCAGCTTCTTACCGTGAATGTTTTGAGGTTTTCATGTCTCTTCTGCTCATTGTCAGAATCACTGCCCGGACACAGCTGATTGTGAATCCACTTGCAGAGGTACCAGAAAGACTTGGGACTTGGGATGATGTTAAAGGGAGGAGGCAGGGTGGCCCCTTCGTCAAAGTAACTCATCCAGAGCTTTGTCCGTGCAAACTTCCACTCTATGTCTGCATGGTCCTGTGGGAGGGAGGAGAAAAGAGCATCAGCAGTTTTAGGCGGGCTGTACTGGAGCAAATACCAGTGGCTGAGGAGGTGACATGAACAAGAAAGGAACTGGCTGCAGCAAAGCAGTATCACTTCTTCAATCTCCTTGCTGGGAGTGTACTTGAAAGTGTAGAACAGCTGAGTAGAAAAATACCATCCTCTCAAATATAATTATAGCAATATTCAGTGAAAAGGTTTGAGAAGCTGAAGCTTAGCTTCATCTTTAGAGTTGATGCTTATCACAGGCTTACCAGTAAATGAAGCAGGGATACTGTTTTTCTTTTGCTTTTTGCTAGTTTTTGTATTACCACAAACTGTTGTTTCTCATGTCAAAAGCCAATGAATTCTCACACTTTTCCCTGGAAAAAGATATTTCATAGTTTTTGTTGATTTTTTTTATAGCATCTATTAACTCAGCACTTGTTCATAAACAAGTGGTAACATTTTACTGCGTGCCATGTTTTAAATCTCACCTCTGCAATATCACTACACCAAATTGGAGACAGCTTACTGATTTTTTTATTTATGCTATCACCACAACACTGTGCCTGCTTGCTTTGCTCTAGTGCATTTCATCCCAATGAAGTAAAGGTGGAAAGTTACTTGCATCATTTTACAGCTACAGAGATACGTGTTCATACCATCACCAAAAAATGAATTGCAATGAATTGCAAAACTGAATTCCAAAATGCAAAATGGTGATCCCTGAATTGAGGTATTTGCCATTCAATCTGTAGAGCCTGGGCAGGCAGCAGCCCTCAAAACTACACCGTGAAGTGTAGGACAGGGAGTTAAATATGTCTGAACATCATGCCCCAGAAATTACTACACTGGCATTCTGGCTATGCTCCAATGCTCTGACATGGCTAAAATGTGCTCACAATTCAACAGTGAGGTGCAGCTCAACTCCATTTTAATAGCACTCTCAAGTTATGTGCAGCTCTTGATTTAAAACAACTGCCTTGGTGGCTGAGGAGCACATTAGTCTCTGCAGATGGTGTGAATCAGCTCAAAATACAAGGGCCTGAGCTGCATCTCCCCCTGGACACGCTCACTGCGAGGCAAAGGGGAAAAATCCATGTGAAGAGTGACTGCATGTGAAGAGGCTGCAGACAGTTGGTGCACTGATAGATCGAGTCTCTGAAGCACTCTGTAGGGAAATATGCAGATCATGCCTGGCAGCATGAGATGTGTTGGGTTACTCAGCCACGTTTTAAGGAACTACAGACACTTGGAAACACTGACAGCAATATCTGGGGGTTCAGCTTAAGATGGTGAGAGAGAGCACAAGGTTGTTACTTAGAGACACATATACACCAGGTTTGTTAATGCAGAAACATAAAGGTCCTAATGGGGAATCAGAGGGGAGATGTTTGTTTGGCTAGATATCCACCCTAGAAATCCATCCCTTCTACAAGTGTCCATGACAGCTGGCTGCAGCCAGTGCTGGGACAGGATCAGATGTGCTGACATGCTTCACCTGTACTTCTTCACAGTCTTAGTCACAGAGCACAGTATACCCTCATTTAAAAGAGGCACCCCATACTGTACTCCACGTGTCTTTGCTGTTTCTCTTCCTCTCTTTTACTGCTGTTAATTCCCCTGGGGTTTATGAACTCAGCCTGTCTCAGTTACTCACCTTGATGTTTTGAGAACCTGAGCAAATCAGCTGAGAACTGGCAGCAGTTCTGAGCTGGAAGTGCACAGAAGAGAGAGACTTCAGTTTTACTGTTTTTTGTTGTTTGTTTGTTTTTTTGTTTTGTTTGGGGGAGGGGGGCAGGAAACCACCATTTTCTTGGTTAGAGCTCTCTTCAGTGCTATGAGTAGTGAACCTGCATGTGAAGCAGCAGCTTTGTGAACTCACTTCCCTGTGATGAATACCAGCAGCACCACACTTCAGCAATCACCTGATACCCAGCCCAGGCCTGACCACCACATACAAAGCTCCACAGCTATGGACAGTCTGAAGGCTCCTGCAGGGCCACAGCAGATCATGTAATGTTTTCATACAACAACTTCTGCAACTTTTATAATAAGCTAAAGAAACATCTGTTAGCTTTGCAAGCGTGACCTTGTTGCATTAGGAATTTAAATCCAAGTTTGGAATTCTTTGTCCTCTCCTCAGGCTCCTGTTGTGTCGCCCTTGCTCTTGTCACTATTTCCTCTCGAGCACTGCTCATTTCAGCTGCAGAACACTCTGCTTCTAGGAGAGCTGAGCCCTCACACTCAGAGTGCGTGAACTTAAAGAAACAATGCTCGGTTTCTCTCTGAGGAAAAAAAAAAAAAGTATCACTTACAGTCACAATGCAGATGTGTCATACTGGCCACATAATCCTCTTGCAAATCTCTGCCATTTGAAGTTTAAATTAATCTCCCATAAAGATTTCCCTGGGGGATTGCTGGAGCCATCTTACTGCAGCAGTTGTGAAGATTCTTTAATTCAGTCAAAGTGATGAATTCACAGATGTGCCAGATTTTAAATAATTACCTGCTACATTAATTACACAGGATAATTCAAGCATTAATCTCCATCTTCATCTCTGTATAGAAAGTCTGTTGTTTACATCTTGTAATTATTATTATTATTATTATTTTAAAACACAGATCACTACTGCCATCTCCTTACTGGCCATATGGTTTAGATCACGCATTGCCAAATAACTTCCTGTTTTTTTGGCTGGTACTGCACCAGCCAGCACAGCCCCAGTGCTGGGAGGCTCCCTCATACAAGCAGGGAAACACAAAGGTTGGAAAAGACCTCTAACATTATCTATAGTCCAGCTGTCCACCTACCACCAATTACTGTCCTCTGAACCACGTCTCAAAGTACATCTCCACAGTTCTCCAGCTCTCCCAGGGATGGTGACTCCATCGGGCAGTCTGTGCCAGTGTCTGACCACTCTTTTGGAGAAGTTTTTCCTAACACTCAATCCCCAACCTCCCCTGGCACATGCTGAGGCCATTCCCTCTCTTGCTATTGCTAGCATGAGAGGGCACTTTCATCCTTGTGTCAGGTGGCTACTGCTACCACTCCACCTGGGTTCCTCAGCTTGTTCTTGGATTTAGTGCCTAGGCTCCCTGGTGGCTGAAAAGCTGAAGGAAAATACTGTCACTTGTAACTTAGCACAATCCTGTTGACAAACACAGGAGCCTAATCTCATGGCTCTTGAAGCAGCATCCCTGAAAGCTCTTGATGAATCTGAGTTTCCATCAGCTCCGGTCTGTGTAATGCTATAATGTGATGGAAAGTACAGCAATAACAGCAGGGTGGATAAGTTTTCAGCTACAGCAAACAAGAGCAAGCCCAAATACAGCAACCACAGACACAAAAATAAAGGAAAACCAGCTGCTTACCTTCACAAGACTTCAGATAGGCAGGGAGCTCCAACATGATACCCTCACCTCCTCCTGCCAACCTTTAAATGAGGTATGGAAAGGGGTTGATCCTGGCTCCACCCCTTCCAATCACTCAAATACACTGCATGCACCTGGGCTCTCCTGGGTTGGCCCTGCCTTCCCACCAGGTGCTCAATCACTGCTTCAGGTTGTGACTTAGCATTTCCACTGCAGGCTGAAATGGGTTCTGACAGCTCCATACTCACTGATGCTGCACCCCTGCTCAGCTTGCGTGAGGCTGGTGTATGGCCATGGTACAAGCACTCAGTGAGAGCAGCAACAGTAAAGTTGGGCATTCAGGCGATCTGATACCTTCAGACTTTTCCACAATCACAAAACAAGCAACTGCTTCAGCTTCTTTATGCTACGAAGTGTTGCACGAGGGCTTATCTCTTTACTCAACAGGAATAAAGAAGTGTGTTCCTAGGATACAAATCCTCCCCACACCCCTTTGCACAGAATAATGAATAAAGATGTCTGGCATCTTTCTAGCTGGCACAAAAAGGGCCGCGTATGCCTTTCTTGTACTTTATTACACAACAGTCAGTGGGCTAAGCTGGAAATCAGGCTGCTGCCTGTCAGATGCAGATATAGATGGCTGTGATAATGCCCCCAGGACCAGGCTGTCTGGCAGTGGCTGAGCACCGCAGAAGCAGGGCAGCGTGTTGTGCAGGGAAGGCTGGCAGCAGCCAGCAGGATGTCTGCATGGACAGCTCTGCTGCTATCCCAGGAGGTGCAAAAAAGGTCAGGAAGGGCCCAAGCTGTATTACTTTCCTCCAGGGAAGAAGGAGGAGATGCATCACCCACTTTTAAAGGAGGTCACAGACATGTCTTATTTGCAGCTGGTGAGTAAGGGGGGGGCTCATTCCCTCAGAGGCACAGGAATGTCAAAGGTGCTTTTTGTTGTATCATCAGCTGAGCTGCTAAGAGTAGGGGAAAGTCATTAAACTGTATTTAGTATATTTCTATCTCCTTTGACTCTTTATTGCTCTTTGCAGGATAAATCCAGAGAGTGACAGCACAGAAAATCCATCAGTAATGGCTTTCAAACAGGCTAGCACAAAAAATATGCCCTTGTGTGTCTTGAACAGAAAGCAGTATAGAAAGAGGGCCAGGAGAAAGTTAATCTTTGCAGAGCTTGACACAGACAACTTTTCTGCAGTTTCAAGACTGTTAATTTTGTAATACGTGTTGTGCAAACTGCTAATAACATCAGCAGAGATTGGGGGCTTAATAACAAGCTCAGAGAAGCAAGCAGCAAAAATCCAAGCAGGCTGTTTGAGCTGGTGCTGCATATTTTTCAAAGAGAAATATTTTGTACAAAGGAAAAAGCCATCTATGAGTGAAATCTGGGACCTACAAAGGCAATTAATGCATAGGTAATTCAGCTGCAGCTGACAACAAATGACTTTGCTTTCAAAGCTGGGGATGACATACTGAAGGATAAGAACTTAATGGGATCAATCACAAAAATAATACAAGAAAAATTACTAAAGGAGGACAATCTAGCATTAGAAAAAGCAATTAGAACAGTCAGGGAATGAGGCAGACAAAGGAGAGATGAAAGCACTGTCTGGCATGAATCGCACCATGCCAGGCAGAGCATCCAGGCCCTGGGCAGCAGCGGGCAATGCCAGGAGCACGGCCAGGGGGATGGCTCTGCAGAGACATGGAGCAGCACACACAGGGTGGAGGAATACCCAGGGTGAGGAAGAACATGTCTGGAAAGCACAGAGCACACAGCATGCAGCATGGCAAGCAGAAGGGATAGTGTCGGCATTGGAAGGGAGTGCTGCTCCTCAGCTGCAGCACAGAGAAGCTTTTTCATAAAGCCTATGCAGGTCTTCAGAAATATGCACAAATACTGACATGGGGCTACAAGAAAAGTGAATTCCTGGGCCAAGATACAGGTGAAGGCTTGATTTCAGCAAAGTACAGGAGGCAGTAAGGGCTCAGAGATTGAGCCTTTAAAACTTGAACGCCTGATAAAAGCCTAGCTGTGGTGCAGCCCATTGCACAACATGCTAACAAAAAGAGCTATGAAAGGATTTTGTTTTGAGGTCCCCAATGTCTTCCAAGATCACTTCAAACAGACCAAGGAGATGGCCAGTATGACATGCAGCACAGTAATTGCTCCATGTCACTAGATGGATAAAGGACACCATATTCGGAGCATAGTCAAACAAGATGGAAAAATATAGAAGAGGAATTGGTCACTGGTTGCAATGGAGAAGAAAACCACTCATGGCTTCTGAAGACACAAGGTCACGTGAAGAGCATGGGAATTCTCTGCTGGGACACCACTGCAGCACTATACCATGCACACAATAGTGCATCCAGATGTGAGCACTCCAGGAGAACCTGGCAGGGAAGCAGCATGGTGTGCCTTTCAGTGCCCAGTGGACCCAGCTGTGCCAAAAGCGTGCCTTCTTATGCACAGGAATAAAGCAGCTGACATATCAAGATAATGTGACCCCCCCCAAGAAAATGAGATGTAGCAGTGAAACAGAAAGGGAGGGAAAGAAGGTGAGAAAGGTGCAAGAGACAACAGCACCCCTAGCTGGCATGACTGATGCTTCACCTGCATCCCTGCCCAGACAGCATTCACCCTGCCAGCAGGAGAGGTCTGCAGCCTCTCAGCAGCACTCAGCTGTGTGCTGCACTGCACAGCCCCAGTAATGTCCACTGCCACGGGCTGGTGGCAGCAGGGCAGCCTGTGCTGGTGCTGCAACACGGGAGGAAGCATGGTGGCTCAAATGCCCACAGGAATGGTAGTCTTAATGCTTTAAACTGTATTGAAGAAAATAAAATGTAAGTTATCTTCACCATCTTCACAGGGACTCCTGCATTAGGAGCTATCAAATCTTTTCCAAGGACTTAGCATATAAATCTGACTGCACCTCAGCATTAGCTGGTTGCTTTCTCAAGCACATATTCTTTCCGGGCAAGGTTAAGTCTGATGGGTCCCAGTTAATTTCCATGAAGTCCTTTTGGGAATTTTTTCTCTCTGTGCTTGGGTATTGCCCCAGATATGCTCTGGGCCTGTTGGGCAGTGAGAAGAACCAGTGATGTTTCTGTTGCGTAGCTGTGTCTTCCCCAAAATGCACCTCTGTACTGATTTCCCCAGCTCCAGGGAATCAGTTTGTCTGTACTAGGAAAATGCATGCTTGAGCATCTCTATTTATATCTTCCACGTGCAGAATATATTCATAATTAAAACTTTTATTATAGCTTGCAGCGTACCACATTCCACAATGTATTCAGGTTTTCATCAATTACCTTTAATCTCCCACCAGCACACTGGATGGAAACAATGATAACTAATGAGAAGGCCAGGGAATAGTGTATTGGAGAGAACACAGAACTGTAGATTGTGCTGGTTTTAGTGCAGTTAAATTATTTGAATCTACTCTTTTCTGTTCAGTCATATTCTGACAAAATTCAGCTTTTATATTAATAGTCAAATAGAGAAGTGTGAAGGTCATGTAGACAAATAGTTCTCTAAGAACCTTGGCAAGAAGAAACAATGAGAGAGGTATCAGTAATGCTTTGTTCTTCCTGTCATCCACTCTCTCCCTTATCACTGCTGATAAGGACATCCTTTCAAGCTGGAAGTCAGAGAGATAAGGAGTATCTGTGCTGATAATGGTAACTACCTCCAGCCAGGTCAAAATCAAGTAATTCACACATGCCCGTGGAGAAATGGTGGGCTGAAAAACTGTATCTAACCTGTAGTACTTGAGCACTGATGACCACGTTAATATACCATGGCAAAAATGAACTGAGAAAGACTCAGTTCTGCTCACACTATTTCCAGAATATCACATTTATTTTTTCTGCATAGCAGATCAGCCTGGGATTTGAGTCTTCAAAGGAAGAAGAAATACCCTGAATTTTATTGCTAGACTGCTGAGAGGCAGATATAAAGGAGAATCACGTACTTCTCTGTAACTGTTCTTTCCTATAAGAGCAAGTGGTCCCAAGAAACAAAATCCCAGTTCAGATCCACTTGGGACTCTCAGATCCCAGGATCCAGTCTGTGCTGTCACAAGGGTGTGCTTTCACCCAGGAAATGTGGTGTCAGCTACTCCCGCAGGCATTTAAAGCCCCAGTGGCTCATTTTATGTGTTATCTAGATTGAGCCATTTGTAATTCTCAGATCTGAGCTCCGATTATGATTTTACACAAAATACAGCTGATGTTCTTTGCCACCAACTCCTGTGCCACACAAGTATTAGGAAAATATCTGGTCTCATCCAGCTAACCAGGAAAGGCAGCGACAGCAGAACATTCGTTACTGATCTGACCACAACTGTTTTCATGTACTGCAGGAATGTCCCTGAGCATCAGTATCTCTTTAGGCTTAACAACCTCTTTATACACATACATCTGCAGCTTTAGATTCCATCTTTAAGTGCCAAAAAAGAACAGTATGAACATCCCCAAACTTTCAGAGTTAATAAAACCATTCGGGTACCAAATGCTTTTCTAACTTTTTGCTTTTGTAACTGGCCATGACCTGCCTATCTTCAGCAGGAGTGGAGACAGACTGCGTCTGTTATGAGTCTGTAAAGGTCATAGCCACCAGTGGGAGAAGCAGCTGCTGACAGCTCCAGACATCAGCATGCATAGGTGCTTAAATAGAGTGCAGGAGCTTAGCTGCCAAAAATTGAAAAACTGCTCAAAAGAGAAGAACCAGGGCTAAGTATTCTGATTGTTTAAATATATCCTTGAGGCAAAAGAAAGGGAACCATTATAAATGTATGAGATCATTCAAATCCCTTAACTGAATCTTGAGCCAGACACACAGCACTGATGTAAGAGATGAAGGCCCTGTTTCTCCTGTTTCTCCCAAAGATCCTGGGAGCAGGGTCTGCAGCCATGGGGACACCAAAGCTCTACCGGCACAGAACTGCAGTCAAGGACCTCCAGCACTGCACCCAGGTTAACAGACATCTTCCCATTTAATTGGATGGAAATGTATGCATCCTGTTTCACCTGCGTAATTAGCATCATCTTATTTGCTATATTTCAGTATACTGAGGAGGAAATCCATGAAGCACTGGAATCCAAAAAGGCATGGTTCAGAGGACTCAGTATAGCTGCTCCCATTGCTCATTGTCAGGTGAGAGTTTAGAGGATAAATCCCTTTTATTTTTGACTGCTTTTCCCTCAAAAATATTTCTCCCATTTCTTTCAGTTAATCTTTTTTCCTCTGCTCTCAAAAAAAATAAAAAATAAAAAATAAAAATCCCCTTGATGCAGAAGCAGAAGATAATGCTAATTGAGCTTGTCAGCTCTAAATAAAAGATGGGATAATGCAGGGGGCTGCAACCTATGTAGTTCCATCTGGATACTTCCATTTCTATCATGTAGCAAGAGCAAACCTTGCTGTGCTGCTTCACACATAATGGGCAGAGAATTATTGACCTGTCCTGTGGGCACTGGTGTGCTAACTACAGCAGAGGAAACAAAAGCTACCCACACAAATGCCAGCAAATTTCTTATAATATCTTAGATCAACCAGGGTTAATTGGCACATTGGAAGCTCTTCTTGTTCTTTACTTAATTGTAGTGTTTCCACTGCTCTGAATAAGCTCCAGACTGGTGTGGACACTCTGGCACATGCGATCAGATGAAGATTAAAAACAACAGAAAGCATTCACTTTTCAATCCTGCTGACACATGTACAGGTGTGGCCTTGCAGAATGATTGGGCCTAGGATGGAAAATCTGCTTGGTCTTGTTTTAACAGCAGAAGAAAGATGCTGCACATGAAGTCAGAGCACATGGAGTACTTCCATTTAGAGGCTCTGCAAACACCAGGCGAATATTAACAACTTGATTCAAGTCCATGGGTTATATGTAATTAGGCCAGAGCCAGCAAAAAGACAAACAGTTCTACACCTTCAAATGAATCCTTCAGCTTGCTAACAAAAAGCAATTAAGCCGACTGCCAGTCTACAGGGCTGATTTCACACTCAGGCCTCTTGCTGCATGGCAGTACCACAGCACATCGTTGCTGCAGTGCATTTCCCTTCACTTTCAAACGGGAATCCCTTGGGAGTCCTCCACAACCCTTACAAATTCTAGAGGCTGCACCCAGCGTGGGGAGACAGTCCTGCTCCTCAGAAGAGGCATTGCAGCCACGAGGAGGGAAGTGGGAGCAGTGGAAAGCTGTCTGGAGGTCACAGAGAAACTGGGTAAGTTCAGGAGAGTTAGTGATTTCATTTCATTATTACTGATGGCATGAGTGAGTTTCGAGAGCACAGTGAGAGAGGGGTGGATGAGCACAGCCACACTGCAGATTTGAGAAAAGAAGTGAGCACATTATCCACACCTAGAGCATGGGGCTGTACATCAGGTGTGAGGAGCAGCATGTGAAGGGCTGGCTCAAGCACCAGAGGGCCGTAAAACTGGGGAACAGATGGCAGAGTACTTCATTCAGCTTGCCAGCCAAAGGAGAGGCATTTAACTCGCTCTTTCTAGAGTCCAGTTGTTTTGTTACTCCATAAAAAGCTCCGAGATACTAATCCCAGCTCATACAAGGGCATAATTTCATTTCCTGCTGTAAGAAAGAGTTCAAAAACAAACACATCTCAATTTTGACTAAGAAATTTAAATTAATGGTTCTGAAACAGAGCTTACAAGACAAATACACCCCAATGCTTAACACAGCTTGAATATTAGTGTGGACTTTAGAGCTGGCATTACCTCTCCAGTGGGACAGCCTACCACCCCACATGCTGCCGTGTGCACAGACTGTCCAGCTGTGTATTTTAAACTAAGTTTTGGGATTTGTAGAATTCTTTCTTAGCCAAAACACCAAGAGAAAATTAAATGTACCAAAGTAACACTTCCATTTTCATGCACAGCAGTAGTATTTAAGGACGATTTTTCCCAGACCTGCTCTGGTGTGATGCTATTTCTGAGGCATGAAGTATCTCTGTTCTTTCCTAAAACTTCCAGAAGCTGCAAGGGCTTGCATCTCTCCTAAACATGTCAGTGGGATGCTTAGTGCTGCAGTGCTGTTGTGTACCACTTACTGCTCTAATCTGCTTGGAATCCAGATCACAGCCCTATCATTTTCCTCCAGAATGAATCTTAGTTCCCATTCTTCCATCAAACTTGTCCCCACTGTTCCTGTGGCTGTACAGTCAGAAAGGTTGGTACAGATCCAGTGAGTAATTCTTGTGTGATTTCCCAGAATCTCATGGAGCCATAGGGAATATGCTTTCAAAAAATACATATTACTTATAGATTAAATCCAGGCAAGATGCACCTGCGCCACTCTACATCAGAAAGGCCAAAATACCCCTGTGCCCTGAGATCATAGGAGATGTGCATGCTTGGGTGTCAGCAGCATCCACAATCACATTATTCTGAAAATACTACAAACTAGCAGGAGGATTCTACAACTAAAGAGACAGCAATTTTATGAGAAACAGTCTATCACATAGAATCTCCTCATTACCCACTCTGTTACTGCATGCTACTCATGAGTGATGGAGCCACCTGGCTTTTCCCAGATAAGTCCCATTGTCCTTCCTCTTGTCATCATGACATATTTCTCTTGCATACATCAAATGATGGTATTTCTGTCACATCTGGAAAGGTATTCTGATGAGAGACCCAGCAGTGCATGACATCCACTTGCATTCTGTGCTGCTTGCATAGAAAATTCTGATCCTTACAAATTGAAACAGCCCACAATGCATGGACATCTCATTGTGTGTGGATTTTGTTTACTTTTCTGTGAAATATAATGCCTCCTGTAATCCACTACTGACAATGATTTGGCAAAAGCAAAAAACATCATATATGAAAAAAGTCAGTATTGAAATTCCATTAGGGTATCACCAGAAAAGTATGTTTATTGAAGTCTGAAATAGCTTAGAAAAAAAAATAAAATAAAAAATAAAAAAAAATAAAAAAAAATAAATAAAAAAAGATTGTGGAACAATTCTTCCTCCTGTGAGTCAGGAATCCCTCCAAGCTCTGTAGATGTTTTGCTCTTTGCTTGCCTTGATCTACCTTGCATAGATTCCCAGCAACGTCACATTGGGTGCATACAGCTCTTAACAAACTCTGAAGCCCTACCTCTTGTACTGGGCAGGTATGATGAAGAGCAGGGAAAGAACAGCCCAGATTCTACTTCCTCTAACTTCACAGCAGAAATTCTTGGATAGAATCTTAATGAATATTAAGATGTTATAATTACAAAATAAACAAGAGAGTTAGGCAAAGCAGCTTACGATAACAAAAAGAGAATAGATAGAAAGCTTACCCCTATCCTGTGCTCACTTACAAAACTCCAGCAGAGCAGATCTCCAGAAGAGATCCTTCCCACTGGTAGCCAGCTCTTAAATAGGTCCAGGATGGGTGGCAGCACAGTGAATTGCCTTCACCTGTGCTCCTCTGGCTGGCTCATGGCTCGCCTCAGGTGATCAATCAGAGGTTCAGGCCATGACTCATCAGTTCCCATACATGAGACAGTAGAGAAAAGCAAACCAGAATAAAAGCTGCTGTGAAGTGATTGACAGACTTAGTTCTGGGAGAAAGAATGCTCACACAGCAGCCACTGGCCTATTAACAAGTGGAATTAGAAGATGTGTTCTGTCTGCTCCAGCATATGTAAATGAACATACAACAAGAAAATAAGCTAAGGATCAGGAATGAATCACTGTCATTCCTGATCCTTAGCTTATTTTCTTTCTCTGCAGCCCTACATGGGGTAGAAGTTTTTCTCCTGCTGTATTTTAGGAGACCTTCACCCCACTTCAAGGGTGACATGTCCCTTCTCCTCCTCTCTCCCTGGAATGCCATCTCTCAATGTACATTCAGTGTGATATAAATATCAGGAGGAGGAAACGCCCTGTTCAGCAACCTGCCCAACTGTGATTCAGAGGGGGGTAGACTACAGGAGGTTGAAAAATGACCTACGGTTGCAAAGCTCAGCATTTATTAACAATTCATTTGCTTCAGTGAAGAAATTAATTGATATTTGCCCTTAGAAGCACATGAAGCAAACTTGTCTCCAGGAGAACATTACGAGCACACAGGAACATCAGTTTCAGAAAACAAAGCTTCAGTGCAACATGCCAGCAGGGGCTGGGACTGACAGTCTCTTGTTTTCCCGAAGGTCACTGCTCTCAGTAGCAATTGCAGTATGGCAGGGTAAGTGTCAAAAAAGCAGCATCCTGTAGCATTCCCACCGGCACTACTGTGAGGAGCTGCTTGTTTGCTAGGCTCTGCCTCATGGTTCCAACCTGTTACACCGGTCTCCTAGATATACTTTCAGATGTGCCACTATTGTGATGGATCTAAGTCGTGTGGGGTTGTCTCACTGCATCACTCAAATTATTCTGGGAAAAGAATGATGAGTGGTTTCTATTTCAGTGAATAACAAATTCGTTCATTATTAGGCCAGTCCAAGGTTCAGGCTTTGTGTTGGTGACAAGCCTATCTGATGACAATAAAGCAAGGGGAATGGGAGAAAATGCTGAAGAAACCATCTTTGTTTTCCACCCCTCATTCCAGTCTCCCTGGAATGTGATGAGTAGCAGTGAACAAAGAGAAGGCTCTTTAAGCACTGAAGCGGACTTATAAAGGAGTGATGCCTTTGTGCTAAGCTGCTTTCCTCCTTGTTTGGAAGGTCAAGGGGCCAGTTTTTCTCTCATTTTTTGAATGTGGCAAAGATCAGATGTTCAAAAATATCACCAATTTGTCTGGGTTTGTACTCAGTTTGACCAAATAACCGTGCTCCATCCTGTTCTAGAGTAAATTCAACAGTCATAGAATGCAGAGCAGGCAGTTTCTACTTTAGCTGTCCTTCTGAGTGACCAGCTGAGGACACAAACGATTTTCCTAACACCTGTTTCTGTCACGGTGATACACCTCTTCATCAGCTCACTATCTCTAAGCCTACCCTACGAGGCGTCAGAACTGGAAGCACCCACTTGTTTACCTTAGTGCTGCACACACAACTTTGAGCTTTGCTCCATATTGTTTCTAAGTAGTTCACCTGAAGACTTTTAAAATGCAGAGCCATGTTGCTTTAGTTTTCTATCTGTTGACAGAATGAAGTATAAAAGTACTGATTGGTTTTAGGCACACAGAATGCAATTACAGTAGAGAAACAGTAGAATTCTGAACATTTGACTGAAGATAAAGTTTGAAGTTTGAAAATGGCTCCACGGCCAACTGGCAGCCATGAGCTGCCTCAGTTCAGATCCATCCAGCACTGAGGCTACCCAGGAATCTCACATTACAGGTTTACAGAGTTAGCTGCCAGGAGACTGGTTGTGAGTTCCAGATGGAAATGATCTAATTTCAGTGGGAAGACTACGGAATAAGAAATTGCACGTTGGGTGCCCAATACATATCCCTTCAAATGAGAAAGCAGTGGTAGGAGAGAAGCAACAAATATACCAAAAAAATTATGCAAGTTAGAACCAAATGTGTTAGGAAGTGGTGGGAAGGTTTCCCTTTCTGTGCCCTCTTTGCTCCTAAGTAGTCAGTTGCTAAGGACAGGGTGATTGGTGAAGTTAGTTTACAAGAGAAGACAAGGGCAGAACACAGGTGATAAGCCTCTTCCAGAAAAGAAACATTGTAACAGAGCAAAATGTCCTCCACCAGCATGATTCAGGCTAGTAACAGAAATCCCTATCATTTTTTGTCAAGAAATGGGGGCAGCAGTCCTCAGCACCCCAGAAGAAACACACGGCCAGGCACACAGATTAGGCATATAATAAAAAATGAATGCAAAGAGAGAATCGGATAACTTACAGCGATGAGCTGATAGGAGTTGTTCATCATGGCTATGAGCATGTTCAGCAGCACGACAAGAGAGATGACGTTGTAGGTACCAAACATAGTGGCCCCAACAAACTCTGTGAACTCATGTCTGGCTTTCACATTGGTGACGTAGAGATTCAGCAGTCCAAACACAGACCAGAAGAGAGACTGGAGGGTCTCGAAAAGTCTGGAAAAACAAACAAACAGAATTTTACTTGGCTACTTGGTTCTGGGAAATGGAAATCAATGCCTTTAGGGACCCTGGATTTGTTGAGGATGGGTGTCACCTGGTGTGAGAGGTCTATTGGTAGCATTGGAAGCACTCCATCACTGGGAGCACCGACATCAGGTGGGGAATACACCAATATCAGGAGCTGGCGAGCATCAGTACAGTA
This sequence comes from Centrocercus urophasianus, assembly GCF_019232065.1. Lineage (NCBI taxonomy): Eukaryota > Metazoa > Chordata > Aves > Galliformes > Phasianidae > Centrocercus > Centrocercus urophasianus. The sequence continues at coordinate 12,914,058 of NW_024884800.1, read as the reverse complement.
CAGAGCTCAGCAGTGCCCTTTATTCTGTATGCACTCCAGCCACAGGGACCCACTGGCCAATGACTGCAAGAGTTTTATCACATCAATAAAATTCACCACCTGTTTGAGAACCATATCCATGTGAGATGCAACAGCCTAATTGCCATGAAGAAACCTGAGGTTCTATTCCTACTCTATATACATGCCAAGAACAAACACAGTATATTCCCTTTAATTAAAGTTGGCACAGAGTGCTAGTGTTACTGCTGTTATATATAGATATAACTGTTGAAGCAGTGCATGCATCATTAACATGTCTATAAACTAAATGCTTAGAAAGTCCATGCTTTAGTTCTGCATGACCATAGTAGTTAAATAGTGCTCTATCACAGGGAATCAAAAGGTGAGAGATGCAAGAAATCACATCCACTTGAACCTCTGCACTAGGATAGGCTGATAGCTTGTCATTACTTTGACTGCAAGTGAACCAGGCCAGTGTTCTAACACCCCATTTGACAGCACTGCACGTGGCCAAAAACACTGGTTGTGATGGCTTGTTTGTGAAGTAGCTCCCACCCACCACAGTGCAGTGCCCTCAACATCATGCTGCAACAATTGATCAGTAATGACTCAGATGAAAGAGAGTCATCACATTAATTCAGCTTGAAAGGTTTTCTTCATTTGAAGTCTTCCATCCATAGAGGAACTAGACCTGACCTCCCATGCTTTACAGCTGATGAGATCATCCCAGGTCTCTGTTTGCTTCAGCCAGACAAGTGACCTTTTGCAATCACGTCAAATACATAATCAGCAATCTAAATAATTGCTCTATTTGGGCATCATTTGTTTTGGCTTTCAAAAATGTGGCATTTATATCATCAAAAAATGACATTTATATGCCTGTTTAAGAGTTTCCATTTTGGCCTAGGGTCAGTGGATATTTTTGAATGCTCTTACCAGAAAAATAAATAAAAATAAATTCAGATACGTTACAAACCAAGAATCCATTCTCCTGAATTCTGTGTGCATCTTTTCCATACATAGTGCCATGCTTTACATGGGGATTTAGTTTCTTTATGTTTTGTGAACAGAGGTTTTCACTGGCCAAAATCACAAAGATTCTTTAAAGCAAAAATCCTTTCTCCCAGAAGTCAAGATATTGGGCTTATTAAATAAGCGAGGTAATGGTATAATAAGGATTAAGCAAAGAATGATGAGCAGTTTGCTATTATGAACAGTGGAGTAGTCACTGTCTTTTAACTTATTTTAACTACTGGTGGTAGAAGTACTGATTGGAGTGTAGGCTCAGGAGAAACTGAGGTTCTTGTCATGGTTGAAACTGAAATAAACCTTCTATGTGATTTGTGCATTGCCTTGAATTCACAGTTATAACCACGACTATTATTGCACCAGGTTGCACCCAATATATTTGCATGTAGGCATGTACACAGAGAAAGCAGGTGTAAACAGCACCTGGTTTTTGCAATTTTGAATAGAAATAAGACTTCGTCTTTTGTCCCTGTTTAGTAACAGGTGAGAACCACAATCTCTTTCACTAAGTGTTTCAGGTGAGGCTCATACTACTTCTAAGAAAAGAATTTTGGTAATACAACTGCACTCTCTTGTCGAGTATGTTTTGGACCTTAAGCAAACAGGAGAAATCTCAGAGCTCCAACATGCTCCTGAGCAGCTAAGGAAGAACAGGTGCCCCCATCTCTGCCAGGAACTCTCCCAGCCTCCTGCAGTCACTGCCAGGAAATGATCCCAGCTGTCAGCTTCACCCTTCATGAGAACGACCTCCCAGACAGTCAGGTGTAATGGCTTCTTCCTTCCCTTCCTCCTCTTCCTCTATCCTCTCCTTTCTCCATCTACCAGGATCACAGTGCTAAACATACATTTACATTAAGCAATAGGCACTCCGCTTTCTAAAGGATGGTTAGGGCAGAGCATAAAACTTAAATTATTCATGACTTCACCTCATTGCTATCACAAAGGAATATTACTTCTCCATGATCTGTGTTTGTGATGCCGAACACTTCCACACCTAAAAAACATTAAACTCTTCCTCCGGGAGCAATAGGAAATAATGCAGCAGTAAATAGGTGTCACATTTTAAACAAGCTGTACAAACACGAACAACGCCCTGCTTTTCCTTCCCTTACAAAATTAGATCTTATTGTGTGACTGCCTAGAAATGCTGGTAGGAATCAAAGGGGACTGATTGAAAGCTTTTCACATTTTTTCTTCCATTAGGGATGAACTATGAGCAAACTCGAGGCAACACCATCTCTGATTTGAATTCACTGCAGTCGTGCTTGCTTTCTCCAGCACAACGGTGTAATTTTCTGTTTTGCAGGTTGCTTGTTCTTAGCCATTCACCCATGCTGTGCATCTGCTCAAGGGCCAAATGTCAGCTTGTACTGGGGGTGTTAATAATGACTATTTAAACTTTTAAGAATACGCTAAATAAATTTCTTAAGCGAGGCTCCAACAAAAAAGTAACTGCAGAGCATTCTGTCCCCTGCCAGCAGACCTCAGTCCTAATGGATCCCCTCCCACTGCGATTCTGTTTTAAACAAACCTCTGTCATAAAGGCTGAGCCCCCTCAATTTCCTTCCTGTGCTCTGTTCTCCTTGGCAGGGGGCTTAAAATGAATGGTAGGGTGGGAGAAATTGTGGTTTGTATTGAAGCCGATCCATACTCCTTCTGTTAAGCGGTTCTGTGTCATTTCTAGTTCCAAAGATGTTGTGCCTTCTTACTGACTTACAGATCTTTTTTTTTTTTCTCATTCCTGCTGAACAAATGCTCTTTTTCTTTAGTCAAATCCTCTTGTTGCTTCCTTCACTAATCTGCCAACGCTGAAAACTAGTTTGTAATGGAGACAGGTCCAAACTAGAGTGCAGAACTGGAACACATCTGTTCAGTGTCGCTCTGGGGAAAGGCACACTCCAGTCCTAAATTTCGTGGGTTTGACCCTTCCTGAGGTAGAAGCTGTCACTTAACAAACATGGTGCTTGCCAAGCATTTCTCCCTCTGGCTACTGCATCAATATAGATGTAGATAAGGAAATAGCATCTGTTATTTAACTCCTTTGCAAGGACAGCACAATGCATTTTTGGAGCATTCAAAGCAATTAAGACAGAAAAAAGACTGAAGTCTTTAATTCTGTTTTTCATTAGCACAGTGCAGTTCCATTCACTTCCTCCAGATATAGATGAGTTTAATGAGAAAGTTAATCAAGTCTGTGGTGTTCCTCCTCTGCAGTGGAGAAGAGCAGCACACCTGGCCTACCAGGACACCTCTTGTGAGTTTGGACTTCATCCTTAGAAAGTCTCCCTCTTCTTGTAAGAATGGAGCCTACAGGATAGTACCAGAGCCTTTCCTCTTCCAACCTAGTCATGTGGCCTAAGCTGTCTTTGCTTTTGATAACAATGCAATGTCACAAATCCTTTTTTTAACCTCCAGCCTTCAGCTGAAGAAGATTGGAGAATTACTGGGCATGATGACAAGTTTTATTTAATTTTGCCTGACGTGGTGGACAACAGTTTTGTTTTGCTTGCTTGCAGGTCTTAGGCCCTTTTCTAGATGGTGCTTTATTTATTTCTCTTCCTGTTGTGTGTTAAGTACTGTGCAAGCAGCAAGAACAATTGGAGGGGGGCTGATTATTATAATTATTTCCACTATTAGTAATTAAAACAAATAGATCACAGAGACAATTCATGTTATTTTTCAGCATGTGCTATCACTTTCAGCCCTGCCAGCTGTCATCACAGCAATTTCCATGCCAGCATCTCAGTAATGTACTAGTATTTGCAGCAAAATTGATTTTGATGTGATTTTAGTCTCACCCCGCTGCAAGGGAATCAGAGGAGCCTGCAACATCATGTGTGGATAAAAATGGCCTAGATGAGCTTGTTGTTGTTGTTGCTCTGCCACATTATTTATTAATACAGCTTTTTCCTACGTTCATCTCCTGATTTCTACATTTTGTTTAGCTTTCTCTCCTTTCTCCCAGAATAAGACAAAACAGTTATTGCAGCGAAAGGATACCTGTTCTCTCACATGCCAAAACTGAACGCAGCAGTAATAACATTTCAGTTGCAGGATGATGCAGAGAGACTCTCTGGACCAGAACTAAAATGATTGTCTCTCACTTCCAGACCTAAGAGGCTTTCTGACATCAAAGCTCAGCAGAATGTCTGCCCCAGTTAACTCACACCTTTCCTGCACAGTCAAGCAGCTCACCTGATATTTACAAATGAATAAATAAAGTTGCTTTTGGTGCAGTGATACACAGCATGCAAAGGCAGGTAAGAACAGAGGACAGTCAGAGTTGTCCTCAAAATCAGACAGGAAAGAACATCTTACGTGGAGAAGGCATTGTTCTGTTTCTCACATCGGATCCCCTTGCAGTTGTTGGGTTCCTCCGAGGCACTGGTCTCATAATAAAAATAAAGCTGGTTCAGTCCATTGGCAAAAGCCAGAAGCACCAGACAATAGATAAAAAGGAATTTAAGGATGTCTAGCAGCATGCGTCCCAGAGAAATCTGCAGGGGTCCCAGGTGTGAATTTGCTGTAAACAGGGATATGAGACGCAAAGAACTTAAAATGTTGGATATTGCAAAGAGGGCTTCTGCAATGAGAGTCGGGTGCCACATTTCCCATTCCTCCCTTGGACGTGAACCGTTGTACTGAAAGAAATAACACAGGTATAAAAGTGAATTACGTTGTAATCATTTTGAGGTAAGCTTGAAACTCAAACCTGCTAATACTAATGCTTTACCTATAAACATTGACCAGACAAAGACACAACAAGTACTTTTCAATTCAAAGTATCAGGATCCCACTATCAGTCAGGATTCACGATTGAAGCTCAGTTCATGAGAACAAATCTTTTTAAAGAATTCTTATGAGATCCTCTACAGATTTAGACTGTTCTCTAGAGATATTTTTGGGATATCAGCTTTTCTCTGGGGGTTTCTGGTATGTGGGCTGTACTGAGCTAAAGTTTGATAACAGGTCTTTGGAATTGGATAACTGTGGGTAATTCAGGTCCTTGCACTGATATATAACATCCTTCTCTTACAATATTTAAAGGGGTTCTGACTGCTCCTTAGCAGGTACAGATCATTTCCAATTACCTTTTTTCTCTTTTTCCTCCTGAATACTACCATACCTTTGAAACATTGCTTATTCCAGGATGAATGTGAGAGAGAGACAGAAAGGAGAGAAGAAGGCAAGCAATGAACTAAGGAACATAAGAAGTGAATGCTTTCCCTCTGCCAAAAAAGCGCCAACAGCCCAGAACCAAAACATGTTCTTCATATTAATTTTCTTATTAGTTAATTTGCCGTGGCAATTTTAGGAAAGTTGCTTAGGCAGAGGTCATAATTACAGCCAAAATACTGGATACAATTGAGTGCATCAGTTATAAAATTAACTTGGTTTGTAACGCAGCTGTAAAAGCAGAAGCATTATCTGGGCCAGATGCAGCCAGATGTAAATAGGTAACATGAAAGAGCTGGTTGTAAACACACAACTTCTCTGGCAGTAGAGAATGGAGTTCAAGACATTTTAACATCGAGGAATTATTTATCTTTTTTAACATTTATTTCTGCTGATTTAACACATAAAAAGGCAATAATGTACTTAGGATTGTATTGCTAGTACTGTAGCCAGAATGTTTAGGACTCTAAAAACTTTTAAAATACTTTTTAAAAGGAAATGGTATCAATATATCACTGGCAGATGGGTTTGTAGGGACTTCCCATTTAAATCTGAAGGTGCAATACATGAATTCACATTTTTTTCAAGGAGGCAACTAAAAACAATAGTTTTAAACTGTTCCTCCATATGAGGGCACTGAGACATGATAGAATTTCAATGTGACATGTGATTGCTTCTGAAATTTCCAAACTGTTCATTATTTCATGAACATAACAGCCTGAGCTTGTTAACTTGATTTGAAGATGGGTCTTAAAACATTTACAAACAGGTGGACATTTTAAACTTTTCTGCCAATAATCAACAGTGGGAGTGGATAGATGTGATCAGCAAGCCTCCCCTTCCTGGAGGGAAGATTTGCACAGCTTCCTTCTGCATGCTGACTGAACACATCAGCCCTGGGGCTCTCTGCCAGGATAGGATGCATGTAAAGGACTGTGAAAAGGTCCTCATCTCACATCTATTTTTAAAGCAATTTGCTAGGATTGTATTTTGGCTCCTTGCTTGGAAAACAACAATCACTTTTGAACTGTCAACTGCAGGTAGCAGAGAAACTGATTTCAGAGTTACCTAATGAAAAGGCTAGAGTTGTTCAATTTAGGCTTCAGAAGATGAAAAACAAAGTATACAGAGTAGTTCAAACAAGTTATAACAGACAGGCATATTTATCCTTCCTCATTACATGATAATTCAATGCAGAAAATGAAAACTGATTAAGAAAGTATTTTTACCCTATAATTAGACTGAAGATTTCATTGTTACAGGACAATAGTGAGGCCAGGACTTGAAACCAGTCAAATCAGGGGAAAAAAAGTCTCCACATAAAAATCAGGATGGAAAACATAACCGTCAGTATACAATTTATTTTCCTGATATTTGGCAGAAGGCAGAAACGTCCATGTAATCCTTTGGAGTTCTAAGAAATGTTGGACTATGGTGTATTGGCATATATACCAGCCGATTCCAGCCCTGGGCTGTTCTACAAATAGCAAAAACCTTTACAAGTCTTGTTGCAAAAGACTTTGAAGCCATTATCAATGTTTTAAATCCTCGTGTCTCAGAGCATACTGCAACCTTTACTTGACATAGGTCAGAACTTCTGTGGGCATGCTGTTTCAGAGCTACCACTGTAGAAGGTTTTAAGCGCTTCTCAGTATTGTTTGACATTGGTCCTTATCAAGAGCAGATCTTAGGTTAGCCAGGTTTAATTCAAGTGGCACTGATCTGCACTCAAACGGATATATCCCTGCAATTATTCTGTATTCTTTTTTGTGCTGATGTACAGCTCTTTGTGGTTAGTCTGTGTGTTTCTGTAGTCCTTACAAAGTATATAAATGAAACTGTACTTCCTTTGTATGTCTGGTTTGGCTGTAAGTTTAAATCTCAGTGTGTGACCATGTAAGTTTGTGGATGCAGTGCTCTTTTGGTAATTTGTATGTGAGAGAGAGAGAAATAAAAAGATTGTTAGCATTTTAGGATTTGTTTGTGAATGCTACAATTTTCAACATTTTCTGTATTGCTCACAGATTAAAGACCAGCCTTTCAAGTCTCTAATTTCCTCACTGGTTCTGAATGCCGGGAAAAAAAGATGTGACCTGTTTTTGCTTTGATGCTGTCACAGAGCTGCTTTTTCAGAGAGTAGCAACTGTCTTGAAGTTTTTCCCTTGAAAAACTAACTCACTACCATACATCCTTCCGGATTTTCAACAGGCCCTGAAACAATACAGTTTTAAAGATCCAGCATGTTGCTTTGTCATTTTCTTGCCTACAGATTAAACCTTGAATGTATATTCAAGAGAAGCTGACTACTTTACATCAGATGGAAGCCACCTACAAGCAGGTGTGCTCTCAGCAGACTTTTCACAGACAAGTAATCTACAGATCATGGGTCTCAGTGACTACAGATTGTAAATCTTGGTTGTAGATGTTTTCAGATAACCCTATTCTTCTTGTTCCTTTATTACTTTATTTAAAAATCACGCCTTCATGAAATTTAGCATTGTTGAAAGAGATCCAATGTCAGCATGGAAAACAAAAGGTATCGTGGGCAACTGAGTAGCTACAAAATGCACAGCAAGTGGGGAAACTTCCACCCAGTGCCCAAACAATCTAATTCAATATTAGTCGAGGAGTAGTGATGGGAAGGAAGGTCATTCTCTACGCAAATTAATAAAGCTTTCCAGGTGAATTTTCAAATCTGAACTGTTGCGGTAGCAGCAATTCTTAGATGTCTGTAATTGTGTGCTTGACTTTCTATCCTGTATACCAGGATATTGTGTGCTTTGACTGTTTCTATCCTGTATACCACAGTTCTCACAAACAAATTACAAATTCTCTTTCCCAAGTTACTGTACCTTGACATAGGCAACAATTTTAAGGGAGATAGTTGCAAGATAGAGGGAGTTCATTGCAAAATCCATCAGATTCCACCAGTCATGTACGTATTCATTGAATCCACCGTCCCACATTTCCTTGATTTCTCCCCAGATAAAACCTGTTGAAAGAAAGAGTGTTCACTGTCATGAGAAAGGTATTATTTTCCATTAAAGCATTGTGTATATGTGATGTGGTACAACTATAAATTAACTGTGTAGAAAAAAATGCCTCATTCCTTCTGTCTTCTAGAAAGTAAAACTGTGCTGATTATGAGGCATTTTAGCTTCATTAGGAATGCTATCTAGAGAGATATGAGAAAGACCTCCATTTCCTACGTAGGGCTGCAGATACAAACACAAGGACACTATCTGAAACCTGAAGTTAGCTGTAACTACCTGAAGTTAATTGCAACTAGCATGAGTGGATTGACTCAGATGAAATTTGTTTTATACGATTGAAGTATTTAAATCACTGTATTTGGTATAGTTTTTAGTGTATTGTCTGCTTCCACAGTAATCTGTGGCTCAGATGCACAGTACAGATTTTTTCTGACCTCCTCTGCAGAACATACAACACAAGTGTACCAGCTTCTGCATACCAGTATGTTCCCTCCCTGACCTGGGAACACCACAGCAGAGATGAAAGAAGTGAGTTCATTCACTACACTCAGTCACTGCATTTATGCATCTTGCTGCACAAAAAGCCTAGGGACTATTTGGGGGTGGGGGGGAAAAAAAAAAAACAAAACTAAAAGGTACAGCTCAGCATGAAAAAGGGCACTGCAGCTTGGCATCATATCTCTCAGCAGTGAGTCACATCATGCCAACCACGGCTATGGGTTTTGTGAGGTGAGAATTTGTTCCCAAAGCTATGGCGATAGCCCATCCTCTTTACTCTGAAATGCCTTCTGGTAATAATTGGTAGCATTTGCTAACCTTCACTTTACCTCTCTGCTGCTGCAGGGGTAAAACAGTGAGCTTCCATAGCTCATTATCAGACTGCTACCTGGCATAACAGTTTTATTATAAGTAACTTATGTGCCCTTTATTTAAGACCTATTTAAGTACTTTTAAGAACCTAAGCCCAATTTAAAAGTGAATGGCAGGTAAGCTCCTAGGTCACCATGTTTCTGAGTACATCCTTAGAGCTCTCAAATGTTTTGAAATAGCCACTTTACAATATCCTTGAATGAAGACCTGAAATGCACATGAAAAGAGACAGAACAAAATACACATCAAGCTGTACTACCGCTGCAGTTACTCAAATATCTACCCATGCCCAACCACGAATACTGCAGTGGTCACTGAAATGCCAGTCCCAATTCATTTTTAGGACCTGAAAGTTCAATCTGAAAAGCAGACAATGTTGAAATGAACCGCTGCAAACATCCGAATATCAGTCTCAGCCCTTCAGCTTCCAGTCAGGTCAATGGTCAGACAAGCATAATGTCAAGGCCAATAAGGTAATTTTATTACAGCTGCCTCCAAAATCTTTGCATGCACACAAAAACATAGAATAAATCAATGGAGAAGAGTCTGTTGAAGAACTCATACACTGTATTTATAGTGAGTTATCACTGCTGGTTACTATAGTTACAGCAATGCTGTGTGTGCTTGTTCACTCTCTCTCCTTTTGTAGTGGAAGATATTTCATAAATAATTACCTTTAATCGGGTGAAACTGTTCTAATTTCTCCATGCAATAAGCAATCCCACAATATCCCTATTTATCTGAAACAAAGGAACTCAAAAGTAAGAATAGAAAACTGTAGCAGGCTATTCTGAAAGGCTTTTTTGTATGGATTATCCTTTCATCTGCACATCAATTTTGCTGAAGTGCCCACCATTTCCTTCAATTTAAACCATGAAGTAAAGGATAAAATGAAGAAATCACCTTAGTTCAGAAAAGACATTCAGTTTTCTCAGCTTATTCTGAAGTTTCTACCTGCACATACATTTCAATGCCATAACTTAGTTTAATGAGATAATGAGGTTTGAGTTACCTTTTTTATGTTGCAATGAAGCTACACAAAGAACAAAATGCCCTCGGTCATGATGGAAAGTGATTTGTGAGCATGATTGCAACTCTTTTTCTTTACGCATTTCCCATCAGCAGTTTTAGCTTTGGCGCAGTGAAGTCCACTCAGCACAGAACCCGTTTGCTGCTGAGCCACCACAAGAAAGAGCTGGGTCCTGGCACTAGGCCAGGAGAGGCACCAGCAGGGAGAGCAGAGGTGGACACATAAGAAGCAGTGAGGAGCCACTAGGAGAGCTCTGGAGATGGAGGTTTGCTGAGAGAGATGCCCTTTACTGTGCTGTCTACAACAGCACAAGCATGGTTTTCCAGGCCCTTGACCCCAAGCATAAAACTGCAGCTCACTAATAGCTGGGGGTTGTGAACTGAGCTAGAGTGCACAGAAAGGCTGAAAGAGAGACAGGAGAGCATGAAAACCATTGCCCCAAGTGTGCCTCGTAGTATCACCTCAGCTCTCAGTGGTGCTACATGCTAATGGCAGAGCAAAGGAGATGGGGGCCTAAGGAGAAGAGAGATAATATTCCTAAGAATCCTAGGTTTTCACCTTCTGTTCCCTTTGAGCTCAGTTTGAAAGGATAAATACACCTTACCAAAAATGCACCTAAATTTGCTTCTCTGCTCTTCTCCTCCAGTGGCTTTATTTACTTTTTCCCATCTCACCTTGCTACCTCCTCACCCGTGCATCCTGCCTTTGGGGTCCAGGCACCCCACAGTTCTTGCCCAAGCCAGAACAGGTAACAACCTGAGGCTCAACCTGCTGTATTAGATACCCCTTCTTCTGCCTATACTGGAGTGATTGATACTGATTTGTTCAGCGTATATCAGCACAGAGGCATAAGGCAGAATGAGATTTATCTTCCCTTCTCTGCTATCCTGTGGCCCAGGAACAAGCAGGGCAGGTACCTGTGTGCTGACTACCAGAGCACATCAGCGAGAAGGCAAAAGCCTTTGGCTCTGCCCCCTGCCATGCATCAGCCAGCAGAAGGAAGCCAGCATTCAGGTGGCTTTATCTGATACTACCATGACCCAGTAGCTAATTCTTGCACAGATGATGTGGGAAGCGGGGAAGAGAGCTGTGTCTGTTCAGATTTACTCAGGGTCATCTCTAAAGGCATGTCACATGGCAAAAGGGACAGCAGAAGAGCCCTAGGCCAACAAAATCTGTTGTACCAGAAGGAGCCCAGCTGTTTCATGCAGCTACTGAAGCTGGCTGCCAAATCTCTTTACATGACAATGATGCTGACATTAAGTCTCCATACAGTTGCCATGGGTGCGAGGCAGGAGACTGCAGATCAAGCATTCTTGTGTTCCTGACTTACCTAGAACCCAGGGCAGGATCATCCACTCCACGATGGTGGGAGGTGGTCCCTGCATGTGAAGGTCAGTCCTGACGATATGCTGCGATGCCAGCAGGAGCATGAAGAGGAAGGTTAGGTATGAGCCGGTGTGGCAGATAAACTTTATAAATGGCTTTTTAATGAACAGTCCCAGCCTGCTCTTCGGTGCAATCAGATATGCCACAGATAGCACAGGGAATAGCAGTCCGATGGTGACACAGGTCAAGAGTTTTACTGCCCAGTGTTTCCGCCTCCAGCCTGGAAAACCATCATACCAAAGTGTTGCTAGTAGCTGCTGGCAGTTTGGCTGAGCAACAAACTGAGGAGGAAGAAAAAAGAAAGCTTATTACTGACTCGTACTTCATGTATGCTCTTCCTTATCTTACAAAGATCCTTATACAAAACTTTGGGCTGGATATGGGGTAGAACTCCACTCTTCTTTTGTACACAGGATTTCAGATTTCTTCTAAGAGATCTTTTCTATTTGAATTATCATTCAGTATATCAGGTACTCGCGATATATAAAGCCTCATCCAAAAGTGATACAACTAAAATTACTATGAGCTTTTTCTCTTCTTATGGTTTTCCTTTCAGAACATTTTAGGTTTCGACAGTCTCAAACAAATCACTGTCAGCATCTTTAAAAAGTGACTAAAAGAGAAGTCAGGAGGGAAAAGATGGAAAGCTCCAAGTGTGTGCGTGTGTGCATGTGTTAGAGAGAGGGAGAGAAGATGTCTACAAATTGTGTGGGGTGCTGCACATGATTTTGTGCAAGGACTCCAGCATATGTGTGTGTGGGCTGAGCTGGGCATGAGACAGCATGCAATAATGCAAAGTTCAGCCAGGTGACATCTGCTGAGAAGCAGGACGGCACAATTGTAAATGTGTCTCTTTATTAAGGAAGAGAGCAATTGTAAAATGTAAGAGATTAAACAGAAGCAAAAAGAAACCTTTGATCACAGCAGCAAAAATGACATTTGAAAGTTTACTTTCTCGCTGTAAAATAAAACAGCTTTGTGTTGGTGATACGTTGCATTTCGGTGACTCCATACAAGAAGTGCTCAGGTTGTAACTCCTGACTGTTTTAATATCTAACAACCCTTGGAATTTCAGACTCAAGCCAAAATATTTCTGGCCTATGCCAGAAGACTTATGTTCTTGATTATAACTAGACAGCCCCATGGTTTCCTAAACTTTTCAGACCCACAGCTAATTAGAGATATCTGCAAGATCAAGAAGGTTGCATTTACGTATTGGATTTTTAACCCATATTAATGAAGCTAAGCAATGACACAGGTTGCCTTGAGAGGCTGCAGAATCTCCTTGGAGATCTTCAAAGGCTTCTCAGCATGGGTCTGGGCACCTTGCTCTTGTGGCCCTGCTGGAGCTGGAGCATGGGTGGCACCAGCTGGACCCAGAGGTCACTTCCAGTTTCAGCAATTCAGCCTTTTTAAACTCAGATTTCTGACTGTGCTCTGCAAGTTTAAAAGCCAACTTCTGTTTTCAGGATATCTGTTATTTTTGCTCTAATTACATTTAAAACAAACAAGCAAAAAATAACCAATTGTTTGAGCATGGATACAGCTATCAACAAAAACAATCCTGTCACAGCATCTGTGACAGGACATAGCTGTATCAAAAGAATCACACTTCCAATTGACTGTACTACTAACAGCATTCATCAAGAAGAAACCTCTGAGCAACCTGAAGATGATACTACTGTTTATTACACTTGGCTCATACATATTTAAAAGGGTTCTCTGTGAGGGATGTAGTGCTAACATGCTCTACATCCCCCAGCAGAGAAGCCAGATTTTATCAGCAAAGTACTCTTTCACCCCCATAATTCAAAGCAGCTCTTGGAAGGAAGATCTGTGGTGGCAAAGGGCCTGGATTCTAAATACCAGATTCCTTCTTAGTGTTCAACCCTGGAAGAAGCTCCCATCAGATACCGTTCCCCACAGTGCTGACACAGGCCAGGGCTACAGATACATAGTCGTCCTTAACACATCTTTGATTTGTGCCTAGAATTTGCCATAGCTCTTAGTTACCTGAAGATCACATGTGGTGTAACAGAGACTTCTTAAAGGTAGTTTCAGCACACACCTGTATCTTTTAAAGATTCTCTTGCTGCCAGAAGTGCTTAGCATTATTTAGCATGCACAGGGACTTTCTATATGCAATTCTCAGCACTCTATACCAGCAGAGCACTATCACTGCCATGTTCAAAATGGGAAACCAACGTGAAACAGAAGAAAAAAACAAGATTTGCTCAGTATCAGAGGAAAGACGGCAGCAGAACTCATGGCTGGGGTCCCTCAGGACCTGATCCTGAAGCACAAGTCAGCAACAGAATCCCAAGCTGCTGTTCTGACAGCAAGTAGTATCTGAAGGCACTTCTCTAGAGCTCCCACAGGACCTGAACACAGTCTGGGATCAGCACCAGGAACAATGTACAGAGGGAGGGGAAAAAAACAACCAAATAACTTTTCCTGCATCTCTTGTATTTCTCTACTTTTTCCTAGAACAGATTTTTGGTGTGAACAATGTTGTAGAAAACAAAATAGTATGTGACAGAAGTCAGGCAAAGTCTGACAAAACCATTCATTTCTGCAGGTATTTTTTGATTTTGTGAATGTATCTTAAACGCTGTAACAGGCTGCCTGTATCAGAATCACACTGCTTTTGGCTTTTGGTAGTTCAAAGATATGGACTGACCAAAATTAATACTGAAAACAAAATCTCCAGGAGGCATAAAAGGCATTTCTGAAGTTGGACATTTACATGGTATTACTACAGTAAATGTGGTTGCTGCATCTTACATAGAAGCGACACAACACAAGTGGGCACAAGAAAAGAAAATAAAAGTGCATCTGATTTGGGATTAACTTACACACACAGCAGAAACTGGGCAGTAGCTGATATGGAGACGAACTCCAGAAAAAGCAAAGACCTGTTGCTCATAACTACCTGAAAGTGTGTGATGGTGAAATGCGAGACCTGGGGATGGTGATGAAAGAAACAATTCTACAGAAATGGAAAAGAACATCAAGCGTTGATTCTCACTTGGTTTGTTTTTTAATCTGTTGTTTCAGAAGGGTCAGGACGTTAGGTTTAAAAGCAAGAAGATACGGAAGGCTACACTGCAGTATTTTTCATTTCAGATCACAAACAGGAGCTGTGACCGCTAGTGTTCTGCAGTCATTTGCATGGTAACACATACTGCTGTTTCTCAGAGATGAGACACAACTTTCTGTTGAGGGGAAAAATGTATATACGCATTTTCTCTTTATCACATATGATAGAAACCTTTAAGGGAAGAACAAACTGTTTTTCCCTTGAGTCAAAGTCAGAGTCATTTGAGAAATCAAATGACTATGTTCCTCTGGTTGCTGTGCAACTTGTGAGCATCTTAAAAGTGCCTCCTCTCTGCCTAATAGCTCATTTATAAAATCTGCTTTCCAAATTGCATCTGATGTTAGTTCTTCAGATGGAGAGAAATTCACACATCATGAAAGCACAGCTTTAAAGATCAGGTTGGCATAAGGCAGCGGAAATGGAAAAAGCCATTACATTTTCCAATCAAGCCCATCTCAACATCACTAAAAATGGCCTGGGGGAAATTTAAGCACACCACACTCAAAAAAGCCCTCCTAATGTCATAAACCACCAAATGTTGCCATTATTAAAGATAAGTCTAAGCACTTACCACTGCAGGATTTCACTAACTCGTCTTAGTAAAACTCATTAATCACAGTGTTAAAATTAGTAAATACTACAGCTTAGCTTCCACATGGCACAAAGACTACAGCTGGCTGAAATGCAATGTTTTCAACCTGCAGAAACACTGCAATTATCTGTCTACTTCCCTGCATACTACTGCAAATGTCAGTCTCATCTTTGTTTCTAGGTGTTGTTACCAGAACCCATTGGCTAAACCACTGATGGCTCAGCTCCTTAAAGACTGTCCAGCACTAGTGAGGCTATAGCAATACACATAACATTCAAAACAGGGAAAAGCTCATCTCTAGCCTTTTTTAGGTGTGAAATGGCCTGAAATTGTAATAGAATTGTGGGACTTTTGTTTTCATTTATAATTTAAAATTTATTTACAAAGTTTAGGAAACAACCTTATTTTTATTTTGCAAATAGGCGAAACTGAGATCTGGAAAAGCAAGCTGACTTCTCCAGTATCACTTATTTGAAGGCCTTTCCTGAATATAAGTTCTGTCTCAATGTAAGTATGGTCCCAAAGGCGTTTTTCATCTTTTTTTTCAAAGCCTTTTCTTTTTGCTGTAGGTAGAAATACTGCATATCACAGTCTTTTATCATTTCACATGAACATACCATATGTGACAGGACTTGATATCAGTTAAAGCTTCTGCACAGTGAAAAGGGAAGATCTTGACCGTTTAAAAAAAACTACACATTGTTCCAGTTTTGTAGGTGGTCCACAATCAGTGGCAGATGTTCTGTACCAGGTGCTCTGTTTGAGAAGACGAGTATGAGTTGTATTTCTGTATTTCTTCAGCAGCTAACAGGCAGGGCTCCTTCTCATTATCTGACGAGAAGAACCTGTCCTTAGCTGAAGATGCAGTCATTCAGTGAGCAATAAGATGCAATTCAGAGTGCCTTCCTTGTAAGGACAACGCTGTTCTGTGGGCAAGACGCTTCGTCTAGCCTCTGAAAATGGAGATAAATTACTCCATCTTTTGAAGAAGTGAGATCAGCAACTTCACTCATGATTGGGAAACTACTGAGGGCAGAAACTACTGCAGTATGAAGTCTTCTGTGTTCTTTCCTTTCCCTTTTTCCTTTCAGTCCTGCCAGGCTGTAACATTTGGCTTGCATCTGGATTGTGCAATTAGAGAATTTCATTCTCAATGTTCATCATACTCATTGTCACCTGATTCTCTACCAAGGGGAATGTTTTTAAGGGAAAACAGCAGCTGCTGGATGGAGTATCTTTTTCTTAATATCTAATCTTAACTGATGTTTTAATGTCACCTATATTTTATTTCTTGGGAATTAAATGCTTTCTGCAAGCTGTGCCATTAATATAAATATCAAACACAGAAATTATATTCTACCCCCCTCCCCTTATCTATGGGGAAATCCCTTATCTCTCACAGTCAGAAGTAATTTAGGATCAGACACAGATGGGCTGAGATGTGAATGCCTCGGGGAGCATCTGAAATAGCTCCCTGATAGACATCACAGGGGCTGAGCACAGTATCTCTCTGTGTTTATTCTGATTATCGTGACGGCTGCCAACAGGCTCTTCTGTTTGGAGTTTGTTGGAGTTCTTTTCTGTACTCTTGCTGCAGACAGCGATAGTGAATGCTCTTCATAGATGAATAAGCACTAATTTGTAACTGCAGAGCCCTGCATTAATAAGCAGGACCGAGTTCTTCTGTTAGTCAGCTACATCAGCTCCCAGTGAGGTTAACACTGAGAGCCAAATGTGGCATGAGAGCCATAAAATTAACTTTGGTCTCCCTGTCTGACACTTACATTGATAAGTTAGACTTCACCAATAGTGCTACACCCCACAGCAACTACCCAAAACACAGCAGCTGGATGCAACACTTTTTGAAGAGTTAGCTGCATTTGGGGTTATTGCTATTTTATATACTACAAGTTACTTATTATAAACATTATATTGCACTACATTAAATTACACTATATTACAGTATTATGTTATGACTATATTCCATAGTAATTATCCAAAACATGGCAGCTGCATAGCGGCAAGGTTCCTGTGTTTGACGGTATTATTATTTGCACTGTCCTTTACAATTAAAGTTATTCTAGCTTTGAAAAGGCAGACTGTCACACAAACTGAGCTGGATTTTGCAGTCTGCGTGACAGTTGGGTAAATGCAGCGTCTGATGTAGTGGCATTAAGTATATATTTTAGCTAATTCTGTAAGAAATGTAGGATTCCTGTGAATCTAATTATATCATGAAAAAGATAAATGCCATTGCCATTCTCCACTCACTGCACGTCCTGCCAAGTGCCGTATGCTCTCTCCCTGGGGCAGTCATCAGAGTGAAGATGTCTCTGAGGACACACACAGCCCCAGTTCAGGTGAGCAGATGAGGCCAGGCTGTGCAGCAGGACTGTGCCCCTCTTAGCCCATACTGACACAGCTCTGGGGAGCATATCATTCTCCTTCGCTTCCAAATCCTCCAGACGAGCCTGCACGAGTAGCACGATGCATTTCCATGCAACAGAAAAACTATTCTGCCTCCATTTTCTAACCAAGGAGAAGAAAGGAAAGGTGATTGTTGTATCAGTTTGAAATTCCAGCGGCAATACTCAAAAGAGTTACATTTCTAAATTAGCTCAAAAGCAGAAGAGAGAAACTATCTGTGGCCTCATTTGAAGCCTGCTGCTGAACGCAAGCGAGCCCTGTGAGATCTGATATTCTATGTAAGAAATTCCAGCCCCTCCAGTGTGCAGCGTTGCAAACAGTGAGATGAATAAGAAAATACTCTTTCTTAGCACTTTTTTTTTAAAGTTCAACCTTGTTAATGACTGCAAAGTTATTTACATTTTGCTGCTAAAGCATGAACTGCAGAGGGTAAACACCTAATGGTTGTTCATCCCGTTAATTAAGTACTTTCTGCAACAGAGAAAAAAGCAAAAAATGAAACAAAGAAGCCTGGAGGGGAAGCTGGGTAACTCAGCCATAGCTACAGACTGTAGTTCAACATTCTCCATCAGGCACTTCCAAGAGATCATATTTTTCTGTGTGTTTTTTTTTATTTTTTTTCCCCTCAGGAAATTACAGGATGAATATCCTATGAAAACACAGCTGCTATTCACATGTATGTTACTTCAAACAGTGAAGCACTGATGCAAATCCAGTCATTTCTGTCATTAGAAGATCACTAGCTCAGCTGGAAGAGTCCTTCAGGAAAACCTGGTGCTACCCAAATCACTCAATCCCTCTGCTGGTGGATAAAACAAACTCCAGATCCTCCACAGATGAACATATGGCCTTAAATTATACAGAATTTTGTTTAATCTGTTCTTAGAATATTTTAAGTGACGATGACACATGAATCTTAACTAAAGGTCTCTCATTCATAACATGTCTTGATGGTAGCAGACATGAACTGAGTTCAAGCTGTAGCAGCTAGTAAGTCCCCTGTGATGTGAATGCTAGCAAAAGGTAAGACTGCACGAGTGCCAAAAACCTGCTACCATTCCATCAAGATTCATAGTTTTCATGAATTTATGTTGGATTGGTTTAAACATTTAAAGAGAAGAGGCCCTGTATATTCTAAGAGGAAGGTAAGACCCAGTAAATCCTGGGTGCCCACACACAGAAGAAGCAATTAACAAAATATTTAAGCTTGACATTAAATTCATCTCTTCTCAGAGTGTTCAAATGTGTGTTTAGCTATAGATTTGTATTTATGGCTTCTGCCAGCAGGATTTAAGTGCAGGTGTAAATCCAGCCTTGAATAAAGGCGAACTGCTGAACAGTGCTTCTGGAGACAAGCTGTTACCAGCAACCTCAGCACAGCTCTTCTGGGTCAAAGCCTGAGCACAAGCCCAAACGAAAGCACAGAGCTTTCTAGCAGGAAAAGAAAAAAAATCAGTATGTATTTTAGCAGATAGCAGAATGCAGCTGATAAATAAATTCACGTAGAATTATCCCAGCAAATATTTCAGAGTAGAGTTGTGTTGCAAAGGTTAAGCAGGCACAATTCAGATTCCAAACAGAGTATGCTACAGTGTGCAACTAAGAGAGGGTCAGTTAATCCACAACACGCTAACTGCTCTCCCAGAGCCAAACAGACTCCTCATACAGGAGCACTGAAAAACCACTCAGGCTAAGAACTGCTCAGAGGCAAGTCTTGCAGACTTTCTTATGTCCTCTTGCAGGTAGCAAGTTACAGGTCTTGCAGATGAACACTGGGAGCTCTCGCAGGCTTTAGCTGAAGTGGAGAAGATACTGACTTTTAACTAAAGGGTTGAGTTTATTCTCCCTAGTGAATGTTTAACATTTATATTAAAAAAGTGGTAAGTAAAGCGAACACAAGAATTTTAAAAGTCATTCACAAGTATTTTTAAACACATGCCTACTTTACCCTATTAGTGTTAATAAAAACTTCTAAAAACATTTTCTATTTTTTTCCTTTCTAACCTGAGAAATGTCTGTGCTGAAACTATTTAACTTTGGTTTCCTTTTTCTTTCTACCTTACCTTCTTCTCCAATATCCAGGAGAGACCAGCATATTGAAAACACTTCTTGCACCCTTGGGAACCTCTGAAGTCTTGCTCTGTTTCTGAGTGATGCCACTGCCATGGGTTGAGGAGTACATACTCTGTGCTCAAGGATGTTTACCAAGTGGCCAGGGATTGTGAATAAAGAACAAGAATGCAAAAATGGCAATCTCAGCTTTTAACTGCTATTTTGCAGAAGATCTCAGCTGGGGGGATTATGGTTGACCCATCCATCCATCTCACTTTCCCTGGAGTGAAGAACTGTGGTGTAACCATGTCTCCAGTCACAGAACATCTGGATGATGATGGATCTGATGCATACATAAGAGGCATAAGGGGAGTAGGATCTCAGTTCTTTTGTTTGTGGACTTTCAAACCACTCTTCACTGAGAGACAGAAGTGAAGATGAAATTCATAGAAATCAGATAATTAATAATGCTCATTTCTATATACAAAAGGGAGACTATACAGAGTTTATTGTTCTGGGCTATCATTCAAAGTGAATATGAAATAATAAGATATACTTACTTGAAGACTGATATAAAGCTGTTTCTGAAAGCCATTCTAAACTTTCAGACAAGGTACAACTGAGCACTTTGCTTACAAATACCAAGAATGTCACTTTTCCTCTCCAGTTTCTGTTGTCTATAGAAAGCCAATAAATCACACCCTGTACTTTAACTTTTGGCTTTTCGGGCCTCTTCTCTTGCTAGCAAGAAGACTGATGGGATACATGAAGCTAAGGGAAATGACAAACACAATAAATCACTCCTGAATGCTCTTAAAACAGTGACAATCCCTTTAGCTTTCAACATACTTCCTGTCTTTGTCCAAGAGATCATTTAAGTCAGAGGCACAAGGCACCAAAAATGACTTCAAGAACGATCCAGGCATTTATTGCCTGATTCACATTACACTAATTCAAACAGAGTCCTTGTCCTTGACTGACATAACAGTCTTATGTTGTTTTTTAAAATCTCTGCATGACAAGATTAGTCAGAGATGATTTTGCTGTCAAAAGAGAGTCTTCTGCAGTTCTGTTCTGTGACAGCTGCAATATGCGCCTAACCTTCATCAAGTTAGAACATTTTGGCGTTACGTGAATAATATATCAAATAATACTGTTTCTTCAAATAAACATTCAAGTCCACTTTGTCAAACTGATGAACCATCAGACCTCTGAATATTTATTCTCCTTCTTTCAAGTCTGGCAAGAAGTCACACTTAAGCACTACTACTTCTCATTTTTGTAACACAGTGCAGCTGTATGGTTAATTTCCATGCTAATTTCCAAAACTGAATAAATAAATCTGACGACACAGCCCATATAGCAGTGGCTCCTGGATACACACAGAAAAATCTCGTCTTAAGGGTGCAAATGCAGATAGGTCTCCCCATCAGTCATTTCAAAGTCCTCCTCTTGAGACTGTTAATAGCAGCTCTGTTAGTACCCCATACATGGAAGATGTTGCAATGCGGTCATCAGTTTGATTGGACTGAGACTGAGAAAAAACAGCTTCCTTTAGCAAAGGCCACTGTTCACACATCAGATGGCAACTTAGCTGCACACAATAATGAATGAATGCTGATGGAAAATGGAAGGTGATAGATGAGCACTGAGTGTTCCAGAAATCCCTAAACCTATGCTCAGGTTTATGGCGTAGGATAGAGCTGGAAACAGCATAGCTGCACCATCCTCAACATTCCCTCTGAAGGATACAGCTCTTTCAGGTCATGAGAAAAGGAAAAAGCTTCCACAAGGAGCAGCTTTGCCTGCCCCATCTAGTCCTAATAAAGATCTTTTCATGATGTTGTATGATTTCATTCTACAAAATTGGAAGTGCAAGCCTTTTTATTAATCTCTTCTGAGTTCTACAAGCTCACTGAAGAGCTCTCTTTTTATTGTGCTCTTAAAGAGTGTAATAAAAATATTCAGCCCTGTATCATACTGCCAGTCAGTGTGGCAAGAAAACAGACAATGCCATGGGAGAGCAACTCAGCACTGGCTGCAAGCAAAGACTGGATCTTGACTATCCGTCAGGATACCTGAATGGCTTTCAAAACAGGTAAACAAGCTGCAGTAAACGAGCTTTGATTTTCATAGCCCTTGCACGGCGTTTTTCACGCATCTGTGATATTTTTAAAAGCTCCTGTTACACACTAACTGAAGTGCCCTTAGAAATTCACCAGGTTTATGCACAGTCCCAGGAGAATGATGCTGTGCTTCTAACTGCAGCTACACAGCTGAAAGTCAAGACACAGCTAAAAAATATGTGGCATGGCAGGAATGATTATTCATTCACTCCAGTACTGTCTCTCAGGAGGTACTCGGCTATGTAAATGACTTCGAAAAAAGAACTAGAACTTCTGAAGCTCCATCCTGAAGAGAAAACAGCAAAGAGCACTGTTTCTGAATTAGAAAAGCAAACAATTCCATTTCTTTTCTGTACTTAGAGTACAGTCAGTAAAAGAGACCAAGGTAACAGTTTCTGAGAGGGAATTTCATGCAGTCCTTTGATGTAATGCAGTGAAAGTGCTAAGGAAAATGGTCTCAGATAAAATACATTTTTTCTGAGCGCTTTGTGTTGTGCATGTTTCTTACAGATATATCAATTGAACCAACTACTAGTACTGGAAAAATAGAAAGTATTAAAACCCCACCACTGTGATGTTTTGAAGATGTGATTGACCTGTGATGGAGATCAGGAAAGTCGAAATACGGTGAATACATATTGGTGCTATTGTGGTTATCAGATTGTTATATACACTTCATGCAACTTTCAACTACACCTCAAGAAGTAATCTGCTATTTTAGACTTGATTAGTTGCTGTACTATGGTTGCTTTACAGTACTTTGGCAATCTAAAATACATTGAAGGACACAGAAATTATATCTGCATTCAGCCTGTTTCTATTATTTAATACAGTGACAGCACACTGTAATACAACTGTGCTTTAAATGACTATCAAGATCTTAAGACATGACTTTCCTCATCTTTTCTTAGAAATCCAAACAAATTAACAAATGCAGAGCTAACGTGGTGCCAGAACAACATAGTGAACATTGATCCCCAACAGCTGAGCTGTGCCTTTTTGTGTTAAGCTTTCAGCACCTTTTTTTCTTCCAAAATTAGTCATGAGTACAAGAATTTCAAGCTGGGGAATGTAAGATGGAGTACAGTCCTGCCAAAAAGGACTTGGGTGAACTGGTGGGTGGCAAGCTGGCCGTGAGCCAGCAATGTGCTCTCAGCACAGAAAGCCAACCATAACCTAGGCTGCATCAAAAGCAGCAAGGCCAGAAGGGCGAGGGAGGTGACCTGCCCCTCTGCTCTGCACTGTGAGACCTCACCTGGAGTGCTGCATCCAGATGCGGAGTTCTCAGTACTCAGGAGAGACGTGGAACTGTTGGAGTGCATCCAGAGGAGGGCCACAAAAGTGATCCCACGGATGGAAAACCTCCCTGCGAGGGCAGGCTGACAGCTGGGGCTGTGCGGCATGGAGAAGGGAAGGCTCTGGGAGACCTGAGAGGGGCCTTCCAATGTCTAAAGGGGGGCTCTAAGAAAGAAGGGGACAGACTCTTTAGCAGGGTCTGTCGTGATAGGAAAAGGAGAAATGGTTTCAAACTAAAAGAGGAGAGATTTAGTCTGGATGTAAGAAAGAAGTTTTTTACAATAAAGGTGGTGAGGCAGTGGCACAGTTTGCCCAGGGAGGTGGTGGAAGCCCTGTCACCAGAGACACTGAAGATAAGATTGGACCAGGCTCTGAGCAACCTGATTGAGCTGTAGATGTCCCTGTTCATTGCAGACGAGTTGGACTAAATGATCATTAAGGATCTCTTCCAACTCAAACGATTCTATGAAGATAAATCCCTTGTACTACAGAGCATTTATAGGAAAGCCTACTTTTCTCTTAGTACAAGAATTCATATGATCTCATGAAGATTATTTCTTCCAAAAGTGGAACTGAAGAAGTCTGGTTTTCACGGCCTGCCTGGGGGGATGCTTACATGGCAGTAGTACTTACCTGGATGGAGCCTTTGCAATGAGGCCAATGTTAAAAGTACTGAACCAATGCAGTTTCCCTCACCAACCAGCCCTTGATCAGTCTTCTGTGAAGACTGAGGTGCTTGTGCCAGATTAAGATACGAAGTTTCATGTACCCTGAACATGCTCATTGGATTCCAACCAGGGAACAGGGAGCTGTATTGATGGCAGGGGAGACTGCTAATTACTTGCTAAAATTAACATACAAGAGCAGATTTTTCTCCAACAGTTAGGTGCCAAAACATGCAGATAATTTAACAGTGGAATTTCAAACTGCATCAGCAAGATAAGCATCTAATCTCCAACAGGTTTTAAGCACTTACCCAGATTATTCTGTTTAAAATCTGATCTCCTACTAACCTGCAGATTTAGCAACTAACTAGCTTTGAAAACCTTTCCACCAAGGATTCCGTTTGGAGCAAGAACTATCAATAGGTGTCTAGGTGTCATCAAGACTTTTTTTCTGTCCTGTATCTTCACTTGCTCGAGATCATCAACCTGCACCAGGACTTCGAAGGCTGCTATTTTTCTGTATCTGGAGCAAAACTGGCACCTACTTTTCAGTATCAATGTGCAAAGGAAACAAAAAAAGGCACAGTAGTTTCAGCTCAAATGACCTGGAGAGAAAAACACTGAATAATGTCTGGTGAAAAGTACTCTGAATTCCCAGTCTACTGATGCTAATACAAAGCAAGAGTAAGTCTGAGTGTACTCTCTACTCCAAAATGTACAGTATAGCACCTCCATCCAAAGGCAATGATCTGTTTACCAACTCCCTTTAAAAACAGCTTCACTACAAAAAATCTAGAAGTTGAACATACCTGCTTGATTAAGCTGAAATTGAATAGATTTGTATTTTGTGGGATTTTTTGACATTTATTTCACTCAAAAAGAAAAAGCTGCAGAAAATTTTCTCTTGCAATTCATCTAAAATCAATGTGAGATCACACATTCCTTATGTTGAATATAAAGAACTGCCAACTGCGGTAACAATTTACAGTCCCAGAAAATAACTCACATTCACTCTGGATTTTCATCTATTGCTATTGGAGATTTGACTTGTAAGGTTGTCAATGCTAAGATATAAAATAATTCTGCGGAACAATGATCTTCTACAAAGTCTGCCATTTCTGCAGAACTGCCTTTCATTAAACCAGTCTTGTTTCCATTTCCTACCTTGTCCCTCACAAAAATTCTCTTAGTCTGATACTTTTCAGTCATGATTAAAAGGCATTTCTCAGTGTCTCCCCACTAAATATTTGTACTCTTTTTTTTTCTTTTTTTTTTCAGAAGCTGGCAGTGACATTCGTATCTTGCTTGGTATTTTGTATTGGACTAATTAAGACTATGAAGAAACTACTGCAAGATTTTGTTGCATAAAAACATAATGCTTCAGGCTGCATAAAACGCTTGTGAATAAGCAGATAGGATGAGTGGTTCAGTAGTGCTGGTTCCCTAAGCACCTTCATTCTGTCCCTGCCCTGGTAACAGCATTAGCTGGCAACACAGTTTGTGCTCATTTGCTATCATTCATGTGCTGGAATTGTCATGAATATCCCACAAAACATGGAACTTGTCCATATGTTTGGAATTCAGTCAAGTATATCCACCCCCATCTCCCTGAAAATAAAATAAAAGGATGAACACTGTCAAGCAAGCAAGCTTATATTAAGAGTTTGTTACATGACAATAAAAGAACCTCATGACTGTTCAGCACTACATCTCAAATACAGTGAACCTCTTCCAACTTATGATATCTTAATATGAACACAAGACGAGGGGAAGTCACAAATTTGTGCTTGGTGTCAATAGTGAGCCAGAACTCTGACACAATACCAAACTGTGCAGTGCTGGAGGTGTCCTGCTGCTGAAGGGCCCACATGAGGGTTATGTCTGCGGCTACCTGGACAGTAAAAAAGAAGCATTTTCCTGACCTTTTTAGATTCAAGGAATATCTGAACTGATATACTACACTACAATTCTCCAGACTAATTCTTCACTACTTGTTTGTGTCCCTAATGCACTTATGGTGTTACCTAGAACTGTCAGCTGGCATTAAAAGCAGAAATTGACATGAAGAGCAGTGAGGCCAGTGACACTATACTGAAATAGACCAGCAAGAGCAGTAAGTGACCACATGTTACATTGTAGAAAGCCTGAGGCTTCACCTCCAGTTTGCTGCAGCAAGAGGCTGGCACTCAAGAGGCGAAACGGACAAAAGGGAACAAAGGAAAATCTGCATCTTTCACTCCTTGACTGTTTTACCTCAGGTGACAAGAGCAGCCTTTCTGGGAGGGGGAATGTATCTTATCAGACTGTTCCCATCTGGGTCAATGTATAAAAAAATAAACCCTCAAATACAGGGAAAACAGTGAGAAGAATAATGTGCAAGCTTTTCCACCATTCCTGTCACCCTCCAGACACAGAAAAATGTAATAGACATTGAAATTCACTTCCTCAACCAAGCAAACCAAATTCCTCTTTCAGATAACCTACGAACATTACTGGCCAATAGCAATATATCATCTATTAAACTCTGTCCAGGTTTGGAAAGAGAAAGAAATTCCAGAGCCAACTAATGAAACTGTGTCAGCATTCTCTCTGGGTTCATAGCCTTTATTGAATCAACTTGTAAATATCTAGATCTGCAGGGCTTTTGAAAGGCTCAGTGCCCTTTACCCATATTATATCTTTCCTTTCTGGTAATGAGGGCAGAAGTCTGATTTGGGAAGTGATCCTAGGACCCTGGAGACACGGCTGAATCAAGAAGCAAGAACCTACCTGAGATGCTTCAGGTGTAAAGTATTTGCATGATTGAGATCTACTTCCTAGCATCACACAAGCATTTTCAACTAAAAAAACACCTCTGTTAATGTGGGAACCTGAGACACTGAGCACTGCTTTTCTTGCGCTGCTGTAGCCCTTACAGGTTAGTGCTGAATGGGTGCTAGGAAGTGTGTGGTGGCTGGAGGAAGTGAAGAGTGTATTATATTTTCTAAAGTCAATATCTCTATTACAAACCCTTCTAGTCTTTGGTTCCTGTCTAAAGGGAACAGTTACTGGGAAAAGCTTTCAGAGCAAACAAACCCGTAAACTGACGGCTGTTCTTTGTGGGGCTGGGTTGCAATGAAAATGGATTCAAGTATCTTTGAAACAGAAAATGCCAGTGCCATCGAAACCATAACTTCCTGCAGCAAGTTCCACTCCTGCTGTCAGATTCCAGTCCTGCTAGCAGATTCTCACTGTCACAGCAGTGCACCAAACCTCTGGGCTGCGACTAACCCATGTGCACATGGTTCTCCACTTGATCCAAATCCACTCCTACTGGTTCCCATCTAGCAACCATGTCTTTCCTAAACAAACCTATGGAGACCTGGAAAAGGAATCATTCCATCACATGTACAGCCCTCACTAACCTTTGCATTCAGATGGCTCTTACCTCTTTCTGGTGGTACTTTATTGCTACCTTTAGTTTTGCCAAATCATGACATTTTTGGGGGTCCAGCTCTTCACTTTGATCATCTCTGTGATTGAGAATAATCTCTAGTTCTCGGGAACTCCGTGCTTGATCCAAAAGGTCCTTAGCAAATCGCTTGCATTGCTGAGAAAGCTCTTCATATTCAGCCTTGAACTCATTTTCCACTTTGCTGAGCTCTTTCAGCTCCCAGCCCAGTCGAAACGCTGTCAAGATGGGGTCCTCACTTGATAAGGCAATCAATGAGGGGCTGGCTAAGGCTTTGTAGATGTTCAGCCTTGACCTGGAATGCCTCAGGCTGTCCACCTCCGAACTGGAGACACACTCCACACAATTGCATCTGATCTGATGTGGGCGTGGAATAGTTACCCGTCTTTGGACAAGCAGTTTGATGATTTCATAGTTGTTGGTGTGAGCCGCCAGCATTATTGGTGTGATATCTGGAGTGAATTCTGAAAACTGTGTGTCCATCATCAAGGTTGGAACCTATATAAAGGGAAAAACCATGGTCATATTTCATTCGGGACAGCAGAAAAGTGATGTTCCTCCTTCATACTGGTATACTTTTAAAGTGATCCCATAATAAAACAAAGTTTTTATAACAACCTATGTGCCTTAAATCCTTGTGTTCAGGTGTATGCATACAATTCTATTCTGGCAAAATCATCTTGCCTCAAATCTTGACTCTCTGCCCCCAGAACAGGATTAGGTTGGTGTAAAAGTAAGTCACAATCCCATTGAATGCTTTATATGTGAACTCAGTCTGAAATTGCTACTAGTTCATATACCAAAAGGAGAACTTGCATAGGAGAAAGGAAGACAAAGGCACAAGTAATTACACAGGAAGAAAAGCCTAGAAACACTGCATACATTCCCGTAACTATCATTATTTCCATCATATACATGCATTAGCAGACCAGGAACCTACTGGCAACAGGCACTATACAAACCAAACTGAACTCTGGTCCAGAGTTGAGCAAAGCTCCTCCTCACCTTTTCCCTACTATTTTTATTTGAAGTTACTTTTCAGTGGAAGGATACATTACATAACTGCCCTCAGAATAGATTTGTTTTTATTTTAATGGGTTTGAAAAAAAATTTAAATGTAAAATTAATGAGCCATAGTCCACTACAAATAAGACACTCCAGGGTGTGCATTATTCAGCTACCGTTGCACTTCTCAAAAGATGAGCTTAATGCATACCCTGTTGTGTCTTATTACTATATGCAGAGTGCGAAATTAGACCAAATGCTCTTACATCCCAAGCACACAGTGTGTTTCCATTTGCAGCACAGGCAGCTCTCTTTGTTGTGTGTTAATCATTACTCAGGCATACTGTACTTCATGTGCCCACCACTCCTGCCCCGGCAGCTGGCATCCTGCTGCTCAGGGGGTGATTGCTGGTTTTGGTGAACAGTAGGTCTGCTTCCCCTTGCAAATGTCAAAGGCATTTCATAGAAACAACTGTCAAAGAGTTCTAACGACAGGAAACATTACTCAGTCCATAAAAAAACGAGAGTAAAGTAACGACAATTAGCATGTAGCAAGCAGCTAGCAATCTTTCTGTGGGCTAGATGTAAGACAGGTTGTGAGACAGTGAACCTCTGACCACTGAAACTGATTTCCCTAGGAGTGAATTGCCTGTGTAGCACTAAAATGCTGAGGACTCCTGGGCAGGTGCTGATTAATAAAGCTCTACATGCAGCAGGACTCAGCCTATTCACCATGCAATGCTTTCCCAAAGGCCAGCAGCACACTGAGGTATGGGGTCATTTACTGGAGCAGGGCACACTGGGAGCCTAGAGGCATTCCTGGAAATGCTATGAGTTTGCTACCCCAGGGGCAGCATATGAGGAGTTAAATCACACACAGGGGCAGTCATTGGTAACAAGGCTCTTCCCACAGAGGCAGTCAGAAGGGAATCTATAAATACAACTCATGGCAGGGAAAACAGAGAATTGTAGTGATGGTTTTCTGCAGGTCATGGAGGGCTTGGTGTCTCTGTGCAAGGTTGGATAATGGTATTTTAAGATCTGTGGTAACAAACTGCTGAAAGCAGCTCTCTTTGTAAGGTCTGTGACATTCTTTCTTTTCCTTTGTTTAGCTGGTTTAGGTAGTTTTTTAAATGTCAAGAGAAAGGTGCATGTTCCTCTTTTCTTTCTCTCTCTGAAGTGTTTTTAAGCCCTGCTGCTTGCATAACTGCCTTTATCTTTCTTCTCCTCTTTCTCAGTCAGTTGCTGGCTGCTGCGTTCAGAGCCTCTGCCTCAAAGAGAAGAGCGCTTTCCCCATCTCTATCACCCCTATTACTGTCAAATTTAATCTTGTTTTCCTGTATGGAAATTACTGTACCCAGAGCTGTAAAAAGAATTTTCAGCTTTGTCCAGATGAGGTATTCTTGTTGCTCAGCAAAGGGAAAAAGCCTTGTAGACAAGGTGATAATGTTACAGGTGGGGACAGGGCTACAGGGCTGAGTGCGTCTGCTACTGTCCTGCTCCTGAGGCTTCCTAAACCTGGATCCAGGGCTCTCAGAAGAGTTGTCTCAAGGCATGGGATCAGACTGGGGGTATCTGCCAACTGATCTCCCATCCCTTACTCTGGCTGCTATCACAAGCCTTACCCTCACGGTGAAGCTCTGCTTTGGTAGGAATGAGGCAGCCACTCAGTAAAAGATGTATTTGCCTGGGCAGCTTGCAGCACTTTAATTAAAAGGACAAGAAGGGCAATGGCAGTGCAGAGAAACAGGGGCTCTCTGGAGCCTGGAAACAGATCGGCCTAATGCTTCACATTACAGGAACTGAAGCTCACTGCTGATTATAGCAGAACAGCAAAACAAAGCAGCAGAACACAGAGCAGGAACTGTGTAAGGGATGGCTGCTGTGGCCTCTTCCCTGTGTCTAGGTGACCCAAGGACCATGCACTAGCCAAAAATGACATGGCTCGCAGTGATCATTTTTGTTGTTGTCTTGCACAGCTCTTTGATAACTTGCATCTTCATGAACAAACTGTCATGTTTTAGAGATGGGGCTATGCAAGGAAAGCCTTTGCTCCTAAGGCTACTGTCACCAGAGGGGCAGCAGATTTTAAAACAAGATGTTGTAATTGCTGATGTTCCTCCTGCACTACTGACAGGTTGAGTTCATGTTTAGATCAGCTTTTTCTGTGTCTTGGGTTAAGTTAGAGTGATGGAAGCAGAAGAGGAATAAATTATTTCACCCTCAGAGGTCTCTGCTAAGCTTTCCCAAGGTTATTTTCATTAAGTGACCTGAATAACAAATTCTTTTCCATTAACCTCACCAGCTGACACAAGCTGTTAAGCTGAGTCCTTCAGAACCTTACTGTCAGTGCTTGCATAGGAGCATGTGCCACCCCTGTAGTTCATCTTAGTAATGTTCGCTCAAGAAATTGATGCCACTACTAACAACTAGCAATCAAATGCTTGGTACCTTCTTTCTTGGATTAATCCTCATAAATGTAGGCTGCTCAGCACTATACCACTGCTTCTCTGAACGATACCGCAGTGAGTGAAAAATCTCATTTAAAATGGAGGGGAGGGTGAAACAAGCTTAGTTCTGTAGAGGAGAAGAAGCTGGAGGATTACCTCACATAAAAGCACTGTTCAGTATGGCAGAGCTCTCCTCTGAGCAAAAAAACCAAAAGTTTTCTGCTAAATAGCATGCTGCTGGAAAGAAGCTCTGGATAGGAAAAGCAGGAATCACTGCTCAAGCTAGTAATTAGTATGGTGTAAAAGGGGAAGAAATATCAAGAAGAAGGAAAAAACAACAACAACAAAAAACAACAAGCCAATCTGATACTGAAAAACTGAAGGCTGTGATTGGCCTTTTAACAGCTTTACTTTGGTCTACATCTAGAGCAGTATGAGTGCCTCCAGAGCACAGCGTCTGGGTCACAGTGGTGAGAAGCAATCCAGCTGAGGGGTTCTATGCTGCTCAGCAACGTGAACCAAAGCAACCTGAATGGAGGGGACAAAGAGATACCTCAGATGGAGGCAAAGTAAATATAATGTTTAAACACTGAAGAATTTCGAAGCGAGCTATGGTGCTTATACAGTATCATCCACTTCAGCAAATAAGGACAAGTAGGTGAAAAAAGCTGTTCAGGAGAGAAACTTGCCATCAGGTTAACAATATTCAGCTTTGATGAAGGAGCCTGGTTCTGTCTACTATTCGAGAATGACTTTCTGTTTGTCTTCAGCCTCTTTGTACTGACAGTCCTCCTAATTACAGCCTGGTAACCCTACTACCAAGTCTCCTCCATGTACAGGGCTCCACAGTGCTCACCCGGACTGCAGTGCTTAAAACTGCTGTTTCCCCAGGTAAAACCCTTAGTGCTCCAGGCCTGAACTGAACAGACCATGCAGCAAAGCCTAAGCACAAACCCCTTCACTCCCAGCTCTGTTCATCTGTCAGCAAGCTTCTTGGGTCAGAGGCTGCTTAAATACGCATCTTGTTTTGAGATGCACTGAAAATGTTCATTAGGAGTGCTACTACTTGTACTTGTTACAGATGGAGTTGACACATTCTCAGGCTATCTCAGTTCTGTAAACTAGCACCATACCTGGGCCACTGTAACAAACGGTGAGTATAACCACAACAAAATGTAAATATACTGGTCAACATTATTTTCAGCTAGGATAACCTTTTGATTGGGCTCTGATTATAGATGTTTCTCTAAGTGTCAAAACAATGCTTTATTAAGCAAAACAAAGTCAAACAACTTCATGGAAGATTTAAATGCAATGCAAGCAGAAACGGAAGCTTGGTTAGTTTTTTGAGCAAAGATTACCTATTTGCAGTTTATTTTTCTGTATGCAGCCCTATGGGGGAAGTGCATACACCATCCATGAGCATTGTAGCACTGTACGACAATTGCTGTCATTCTAGAAAGATTTTGTACTACGTCAATTCAGCACGAGGCTCAGTGGTCAGAAGGAGCTTTAGCAGTGACTATTTTGTTCAGAATCGCAGTCATGTGGCACTTTGAGACACAGCTCTATAAATAGAGAATGAGTGACAGTGTTGCTAGACTGCAGATCAGCCATGTTACCAGCAAAAGTGTTGTGGAAAAATGTCTATTGTGGTGGTGCGACCATTCTCAGCTTGCTCCTTGCTTAAGCCCAGAAACAAACTGTTTCATGGACAGAACACCATGGGCAACTGTGGGGCTCAGGGGAAAATGCTGCACACTTCTAAAAACCCAGGCATGCATTTTAGGTGGTACAGTAATGTTGATTTCAATAACTGAATATCTTCATCAGGCATTCATTGGGAGACATCTTTTATCACTGAGAATGATGGCAGTTTCTATATTTAAAAGGGTGTTGTCTTTTTTAGCTAAATAGCAATTCACTGAATATCATTTCATTAATGAAATATATTGAGCAGCACAAACTGATAATGAAGTAATGTACTTTAAGGGGTTTTGTATTGGTTATGAGTAAGTTCTTATCTCTGGCGTAAAGACTGCTTCATGCAGACATATTTTTGGACAAGCTCTGCTACCGTTGATGTATTTTGGCAATTTCAAAAAAGCTGTCCCAGGATGCCCAGTTGAAGAAAAGGTGTCCTTTTGATTCGAAATGTGCTTAGTAACTTGTATGGACATTAAGTCAAATAGTCTCGGCACCTTGTAGCAAGCTAAACACTAAGATAAGGTTACTAGATGAGGTATGTTAACATTAAAATATGTTTCACTGAATTTAAAATTACTAGACATAACACATTGTTACTGAAATAATGCAAAAAATTAGGCTTGTGATTCTTACATAACCAAACTTTCTTCATTGCAACCAATAAACAAATGCAAAATACATTAATCAGAAGTTTTAATTCAGCTTCTTGCTTTTGTGCTAAAAAAGCTGAGACAGACCCATGAGATTGGTTATCAGAGCTAAGCCAAAGCCCAGTGCATGTGACTGTGGCAGAGCTGCATCTGAGCCTGCGTTCAGCCATGCGTTCAGGGAATGCAGCGCAGCCAGAGATTGTCAAAAGATGTCACCACTCTTATGGCTCATGCTACATAATTTTCTCTTCTTCTGTGGATTAAAAAAGGAACCCAGAGAGAAGCCTTTAGAATGAAAGGATTTTGCAAAAATGCATTTAAATGGCCTGAGGCAACTCATTCCTGCGAGTGCACTTTCTTCTCCAAAGCACTGCCCCTTTCTCATGCAAGTGGGGGAAACAAAATGAGGAGGTTGATGATTAAAACTAAGAGTGCAGCCAATGTAGTTTATTCTCCAGATCACAGGGATGCTTTAACAAGAGTCAGACGGTTTGTACTTGAATCTCTTGTATTTAAATTAAGATCTTGAGATCCAGATTCCTGTCTTTCTCTAATGAAGTGCTGAATCCAGTAGGAAGAGTAGCTGCGTCTTAAGACCCGATTTTGCTCTTGTTCAGAGGCGGAAGACCAGATGGTGGTGTGCCATGAGCAACTGCAGCCTCTTCTGGCTGTGACTTTTTTCAGCAGTTTAAGAGTGGTGGAGAACTTGACTGTTCATTATCCATTTTGTCACGTTATCTCTCATATGACCAACCATCAAATAAATCTTGGTTTTCTCATATGCTTTCATGGCTTGGGGCTTGCTGAATAACAATACTTGCCCAATTAAAAAAACCAACAAGGTACAAAAATTCTGGAATATTACAAGTCTGGACCTTATTTAAGATGCTATAGAAAACGTGGCATAACTGAAATGTTTGCTATGGATCTATCCCTGGCCTCACCAAAATGCAGGAATTCCTGGCCACTTGCTAATTTGTTTCCTGAGATCCTGTGACACCAAGTTGGCTACAAATCTAGTATTGCTTCCAGAAGTAAACTGAATTCCCTCCTTACGTTCAGATAGGCAGACTGGATCGTATGCCTGAAGCAGTTTTTTCCCCATTTGAAACCATAAACCTGTTTACTCATTTTTCACTACTTTTCATTGCCATTTGAACAGTTGCTCTGTGGCAGGAGCTGCTGTTTTGTTGGGCTTTGTTTTGTGGGGCTGGTTTTTTTTTTTTTTTTTAAATAAAAAAGACCTTGACGATTTTTAATTTTGTTTTTATGTCTGGAAGTTAGTTTTGTTACAGAGCTTGCTTAATCCAGTCCTGGTAATTTCTCAACTACATTAAAGGCCTTGAATGTCACTGTCTCTTACAGACTTGAAAAAAAAATTTTATGTATAAATTCTCGCCTGACCTCAAACGTGCTTAAATACAGTCCAGAGTTAGCTCAAAATTTGCAGGCTCTGCTTTCAAAGTCTTCTCTGTTTTATTATGACCATCTTTCAAACATTTTCTAGATATTTTTCCTGAGAGGGAAGAGTTGTCCAACTTTTTAATCAATTTTATCTGATCTCTGTATTCTTCTTTTCTGACTTAGTGGTAACAAGGACAAGATGTGCTAGAATAGTCCAATAATCATGCCAGCTGTAGCCTTTCATATCACCTTCGTACATAAAATGTCACCATTTCACGTAATTTATTACTGTGTGGATGAGAGAGGTTTCAGGGAGTTCAGGTGAGGTAATATGTTGCTAACAGGGCTGGGAAATGGGGGTGGAGGGTTATGTTGCTACTGAATCATATAACTTTAAAAAATAATTTTAAAAAAATCAGATTTCATTGTAAGACAACATCACAAAGCAGAATGAGTGCATCTGGTGGCAGCCTGTGCTACGTGATGCTGCACAAAAGACATCTTGATGCTCACAAAGCAGGTGGCTGTTTCCCTCCATTTTGACTTTTAGGTCATGCTTTTTGCCATCTGTTTTTTACTAACCAAGAAGACTGCTAATTCTGAAAAGCTCCCAGCATTTGTGCTAGCAAAGAAGTGACAACCTGGAGAGGTGGCATGGTCCCACACAAGACTGAAGTCTGTGTGGTTGCAATCCTCCTGTACTACTACTTTGGCAGTGACAGCCTTTGTTACTCCTACTGCAAAGTAGATGAAAACACCAAGCAGATGATATACCCCTCCTGCTGTAGAGGCCAGCTCTAGCTTGTATGTCTGCCTTAAGAATCTCTAAGTGGAGCACACAGGTCCTCACTCCACAAGTGACATACCAACAGTGCATGTGACTATGAGCCTCTTGCAGGCCTAGAGTGGTTCCCGTGTGCTTTTCCAAGGCAATGATGGAGCAGAGAACTCAGATGTGCTGGGTTCCCTCAATGTAACAACACAGGGTTGACCAGACAGAATACTTTTGTTCACAGTTGATGCCTTTTTGATTTCCCCCACTCTCATTGCCACCAAAAGGCTCATAACAGCCTGATCATCACTGCTATATCCCAGATCATCACAGGGATGAACAAGACATAAAGATGCTGTTCTAACTTGCACACACAAGCACAGCTACATTCAACAGCCTAATTGGGGTTAGGGGGCTCCTACTAAACAGTTCTGCAGTTCTTGATAAATCGTAGACATCTGCTACAGGGGAACCTGTAATTTCAGTTCTCTTTCCCCACACAAACCAGCTTCCCCCTGACAATGTGTTACCACTCTAGCAGCAGGCAGACTCCCCAGCACATTCAGGTCGGTGAAGTCCGGATAGTCATTTCAAATGCCCTTTCTGGGTGCCAGAAGTCATGCAGACCAGAGGCAAAAATGTGCTCTGTGACGTTGAAGTACTGATGCAAGGGAGCAGCTAATGCCGTAATCAGGACCCAGGAGCAAAGGGTAGTGAGTAAACAAGATGCATTCTTGGATGCTAAGTGGGTAAACAATTTTTTTTTTCCCCAAAATTTAACACCTTAATCAGCACATCTATAGAGAGACCAAAGGCTTATCTATCAATCCAAACAGGACTATTTTTCCCTACAAATACTTTGCTCCAGGCAGTCCATCCATACACTGATATCACTCCCAACTGAAAACACACACGTTAGTGCATAGAACACTCTCTACTTGCAGGATTTCAGACCACCAGTAGCCAGTTCATTGCACTGCATTTCTGCTTTTATGAGCTGTGCTGTTAGCAGCTGAAGCAGGCAAGTACTGAGATCACACCCATAAATGAATAAAGAAAACTGCCCGGGAAGCACCTCATATAACAGCACTTCCCTGACTCTCCCAGCTGTCTATACACTAGATGACAAGTACAACATGGCTGTGTGTGCTGCGATGCAGTTCTTGGACTAACCCCACCAGCCCCCCTAGGAGCTAATAACAGACCTGGTGTTGACCCTGGCAAAGGAGCCAGACTTATTTGCTGCTGGCACCACAGCCTGCAAGCCTCTGTTCTGATGCTGCTCATTAGTTCTGTGATAAGGCACTGAGTTATACTGTTTTTGCCTTGCACCTTCTCATAGATTTAAGATTATTCTGGGAGGAAGGCACTGGGGAGGGAGAAAAGAGATTCCCAGTTAGATATAATCATTAATTGAAGCGATCTTTGATTTCTCTGTTTAGTTTAATTAGACGGAATTCATTTTGGAGGCAGCCGCTGATGTCAAAGGCATGTTAACTATAGCTGTGAATTATTACTGCATCAATAAAAATAATGAAAAGCCTGGATGCTGGCAGAGCCATTAGCTTTGGAGCAGTAACAGCTAGTTTTCCATTTTCAGACAATCTTTCTTCCTTATAGTGCATTTCAAATATTTTCATACTGAGAACCCAAGGCTAGTTTTTCTCTTTTGCTTCAGTTTTTCATTACCTCCTCTGGCTGCAAGCACATCCACCCAGGTTCAGCATTCCCCTTTCTGCACCTCCCATTAACATGGAAACAGCTGGTCTGAGTCATACCAAAGGGCACAGTATCTGTACTGAGTCATATCACCTTGCCTCTTACCTTCTTTGTTACTGAGTTTTTGCTGTGGAGCACTGTCAGATCAGGTCAAGCCTATGCACTTTCCTGATACAAACTTCTGGGTTTCAGGAACCCAGCACTTCAGCCTCCCTAAATTAGCTGTTCCTGTAAAATCATGGAAGAACATAAATGCTGCTTGTATGTACTGACCAACACTGCAGAGGGGCATTCTGGCCTCGTTTTGATTCCTCTGCTGTACCCCATGCCTCTGTAACACCCTGTATTTGCTGGCACATGCCTTATCCATGATGCCCCAGAAAAGGAGTGTACATGCAGAATATGTTAGCACTACCAAACAAGACATCATCTCCAGCTAGTCTGTAGGAAGAATCCTCTACCTGCATCCATCCTCAGCTCATGGGTAAAGAGTGAGTTCTATAAGGCTTAGCAATTTTAGACAGGAAGTCCATCCACAAGTCTCTTCTTTGCCTTTAACCATAATAAGTATCAAGGAAACCGACCTTTTAACTGCAGGAAATGAGGTAATATTTCTCATGGCCACAAATCCTAGGTCCTCTGGTCCTACCACAGGCACCTCCGTGTACTTTGCCTGCAGGTAACACAGATCCACAGTAACCACTCAGGCAAGCCATAAGGAATATCAGCAACTTCTAAAACCCTTCTCTGATTCTCTGCAGAATTTAACTCCTACATAACTGACAACTGATCTGCTTCCTTCGACGTAAGAACTCTTGTCAGTGACTGCACAGGTCTGACAGTGCTAGCAGGGAGCTTAGACATCCTACACCATGGGCTGTTGGTAGGAAGGATTCAACTTTGCACTGGACTGTGCATAGAGGAAGAAGAACCCTATATGAGTAAGAAAACTCAGTTAAACCACACTATATCAGAAAGTTACTGGATATGGACAAGAACAAAGTGGTTTAATGCACCATTTAATTTCTGGTTCACAAGAGGACAGTTTCTTCGTAGCTGCTGATCCATTATATTTACACTGATTGCAACAGATTTTCACTCATTAATTCATCTAAAAGGGGATTTTTGATGTCAAATTTTAAGTTTGAAAATACTATCAAGTGTATCAACCTTATATCAGCAAGTATCTGAGGATTAGCAACTAAAACTTCAAAACTTGCCTCTTATTCTCTAGTTTCCCCTCTACAATGGTATCCAGGGCTAGTTTCTTGTTAAGATTCTTCTTCTGAAAGACATAGAGATAGGTAGCTGTTGAAATTCTGTTGACTCATAAGGCCTTTGGACGGTCGTTACAAATTGAATCATGGTCATAAATACTGAGGTCCCTTTTCTTTTTATTCTCATTATTGAGGAATTGCATTTGTAGTCCCATCTGTGAACCAGATTAATTCGAAACCATCTGCCATGAGCAAATTGCTAATTTTGGCAGATACCAGAGAGATGCTAGTATCTTCCTTATGTAAACATTTGATGTCAGCTCTGATTGTTGTGAAGAAAACAGCTACCAATAAAGGTGCTTATGGCCACACCATGCACATGGAGTCATTCAGACAGCTGATTACTGCTTCTTAAAGAACAGAAGTGGCTCAGCAGTCAGCACAGATTGTGCCCATTGCACTGCAAATACCCACTGTAACAAGGCAAGAAACAATGTGAGATCTGTGCAAGCTGAGCGAGCTGCCCTGTGAGCCGTGATGCATGTTTAACAGGGAGCCAGGGCCATGTTGCAGAATTCACACAGGAAGCTTTAGAAAATTCCTGAATGTTCCTAAGACTTCATCTGAAGTAAAAAAGAAACTCTGCACCGATTTCAGCGGGATTCAAAAATTGCAGAAATAAAACTATTATTAATGATAAATTGAATATGATTTAAATGCATGGGAAAATGTGAATTTTCAGCCTTATATTTCCTCTTCCTCCTTAGAGCTGTTTAGGTGCAGACCACAGCCTGGCTGAAACCACAATCCAGTGTACTGACATTTGAATGGCCAAAAAAATTTCTAATATGACTTCCAGCACAAAAACAACACACCAAACTTGAAAATCAAACAGATGGGGAGACAGAAGATTTTACTGGGAAGGAGAATTTTTTTCACGAGGCTTCATGTACATATATATTCCCTCACTCCTACAGCAGTATTCATTTCAAAAATGAAAGAAGTCACTTCATATTCCCTATTAACTCCAAATCCAGTGGCATATGTGAGCATGTCTGCATGGTTTTCCTGTGACAGCAAGAATAGATACTTGAACCATAACAGCTCTTATCTACCAGAGGTGACAGCATCTTTCCCAACATCAGTAATTTCATTAGCCACAGAGCTGTTCTGACTGTAACTAGAGAAGTTTTCTCCCCAGCTTTTTCAAGAGACTCTAAAAACATTACACAAAAACATGCACTAAGATGTCAGGACCAGGCAGAACAGATTTGAGGAGAAACGTTCTAAAAGAAAATATATCTACCTGAACACATCACTGTTCAGCACGCTCATTTATCTTGTGCTTTGTAGAGGTGTTTAGAGAAGGGCTGATTTGTGCTCCTGCCTCTCACACACTCTACATGTAAACAAAGTCACTTCTTCCCCTCCCAAGACACCCCTTACGCAAACGGCTGCAGTGCAGGAGATTTCTGTTGTTATAGTTACTGGCTATGACTTACCCCTGCCACTGTCACAGTATTTTCAGTAAATGGTGCTTAAACAGCAGCATAGCAAAGGTTTGCGAAATGACTGCTTGCAGTCCTTCAAAAACAGGATGTGAACATCTCTGTTGCATGGTCTTCTTAGCTGTTTCTAACTGTCCCTTACATCATGAACAAGACCCAGAGTCTCCTACACAAGGAACACAACAAAGGTCACTTCAAATATAAGAAGATTTTCTGACTTCTGTTCCCTGGGAAGGTCATCACACAAGAGAAAGCAGAGCTCTTCCCCTCAGGCAGATGGAGAGCCAGGTCTGCAGTGCCCAGGACACATCACCTTTTGCAGGCTCTGTAGTTGGTGAGCCAAGCTTTGAGGTTAAGTCTGAATGGGAACACAGTGTTTTCTACCCCTTGTGCTGTGTTTGGGTGCATCTTTTGTTATCTAGATATCTAGATCTTTTGCTATTTGTAGCCCCACAAGAGGCTGGCATAATGCAACCTGTGACATTTTCAGTTGGGGTTGCAATACAAGGATAAGGTTGTGGGAACGGGCAAAATAAATGCCTGTAAAATGGATTGTGCTGCTCAGCTGCCTTGGAGATGCAAAGAATAATTAACTGAGCTGACATGAACAAGCACAAAAAAGAGCAGCTCCTCATGCCTGACAGTTCAAGAAACAAGATTTTGGTATGGAGGCAAAAAACAACCTCTCAGAAGTAGAAAATAAGAAAATGGGAGCTAGGAGGTTTTGGTAAGCCCCAGGCTCTGTTAGATGAAGGAGGAGGTGCATTTTGCATTTAGGAGCACAGTCAGAAGATGCGTCCTTTTCACTTCTGCCTGGTGTACAACAGAGACAAAGAGCCAGCCCCAAATGGGCACAGGCTGCTACGCCTCAGCCAAGGAGCTGCCTTCACAGGTTTGTTCAGGAAAACTCAACCTTACGTAGGTTTCATGAACAGATTAACTTACACCTTATATACAAGCATGTTTGCTCAGACAAGAAAGTTATCAAAGTACCAAGTACCAATATTAATTATTTTACTATCTTACAAATTCCTCATCCAAGCAGAAACTATTCCAAGATATATGAATTTTGGTATTTACTCAACCAAAAAAAGCAGGTTTCTGTATGTTTTTTAAAGATATGAGTAATTGATTAGGAAATGTTGTGCTAATCTGATTTAACAGGTGCTTTCTGTGAAAGTAATTAGATTTGGGATTCCCAAAGGACTTTCTGAGAAAGGGTCCAACAAAGATAATTACTGAATGT
The DNA here is from genome assembly GCF_019232065.1 of Centrocercus urophasianus. Classification (NCBI taxonomy): domain Eukaryota; kingdom Metazoa; phylum Chordata; class Aves; order Galliformes; family Phasianidae; genus Centrocercus; species Centrocercus urophasianus. The sequence goes on along the minus strand of NW_024884800.1, from coordinate 12,873,184 downwards.
GCGCTGATACTAGTCTCAAATTAGCCTTAGGAAGTCACATTCTAAAAGCTCTCATATATTAGTTTTGTGATTTGACAAGCTCACCAGTGCATCCCACCTTTGCTTAACTAAGTACTTCTTTACAATTGTTGTAGTATTAACTGTACATGAAATAAATTTTAATTACCATCATTGCATGGACTATCAGTGAAACTGGAAAAGTGAAAGGTCAGTCCTGCAGCCTTCTGCTGACAGCATTTCCTGCAGTCCACAGAAGACCATGAACCATAAGCTGGAGAAGTAAATTCTGATTTCCACACAGGATCATGCATCAAGCCAGCACCAGCTGAAAATTGTACCAATGAAATCTGGTCTTGCAACTAACCTTGTAAATAAAGCTGAAACTGGCTCTGCATCTCTTCTCCCACACATATTCCCCTTCAAGTTGTAAACTTTGCAGCAGATATAAAACTAGCTAGAGAACGAAAGCTTCACACTGGTAAAAATAGAAAAAAAAAAAAAGACACAGGCCTACTATGAAACGCGTCACGGACAGAGAGATGCTGGAGATGAGATGCAATAAAGCCATCTTATTTCATGGGCGTCTGTTCCCATCAAGTTATGCCACCAAGGCTTTGAACTTGATTGGACAGAAGTTGTGGTGTTCAAGAAATCTGACAGAAAGCCACAAGAATCCCATCTCTTGCTTTTCATGATATTTTAAGAGAAACTTGTCATTAGTCTGCAACAATTATTCACAGTGCCTCATGCTACCTTGGAAAACATTTAGTAACATGATCTATCCTTCTATTTTACTTTCTGCTACATTGGGGCACAGGATGATCAAACTTTCTAGAAGATTGATTAAAAAAAAAGGGCTCATTCTTCATCTGTGGCTCATGTCTTGCTACTTACATTTTGACACTTTAAAGCCTATAGACTAATGTTTCCATGTTTAGGTCTAGTAGAAGAGATTCTCCATCTCTTTAGGACTTACATCACATTGCTATAGCACGCTGCAAGTTGATGTTTCTAACTACTAAGCTGAGTACTCTTCAGTGTGGTCAGGGTTAGCCTTCAGTGTTTCCTTTTTTGCTTTGGCTACGTAAAACTGCTATTTAAAAACTATGTACCAAGGCCCACCCATTGAAGAAATTCTTACGGCTAAGCGACAGTAATCTTTTTCTTCCTTCACACACAAAGGGCTGCATCCAAGTAGATCTCAAAAGAGGATTTGAGAAATCAGGACCATCAGTTCTGAAAGTTCCTTTCAAAGCACTGAGCTTGTAAAAATTGACAGTGGTCAGTAATGCATATAAACTATCACAGTTATTGGCAGTGTTAAGCACAGATGAAAAAAGCTAGGGACAGTGTGGTACATGACACTTAAAATGGTAAGATTTGTACTTTGTGTTTTTTCACAAAGATTCCTATATGCCTTAGTGGTGGCTTTGTAACTAATGATCTTTCCTACAAGAAATAGCTGTTCATTGTTCAGATATACAGCACCTCAGCTCATGCTGCAATGTTATGTACTGCCTCTGCATTACTGAACTAGATTCCCCAGAGATGGAGACCAAGATACATGTCTGTACTACAGCTAAGTACTGAAAGCTAGCAGACTGCTTCCTTGGTTACTATTATTTATAAGCTTATATGTTTTCAGGATTTACTTACAAAAAGCAATTCCACTTATTAATACCAGTGCGAGAGCATGGCAGTACTTCATATTTATAGATTGTAATATAATTTCAGACAGCTCCAAGTTCCTTTACAAAGTGTGTGTCTATAAATCAGCCTAGAAATCCCTATGTCCACAAACACTGTAAGACTAAGAAGAACACTGAGTGAAATTGAAAATGTCGAGTTAAGTCAGGCTGAGCACGTTTGCTCAGACAAGAAAGTTATCAAAGTACCTCATTCGCTCTGGGCATTTAAAGCAATGAATGCACATTAAGGAGTTCGTTTTATGACTCTTGAACAGCACCTTCACTGTGGAGAATCTCTTTCCTAACACAAGATTTTATTAAAGTAACAGCTTAAGTCTGAACTGAAACACCTGACCAACCTGTTTTTCACCACTTGGCTTCCTGTAATTCAGCAGCAGCTCCACAGCTCCCACCACCTCTTTCCGTATTGCATACAGCAGAGCATCTCCCACATACACGCAGTGGCTCAGAAGTAACTCCATGATCTCCAGATTTTCATTCTCTATGGCTATTAGAAGGGCACTGCGACCAAGAGGATCCATACAGTTAATGTTGATGTTGTAGTAGATCTCTGCCTCTTGTAAGGCATGTTTCACACTGGCATAGTCCCCCTTCTCCACAGCACTGAGGTAGGCCTTCTCTTCCACTGAGAGCTCTGCCTCTGCTCGCACAATCTGCAGTGGGATCCGATCTCTGTATGGTGAATAGTTTACCTTTTTGTAGTATAGCTGGGCCATTGTTCATAGTGACCAGACAACCTGTGGGGGAAAAATAAGTACACATAAGTGATAAAAACAGACAAGCAACCCTTGTCTTCTCATTATGGGGGGCAAATTTACAAAGGTCTGTTGCAGTAAAAGCTTCTGATCACTTTTTAAGGTGTTTCATTTTCAACAAAATGACTGCAATGCTCCATGACCAATCCCACATTAAGGGGCTACCTGAAAAAATTAAGGTTCCACTACAGCTCAGAAGACAATGACAGACACCTGGCAGTTTAAATAAGGCATGGAACATTATTTCATCGGTTTCTTTTCATTCTGAAAAGGAGTGATCTTGTTTATGGATTATCTATCACCTTAATTTGGTAGATTTCTCATCTTTGTTCTTTTTTTCATTGCTTACTGTTCTTCTCTCCTACTTTTCATTGAGCCAGGTTCTCAAAATTGAAACCACAAGTGATAAGAGCTGCTGACTTACATCCCTTATTTACAGCAACAAGATTTCTTCTGATTATTTTCACTTCTTCTCTTTTTCAATCTCTTGAAATAGTTTTCATTTTTCCATAACGTTTACTTTTTGACTAGGTCACAGAGTTTTTTTTTTGAACTATGCATGTTTTTTTTTAACATAATTTCTCACTCTACATTTATAAATACAATCTAGATAGGTTGATGGAGAAAGTCCCCACCTCGTATTCCAGGAGCAGTGATGTTGCTTGTAGTCTAGAAAAGTAAGAAGTAGTAAATCCTGCCCTGGAAAGAGTGCAGCAAGGTGAAGGAATGATTGCTCCATGGCTCAGAAAGCCTAGAAGTCACAGGGAAGGCATTCACTCTCTCTCACACACACACCAAAAAAAAAAAAAAAAAAACAACAAAACTATGGTAATCTACCTCTGTTTAGCATCAACAAACCACACCAAATCAGGACCAGAGGTTTAGGCAGCTGTAACTAATTCAACTATTTGGATGATCTTTTCCATTTCCTTTCCCCTGTTTCTGTAAAAATTAGCCTGATTTTTATTCCATTTTATTTCTCTTTCCAGGGGAAAGAGGTAATGAAAAGCACGACCTTGTGGTTCAGAAGTTGAACAAGGAATGAGATGCTGGGGGTTCTACTTTCGCCATCCCTCTGCTTGCCAGAAGGCAACCATGTTCAGCACAGCCTATTTGCATTTTGCCTTCAGCTCCAGAGTTATGGGCCTGGTGCAGAGGAAGTGGGTGGATCTGAGCTCCAGCCCAGCTGACACTGCAGCACAGTGGGTGGCTGCAGCACACAGCACAGTTACATCTGCGAGTTTCCTGGTGAGCCACAGATTTGTAACAAGTTTGGCATACCAAAAAAATGTGCTCTTCCAGTGTCGTGGTTCCTTACAAGCGTGAGGAAAGTTTTTGTTTGTTGCGTTTCAGGAATTACAGCTCTATGCAGATGTGCTTCAATTTGATGGCACACTTAAGATCTACATACAAACTACTGAAAATGATGATTATAGATAGATATATATAGATAGATGATTAGCTAAGCTCTGGCCCTTCCCTTCCCTTCTTGGTGAAAAATACCCAGGATAGCATTTGCTTTGCTAGCACGGCTATCAAACACCAGCACGGTCACAGCTACGGCACTGATCAATGGCAACACCAAATCCATTCCATCGGTTGCTTCAACCAATCGTTTATTTGTCACCGCTTGTGAAAATGTCCCACAGAAAGTCCTTGGCTGGACTCGGGCAGGCAAATGCCAACAATAGCAACGCCACAACAAGCCAACAGCAAAGCTCCCCCTATGCGCGCCCTTGGCAACGGCATCGCAGAGTCACAGTCAGCCCTTGAGCTCACAATGGGCCGGGTGCCTATAAATACCCAGCGGGCCCAGCCTGCCTTGAGTCTTGCTGGCGACTCTCGAGGTGTGAGCGTCTTCCTGAGGGAGCACGAGACACTGAGACTTGGCCAGTGCGTGAGACAGGAGTCTTGCGAGTGGAGGCGCAGAGGCTGCCGACTGCTCCGCAAGAGGCAGCCTCCAGCAAATCCATCCTTGGGGCTCCGAATCCATCCTTGGAGCCCCACAGCGCCAGGGCAGCTGCAGCCATGAGCCAGGAGGTGGCTCCCAACCGCAGGCGCAAGGCGTGGGTCTGGCCGGTGGAGGCCCGCGAGGACCGGTGCCCCATCTGCCTGGACCGGGTCACCGACACCATCCGCGCTCTGCCCTGCAGGCACATCTTCTGCAGGGAGTGCATTGAGGAATGGATGGCCAACAGTCCTCGCTGCCCCCTGTGCCGGCAGAGAATATTCGCCAAGCAGCGGCTGGACTGGCGCCCCTCGGCTGTGCCCCCGACCTGCTCGCCCCAGGGGAAGCTGCAGCGCACCAGGGAGCGGCGGGAGGCAAGATCTGCCCGGCGCTCCCGCAGCGTCCCACCACGCAGCCCGCCGCGCAGCCGCTCCAGGTCCCCCCGCCGGCTGGTGCGCAGCTCCTCGTGGCACGGGGAGCTCCACCAGCGCAGCCGCTTTGAAGAACTGCCGCGGCAGGACGAGGACCGCGAGTGGCTGAGGCGGGTGGCACGGGAGCGGCAGATGGGTGCCGGGGAGCCCGCGCGGCACCCCGTCGGGCCCCCCTTGTGAGCGGGCGGCCCAACCTCAGCCGGGAACGGCACAGGGACTGACCATCACTTCTTACCATCACTTTCCCGCCCTGCTGGAGCAGACCACCAGCAGCTCCAGCTCATCCTTCCGTACCCCGCTGATCGGCCTCGGTCAGCCCACAGTGCCCAGGTTGGGGCTGCTGCTACCAGCCACCCAGGCACTGCACGGAGCCCAGCAAATGGCGGCCGAGTGGTGGAAGAACACAACATCTCCGCTACAAGGACGGCGCTGGGATGGCCCTCCTGGAGGCCACAGAGAGGGTGTGGGGGGATCTGGGCATAAACATTCCAATAAACATCCACACACCCTCAAATGAGCAGTTGTTGTGTCTAGTTCTTTCGGGAAGCTAAACCGTAAGCCTGGAATCCCAGTGCAAAACAGGGACGGGGAATGAGGAAGGGGTCGGCTGGAGAAACCAGCCATTGACTTCCAGAACCCTGAGAGCCCGAGCTCTGTGACTGCGTGGCAGCACGCACTAGGGGGGCAGAGGGCTTAAATGGCACCATGGAGTGCCATAGTGAAGTCAGAGCAAGTGAGGTGTGCCCGCAGCACACAGACAGCAGCCCCTTGCAAGCAAGACAGTTGTGTCAGTCAGGAGAGTGCTGACATGGCTTGTGTTCCTCCCAGAAAACAGCCTGAGGTGCTACTGTAAGCCACCACCTGGATGTACACGATAGGCATTGAATCCAACGCAGCGAGCACGAGGCCTGGCACCTGGTTTCCTTGGACAACCAAGAAAAATCTTGGACATGATGTTACTGCAACCTCTTTTGAATCATCCATGCTTAGCAGCATTTCCAAACACCTCCCCTCAATTTCTGCCTCCAGAAAGTAAGAAAAGTTGCCTTCCCTTGCGTAAATCTGATCTCTGCTGTTGCTACAACACTTGCAAGATGCATAACGTGAGGGCCACCCTACACACACTTTAGACTAAGCAAACCTCCCTGGGTTTTATTCCAACAAGAAACACTACAGCTCGACCAACCTCTCACGCTACATTCAGCGACACTAATTCCCATCACGGCTGTAAGCAGCTGAGCCTTGGCATTCCAGCCCGCTGGCACACAGCCCAGCCCATCCTGCAGCCATCCCCTGCCATCATGGCGCTGACTCTGCCCCACCAAGCGGCTCATTACTGCTTGTGAGGCTCACCTGCCCGCGCAGGCATTCAGTCTGTACCCAGCTATGCTTACAAGCAAATCTCATGCCTCTTGCGTCTGGATTCCAAGCCTTCCAGCACTTAAAGGGAGCTTAACAGGAGAGAGAGCAACTGCTCACACTGTCAGACAGAGACAGGACCAGGGGGAACAGTTTTCAGCAAAACAGAGGGAGATTTAGGTTCCACGCAAAGAGAAATCTCTTTACTCAGAGGGCGCTGAGGCCCTGGCGCTGCTGCCAGAGGAGTGGGGGGGCCCCATCCCCAGAGGCATTCAAGGCCACGTTGGATGGAGCCTGTGATGCCTGAGCTGCCACATGGAAACCCTGGCCATGGCAAAGGGCTGGAACTGAGCGGGCTTGAAGGTCCTTCCCAACCGAAGCCATCACGTGAGTCTAAGCATACGGAGAGATGCAGCAGTGCTTAGAATCGCTCCCAGGGAAGTCTGCTGGGGAGGGAAATCTGAAAGTTTCAGACTATTAATGTGCAGTGATTCACTGCAGAGATCAGGCTACAGGAGTGAAATGCGAGTCTGTGACGTGAGGCAGGGACCTGAGGTAGGGAAATGAAGCTAAGAGACAGGGCTGCAAGCTGAATGACCACATTCAGATGGCAGCATGAGATGCTTACGTGCTAGCAGGGCCATCAGTAAGTGTAGCCTTTGGGATACAGTTGTAACTGTGCCACGAAACAACTTCACCTGGAAAATGACTCGGGGCAATCTGCAAACAATGCCAAGCTGAGATACCTGTGCCCCTTGGCACCTCTGCAGATCTGCTGCTCTGCCCGAATTTGGAAGAACTGCAGCCACCCTGCAGGCTCTTTGCAGGGGTCAAAAGTGGGTCCAGTCCCACAGAAGAGCCTCCAGGACGATCTGGAGTGACGGAACGCAGCGTACCCGCACAGGGCCGCGCAGGATCCCAAACTGGGAGGAGCGGCTGATGCAGCAGAAGGCTGTGCAGCCATCCAGAGGGATCCGGGCAGGCTGGAGAAACGGCTTGAGGGGAATCTCAAGGACTGCACAAGGGCAAGTGCAAAGTCCTGACCTCGGGGAGGAACAACCCGGGGCACCAGGGCACGTGAGGAGTGACCAGCTGGAAAGCAGCCCTGCAGAAAAGCCCCTTGGCCACCAACGCTCTGCAAAGCACGCTTGGAGGCGGCTTTGGCAAGGGACATGAAGACTAACAAAGGCTTCCTTCCGCAAGTGCATTGGCCAGAAAAGGGAAAGGCAACGTATGGCCCCAACCAACCAATAAATAAGAGCTAATGACTAACAACTGACGTGGAGGAGGCTGAAGTTAATGTTAAAATTCATAGCCCTAATGAGGATTACACATTCCAAGAAGAATATACAACGATGATGTTCATGACCCTCCTCCAAAGACATGTTAAAAGTCACCCCAAAAGGGAACAGATTAGGCTAGGATGTGAGGGAAAGTCCTGGAGGGTGCAGAGGAATAGCAGGAAGAGAGATGAAGTACCTGAAAGGTGCTTACAGTGAGAGCGGGGTAGGTCTCTTCTCACTGCTGGCAGGTGACAAGACGAGGGGAAATGGCCTCAAGTTGCGCCAAGGTAAGTTTAGGTTGGACGTTAGGAAACACTTCTTTACAGAAAGGGTGGCTAAACATTGGAATGGGCTCCCCAGGGAGGTGATTGAGTCACCGTCCCTGGATGTGTTTAGGAGCTGTTTCGATGTGGTGCTCAGAGATACGATTTAGCAGAGGGTTACTAGAGTTAGGGTACTGTGGTTAGGCTGCGGTTGGACTTGATGATCCTTGAGGTCCCTTCCAACCTGAGTATTTCTAGGATTCTAGGATAAAGACTCACAAGACGATTTGCCCTGAATTCTTCTCATGCAATCATGTACAGCCTAATGCAGATTGTCTGCTATGCTGGGAAATGATGCATGCGAGTGTCAGAACTAATATACTTCTGCCTGGGTTACATGGACAACTTTAGCTAAACATTGAGCTTTTGAGCAACCAATCAGGTGAGATCCAGCACAACAGACAGATTTTCCAAACCTGATGCCTTTCTCTCCTGAAACCAGAGAACAAAGCATCAGCCAAGCAAGTGCACGCACTCCAACATGGAACAAGCGACTCTAGTGACATCAAGGATCATAGTCTCTCTCATAGTCTCCTCCCAGTGTCACTGATCTCCTGGAAGCAGCATCACTTGGTGAAAAAAACAATCAACACAAGTATATCCTGGACCACTTGTTTTTTCCAGATTGGTACTACTGCCTGCTTAACAAATAAGAAGTTACAAAAAACATTGATGAAGTCCAGATAAGAAAAGGGGAAGGCAATTCTCAGATACCTACAGAGAAAAAACATTTAAGTACTTGAAAGCAGCAAAAATTAAAAGTCGCATTAACATTTTTCAATCTGCAGAAAGCCTGAAAACACACATTTTTCCATACGACATCTCTGTCTAGAGAGGCATTTTCTACTACCTGAGTTAATATTTGGGGCAAGGGAAGTTTTTTGTTTATTTGCACTTGATTGCAGGTGCATTAGAGAAAATCCAGTGGCTGGCTATCTGCAGCACAAACAAGGGCAGAAAATGGAGAGAACCACATAGCAAAGATAAGAGGAAGATCATTTATCACTCATTTTAAACTATTATCTCCCTGCAGTTGAGTCTCTCTTCCCTGTAAACTATTAGTCCAAGTCTCCAAGCCACTTCAGCCTGCCACATGCAGCTTGTGTGCTGTGTGGCAAAGAAAGAGCTTGAGCCTTTGAAAAGCAGCCATACCTGGCAGAAACAGCTTGTCTGGCATGCAGAAGGAAGGTTTCCAACTGCATTCATCTAATGACACTAAATAACTTTTCTATCCCAGCAAAAATTTCTCAGCATCATCCAAGACTCAGGTCAGACACAGCCATGCCCGCATCAAAAGGGACAAACTTCTCTCTCTGGAGAGAGAAATGGCATTAGAGCTGCAACTGCTGGGTTTGAGAGTTCTCCTGCCACCTGCATTTGGACCAGACTCTTGAGATTACAAGATCACAAGGGAACTGTTTTACTTCATTAGAGAGCAGCAGAAAGAATGAAAAATACCTTTTTTTCTGCTGTTTCTTGTAGGAGAACAACATGAAAACAGCACCAAGTTCAGATCCACATGCAGCAGCATGAGAAAGGGCAGGCTGAGCCACATGAGGCGAGGGCAGAGAGGAAAAAGGGCCAGGGAGCAGCACTGAATGGCTGCCATCCGTTAGAGGGATATGGATAATGAGGACAGATAGGCAAAGGTCTCTCAGCAGCACTGCCTTTCCCCACTGAAATTTTCATGAGTTTTCACTACAGACTTTTTTAGGAACTGCCCTCCCTTGTACCATACTTGACAAGCAATGCACACCCACACGCCTCCGCATCTCATGGGAATGAGAATAACCTTCACAAAACAGAAGGAATAAAACTGAAATGGTGGGAACCAATGCCAGTTTACAACCAGGCAACCACCAGGCCTCTTGACATCCTTCCTAGCTTTTATTTACTTTTATTTTCATTTGACTTTTCTTGATGCTGATGGAGCAGAGGAAAAGCATCTGATTGCTGGGCTCTCCGTGCGTGGAAGGAGCAGCGATTTGCAGGGGTTCTGAATTCAGCTGTAGGAGCTCATTGCTCCCAGCTGATGAGAGCAAATCAAACAGCAGATCGTGAATGCAGATCAATAGACAAGAGCTACCTTTCCACTTGATATGACTCCATGTGAGCAGCCAACTCACATCACACGTTAGAGCAGACAACAGAACACCCCATCTGCCAAGTTGCAAACAGAGTGGCTGGTTGTTCCCTCCCACTGGAGATTCACTCTGATACATGTTGGCAAACCTGTGTGTGTGGCTGTAAATGTCACCACAGCTTCTTGCTCAGATCTGCAGAAAGGTTTACATGCTGGAAAGCCTGTTTTTTCTCAAGCCCAATAGAAGAGCTGATCTCCTGCATGTGACCTCACTCTCTCACTCCATCCTTCTTTCCAAGGCTGCTACTTCTTTTTAGTATTTCTGGGAAAGCATTCTCCTCATTCGGTATTTCCAAGCTGGACCTTCAGTGGCAATCACAGACCAGTACAGACCACTGCTGCTCAAATGGCCAGTCTCCTCCATCAAGCCCTGTGGCTGTGCATGCAGCAATATCGATCATTTTGGAAAAGGTCATAAACCTGAGTTACGAAATAGTCCATAAGGGCCACTTAGGCAAATAATATTACATTCAGTTAATGGACCAATTGAATTTGTGATTGGATCCTTCTTTTAAGTGCTCTAGATCTTATTTACTAACAATGCTTGACTGGTCTCATGCCTGCTATAATCCGAGGAAATAAAACTTACTTTATAACATTGTGCAATTGGTTTTCTTCTGCAAAGATACTCTTTTGTCCCAGAAAATTGCTTTTTCTATCAAGTTTGGTGGAAACTAGATTGCTACCCTAAGTTTCATTGCCTCTCATGACATCTCCGTATCATGCTCACCAGTCCTCTCATCAGAAGCAAGAAGTTTTTCCTGTACTGCTAAATGCAAGAACAGCCACCGCTCCATGACCTCGTAAGTTTCTGAATATTATAAAATTGCAATGGCCTTCTGGTATATACACCAGTGTAAGTTTCCTTCAGCAAAAGCTTTATGATCTCAGAAAGTTTATATTCAGCTCCTAAGTTATAAAAGATATATCATTCCCCTAGAATAAGTGTTTCCCAAAGCTTGCAGAGTTGCAGTCCAACATGAAAATGAGAAATTGACAGCTAATAAAACTGAAGATGAGTGGTCTAGTTTCACTGCCCAAGCTGAGTGAAAGGGAGAGCACTAATAAAGAAAGTGATAAAAATGCAAGGCTGCAGTTGTTCATGATTCACATTGGTGGATACGTCCTTAGAAGATGAGGAGAAAAACTCTCTTTAGAACATTTTTTGCTCATCATCACTTAAAGCACAGTTAAGAATAAACACAGTCATTGGAGTACTGCACGTAACCTTCTAATCTGATATATTTTTTTTTTTTTAAAGAACACAGCCTTAAGCTTCAGATTATAGATTTACAGAAGCCAAAAAAGAATTCTCTGCCAGTAACTCAAAATGTCATTATTTGACTCAAGTCCCAATTGCAATTCTGCTCTTCCTGGGTAGGATGACAACTATCAAAGATATATATGTTTGGTTTGGAAAGGCCAATTCTTTGGTATAATTCTCTTCTGCTGCACAGTCAATGAGTCATGACCAACTGCATATGTATGCATAGATACATATAGATATATGTATTTAAAAAATCATTACAACAGATATCATGCATGTAGTACATTGTCAGGCTCATGAAAGCACCTGTTTTTCTCTAAGCAATCAATGAAACTTAGGTATGTAGCTCAATTCTCAGTCTTCTGGCAATTGTGTGCTAAACTGTGTCAGTCCAGGTCACCTATAAGGCAACCTAATGCTGGAGGATGGAAGTCTTGGCACAGCTGAACTGTCTATGAGACAAAAAGCTCTCCCTACTGGACAAAGCCTTTTTGAGAGCCAGTATGACTGTGGATCAGACTTGCCCAGGACACTAGGAGCACTGTTACATCTACCGCTTTCCCAATTGGCCTGACCTTGCCTTCTCAAGCTAAGGAGTTAACTATGTATTTCAAGGGAAAATAACAATCCAATGTGATCCACCACATATGCTTAAATCCTAAAGCCTTAAAATACAGCACGTAATGTGAGTCATGTTGTCTTGGTAAAGAGCTGAAAGGCTCTCATGTTCTGGTGATGACTAAAGACTTCAGGAACCTATAGAGAACACAGTGCAACTGGTTTCAGTACCAGGCTGAGTTCTGCAGGCCTAAAACATTCCATGGGTTTTGTAGGGGCTTTTGTAGATGCAAGGCTCAACCTCGGCGTATCTCTACAGGACCAAAGCCAGTTAGCAGGCAGCCAGAGCTGGTTCTCAGGGTGGAGAGAAAAGAATACCACTACTTCATTCACCTACAGATGTAAGAACAGAAAATGTGTAGAACAAATAGAAAAAGTTTTTCTATCTGCTGCCGCCAGAAACAAAGCTGACAGGTATGTCAGCATGATAAGTTTGTTTCCACACCTGAACTGACCTGACCATAGAGAAGAACTTGCATGATAAGCTCACACATTTAGAAAGGTCGGGCTCCTGATTCTCCTAGCCCTTCAGGCCAACTCTGAATTCTGCTTTGTTCTTGCTAGGTTCTTCTGCTGAATCTATAGCTTCCATAGCTTCATAGAGTGGGGACAAGAGCAGCCCATCACTTCACAGGATGAGGACATTGCCATAAAGCTTTTTTCTGAGGAGCTGCAGCTGGCTCATACTGGCCCACTGCTAGCAACCCAGAAACATCACTCTTCTCTCTCTGTTCCCCATCTCCACCTGCTGAGATTGATGTGCCCTTCAGCAGAACCGTATTCCAGAAAGACATTGTCCAGTTTTAAGGTTTATACCTCTGTGACTTACATAAGCTTGTATTTCCTCAATGGGAAACTTATTTAACATGCATTTCTGAGTATTTTATCCGCATTTTAAAACACACAGAGAAACAACAATTCAGTACACACACGCTTGCTACATTTTGCGGGCAGTCTGCTTAATTCATCCAGATGAATAATGCCCTGAGTTTTAACAGTGCATGGGAAAAACACTTCTCTGCCTTTCCATGGAAGAAAACGACTTGCATTTGCCTGGCTCAGCTCAGCATATTTCTGTTTCCTACTCCTCCATTTGCACACAGCTCCCAAGGCCTCCTGCCTGAGGCACGATATACTGGTGTCATACACAGGTGAAAAATCACCACAGAAACAGTACTGGGAAACCTTAATTTGTGTTACAGCCTCCGTTAGCTGCCATTTCAGTGCCTGTATAAATGCTTCTTTCAGTCCAGTTGCATACAAGTTGTTGCAGCATTTCATATAAATCTGGAAAAGCCCTGGGTATGTGGGCTTAAACCAGAACCCATCACAGCCTGGGAGCAAGCCTGTACCAGGCTATCAGCCTTATCAAGCCAATTCAACAGCAATTTCCTTTACTTAGGAAATGATGGTGAAAGTCAAGGCTTGCCTGAATTTATCAAAACAAATTCTACGTACACGTGTTCTAAATGTTTGCATTCCAGGAAAATTGCTAATGTCTGACTTCAGAGTACCTTCAGTCATCTCTGAACAGTAATAAAAAGGACAACCACTCCTTATGTGGGTGATGAGTGTGCAGCCTTAGCAGCTCAGTAAGACAAGAGCCATGAGTTTGGGACAAGCAGCAGCCCACCCACCTCCAAGCCTGACCACGGCAGGGTCTGTGTAGCCTAGACTTAGTTACACCTGTGCTGAAAGCAACACACAACTTCCATTACAGTGTAATGGAAAGGATGAAAGAAAAAAATCTAAGGTAAAGATCAACTGCAAAGCTCCTGTCTGGACTACTAAGTGACCTCCTGGGAATGGAATGGCCTCCAGTGCGTGCTTTTAGCTACTATTACAATGAAGTATTTACAGTTCGCAATTTTCCCCCTTCTTTCCTCACAGCCACCACACAGGTGTGAGTATATAAAATGTACTGTGAGGAGCTTTCTTCTTTTTTTTTTTTTAAAAAAAAAAAAAAAAAAAGCAGCCCTGGAATACATTCACAGTGTGCATCTTTGCAAGTGCAGACAAAATGGAAAGCTTATTTTGCCTGTCTGACATCACTGCTCTACCCCCTACTTTTTTGAGATGGGATATCTATTCATTTTCCACCTTCTGAAAACAGAAAAGAGATGTCAACCTATCTGAGAAATACTGTCAAGCAATCCACCCCATTGTCTTATTTGCTAATGCAGCACTAATGTGGCATGACATCATTATCATTTCTGTGCGTTATGTCCACTGTTTCTGTGCCTGCTGCTTGCAATCTCGGGCTGCTGTAGCTAGAAGAGATTTTGTTCCTGTTCTCACTTCTGCTCAACAAACATTGTAATCATTTCTTCAATCAACAAGATAATCTCTGAACATCATCTCAGGGAGAGCTGATGGCAGAATGGGCTGTTAGACCTGCCTCAGTCTAGCTGAAAGTGCAAGTAAACCACCCACTCATTGAAGGAAAATACAAGATTATGGCACACTTGTCAGGATGAGGAAAGGGCAGTAGCAGCAAGCTAAAAACTACTAACAGTGACAGCTGGTTTGGCTCTGTTTCTCATCTCAGTAATAGGCAGATTTATTAGTGGTTACCAGCTATAGTTCTGAAGAAGCCATGCTGGAACTGCGCTCATCGGTACAGCAGCCATCACCTGCAGCCCCTCTGCTGACCATCTCCTGCCTGACTGCGCTGGAAAGACCCGCTACAAAATGGTGGAGACCAAGCCTTGTGGATTCCAATGGCACTGCAACCACAGCCCATCTTTGTCATCTTTTTTGCACAAGTCGGGCCTGGTGTGAGCAACCTTCACTGCCACTTCTGTTGAGACAATGCCTTGTCTCAACACCTCGGCTGTGTGCTACAGGAGCGTGTTTCATGAGGAGATAGAAATACCATTGGGGGGGAAAAAAATCTTTGTAGAAAGAAGCTGGAAGGGAGCTTCCCCTGAGAGTGATAACAAGCAACAGTCTGCAGATAAAACAAACATGCAAAGCCAAATCCCATTCATTAAGATAGCTCAGGAACCACAAACTGGACAGTTTTTTGAAGATCTGCAGAAAAACCAGAGGACATAAAACATGTCCATTTACAACTGAGAAGTATTCTCAAGAGAATTAAGCACATGAACCTACAAGACACAAACAAATGCTGCACAGAGCAAACCAGGAGTAATGCTGTTACACTACTGGTAAGCAAAGAAATGCATAGGACACAGAGCTGCTTATATTAATGCCCTAATAAGGTTCCTTAACATCTCCAGCATAAAACCTGTCTGTTCAATCACCAGATCATACTTACAAAGCCAGAGATTTGGGTCAGAGATGTGAAGGAGTAACCATGTTATTTCTTAATCTTCGCATACTTAAAATGTGCCCATCAGCTAACAACTATAATAACATCTAGTTCTTGTATGGCTTTTCAGCCACACATCTGAGAGTACTTTTTATAGGACAAAGTATTCATTCTCTCCTGAGAGGATAGATAAGAAATCTGCAGCAAACAGAAACAAAGGCATTTGCATCACCCTTTCACGAAAACAAGTGACAACTGGCCAGAATCGCACAGAAATACACACACGCACACACATATCTCTGCATGTGTAACAGACGTCTACTCAGACATAGCACAGTGTCAGAGCAATCTGGAGCCTGAATGCCTCTGGGAAAGCTGAGTCACTGATCCCCTTTAGAGGAATGTGAAATGCTCTTCCCCTGCCCTCTGCCCACACATGCTCCTTACCTTGCAGGCCAAGGATATGGTAACAGCAGTACTGCTGTCCCTCTTCTTTGGGCATGAGCCTGAAGTGCAGATGACTTCCAGCCCATGATCTTGCTGTTGGAAGGCTTCTAGCCCTCTGTTCCAGTCTTCCTCCAACCATTCAGAAACCTGACAACAGTGATTTTCCACTCCTATGGTCCATCCTCCTGAGGGGCTGTAGTTCTGTCCCCACAAAAGGAAGTACAAGAAGTGATGATGAAAAACGGAAATATCTCACCTTGTTAAAACAACACCTTATTTTAAATATTCCACAGGGCAATTGTGTCACATGCTGCAAAATCTACAGGACACTGTCTTGGATATCAGCCCCGGTCTCCCTAAGGGAAACTTCTCCTATGGGCCTAGGATGCTTTCTTCTTCCATCCCAAGTTCTTGTCTGCAGCGTGACATAATGCTGCTGCTGCTGCTTCTTCTGTATTTTCTTTCTTTAAGATACTATTCTAAGATTTTCTCCATTTTCTTTTGGATTTCATTTTGCAGTTTGCTTCCCTCTTCAGTTATGTGTTCATTCAAGATAGCTATCAAAAGATGTCTAAGGTAAGGCTCATCAGTTCTTCAGAAGAGATTTATTTTGTACGCTCCCAGGTTTAGGCTCAGCTACAGTATAACTGCAGGGGGTTCATGTTTAAACTGAGCTGTATTCCACTGGCTGCAGGAGTGGAGCTATGCAAAGAAAATGCACAAATCCATAAATAAGGCTTGGCACAATTTCACTGCTCTACTTAATGCCGATATTTGCAAGTCATGTTTTCCCAAAACTAGCTTCCACATCCCTGCACCTGCTAATTTCTTAATTCTGTTTTCAGTCAGTTTAGGCTTGTGCATTCTTAATTATGTTAACGAAGGATAAAGTATTTAAAGTATTAATGTTTCGCAAACTTCAAGAAGAAAACAGTTAATAAATACCTTACTCCTGGGTCTGCTTACAGTGTTGGATTTACAGACTGGTCCAGGGTGTTACTTTCACTGTCCTAGACTCTCAAGTAGATAAACAGTTCTCCCTCTTGCATCTCTTCTGACACAGCTTCACTTTTCCCTTTTCTATCTGATACGTGCTGAGAGGAAGATCTTGCAGGTTAATGAGAATCACCCCTGAACTGGTAATTACCACAGCTGTCTCTACTAGTTTCCTTTTCCTCTCTTGATATCGATCTCCTCTCTCCTCCAAGGCATTGTGAAGGATCTTTGCTTCTACTCTCTTCCAGCTGGTGCTCCCAACTTGTGTCTGGAATATGCTGCAAATTATCAGGATGCCAGTGTCCTCTGTCCCCTTTCTGTTCTTCAGGCACCTCTCACATCTCTCTGCCAGGCAGGAGAGTTACACTTCTGGCAAAGAAATGCAGCATGAAATCACTGCATGGTCCCTACAAAGTGGTAGCTGTGGTCTCTCCTCCCCATATACCTACAAGTTCAAGACGTTGCTCTTCTGCTTTCCCTGAATGCTGCTTTGCAGAACCAGTTTGTTTTCCTGGCTTCCACATAAAATGTAGGTCAGAGCCACGGGAGACGCACATCAAAACTGTGGCTTATTGCACGAGAAAAGAGTGAACACTGAACCAGCAAAGAAGAAAGGCGACTAATTGCTTAATTTACCCAAACAACATCCATAGGCAAAAGATCTTTGCTCTTGGCTTCTTGGTTTACCTTCCTTCATGTGCATTCCTGCTGCAACTTTTGCTATTCTTCTTATGTGCCTGTCTTTCCTGGATGCCTACACAGAGCTGCTAAAATCATAGATCTACAACATGCAGGGTATCGTTCTCACCATCTCCCTAAGAAGATAGCATTGTTTCTTACAGTACAGATGGCTTACAGATACTGATCTCTGCCAATGGAGCAGCACTGCACTCTCTGTAAAGTGACTGAAAGGAAGTGTTTTGGCATTAAGATTGAGGATAAACCAAAACACAGTCAGGGCCGAGCAAGCCTCAAGAAGGCCATTTAAGCAGTATCGCTCCCACCAGCATATCAAGGAGTTATTCCACCCCAAGAAAGCAGCTTTCCCCAGGGTTGCACAGTCTTTATAACTGTTCTCAGTCTGCATGACTAGACGCCACTAGATTACAGTCATACCATGCTTGTCACTTCCTTGGGAATCTAGCCACATTTTCTAGGGTTTATTTTCAGCCTTGAGCTTTGGGAGTTCAATAATTACAAGAAAATGTCGTCGTCTTAAAAATACTATGGGGGGGAATAGAAAAAAAGGGGAGTTCTAGCCTCTAGGATGTGAAGTAAAGAGTGTGAGTCACTGAGTGAACTTTACTGATGCAGAAACCAGGCAGAAAGTGTCCCAAATTCTAGGTTTAAAAACCTTATTAACATTAAGCCAAAGTTTGCAGATCTGAGGTGTGGAGTAGAGAGAAGAGATCTGTGGTTTTGGAGGCCATGGCCTTGGCAGTACTGTGGCTGCCTGACTACGGCACGCCAAACCTTCTCTGCAGGACACAGCACCACCTTCTCTGCGAGTCCCCTTCTGGCTGGCAGCAAATAGCGTTGTCTGTACAGCAAGGGATGTCTTTGTGCTCTGCTGTGGTCCCAGGCAGGTCAGAGCAGAACTGGCATTTTGTACTCTGATTCATGCTTACACACTTAAAGATTGCCCACTCTGCTATTTATTAAACTACAAGGGTGTTATCAGTCCGTCAACACAGTTCAGAAGCAATTACTGAGTGTTCTTCATGAAAACAGCTTTGTAAATCCATTGAATCCTGCCAACTAGATATCATACAACCTTGTTCACATGTAGTCTGAGAGGATCCCTTTGATTCAATCAGACAAAACAACCACCAATTTAACACCACTTCTGACAGAGAAGAAATGCATTTCCACACATGCCCACTTATAGCCAATGCCTGCTGAGGCTTCTCTACTGCAAGACACTTCTATTACTGCCACACAGAGCTTAAAATCAGCTGAAAAAGTGTGTTACACATGAGACAGCTTTATTTAAGCATAGCCATAACTGCAGCTATAGACAGAAACGCAAATAGCATCTACATTACCAGACAGGCAATGTTTTCAAATTTCCTTCATTCTTCTTCATGCTCCTAGGTTTAAGAGCCCTCATCTCACAAAAACGGCTTTCGCTTACTAGCAATTCTCACTAAGGATCCCTGCAAGATGCAAAATATCATCACCCCCATTTCCAGGCAAAGAAAAGCCAGGAGACTTTGGACAGAAGCCCAGGTCCAGCAAGTCATTTCTGTCCAAGCTCACCTTTACCATCAATCGACAACTGAAGCACATGAGGCAGACAGCAGCAGAGTAAGGCTCCAGGGCAGCACAGCTGTTTTCCCTGCTGATGTTTTCTCTAGAACAAAGCACTGGAGCAGCAGATGTACTGTGACAGCACACCGCCAGTTTCTTCTGACAGACACTGTTCTCTTGAGTCTTCATTTACTTTCAGCTACCTCTTGATTTTTTCCTCTCTTGATCTCTCATCTGAAAGCCTCCATCTATTATAGCAGTGAAGGGGTCTAGAAAACATGGATATCTGATGCTTAGACAGCTACACAAACTAGCAGAGAGCCTGGGAAAGGGGCAAAAGGCTCAGAGATGCCCCACTCCATTTAGTGAAGGGTTGATTCTGGGGCACAGTCATCAAGGCATCAATGCAGATTGTGAGTACAGTCCTTACACAAGAGTTTCCATTACTTAGCCTTCTATATTTGAGTGATGTTTGAAAATACCCTCTGGTATTTTGCTTGATGCAGCTGAGGCCACATGTCCAAGCCTTGGGCATATGTGAACTGAACAGAAAAGGTGTCAGGCTGAAGGTGCTCACTGAAAAGGAGAAAACTCAGAGCCAGTGGATTTAAATTACAATGCATACTGCTGGAGGGACCAGTGCAGACACCAGGTGCCACTCAGACGCTGTTTCCTCTGCCTTATACTACTTTTATGAACAAAGACCAGTGAAGCACTTTTACATTTTGCTTGCTTGGTCTGACCCCTGTTCAGGACTCAGAACTACCTCCTACTGTCAATTCAGCATTCAAAGTAATCCTTACTTGCAGAGCTACTTCTTGAGGAGCTGCTCTTTTGACATGGACTGGAGAAATGAGTATCAAGCTAAGATCCCCACTGTCTAGCTACCTGAGGCTTAGCTTTCTGCAAATCTTCAAAGCTGTCAGGAGGGCTGGGGACAACCTGTGGGATCCACAGAATCAGCATAACCAGATCAGTACAGCTTTCTCACTGATCATCAAGTCTAAGGCAAAACAAGTAGAATTAACGTGTGGGAAAAGAGATTAGTCCCCAGCTCTGCTCTGACTTTTACTTCTCCTGTCAGAGCTGCAAAGGGTCAGGCAGCTCCCACCACAATCAGGCCTGTCTGTCATAAAGGTGGGTAAAATTCTCAAGGTGACTTTTTGTTTCCCAAGGGTTGGAAAAAAAAACCTGGGATTCTAGCTGGGAGTTTTAGCAGCAGGATTTGATCTATCAGGCAGCCACATCTCAGTCACATGAGAGACTGAAGATTTCTCAGCTGCCTTTCTGGTGTACCTTTGGGCAAATAATCCTTCAAATCCGTGCTTCTGTTTGTTTCTCTCATTTGGTTTTAGGGTAAACAAACAGCATCACTAGGAGCTACAGAGAAGGACAGTGAAACGCTGTGGTCTTGCTTTCTGTAACAGGAATTTATATAGTTCATAAAACTCATTTTTTCAGCTTCCTCCCACCTTCAACAACTTGCTCTCACTGCATAGCTCTCACTTTCAAGATACTGTCAGCACTGTTCTTTACAGACACATAAAAGAGATAAAGTGTCTGATTAAAAAACAGATCCAAAAGGATAAACTCAGCTTGTACAACAAACAACGGCAAGGATACTAAATGGAGACCCGCGGATTTCTTCAGTTACATTTTCAGTGGGCATGTACGTAATGACCATGTACAGTTCTGTAATTTCAAGCTCTATGGTTAGCAACAATCCCATTCTACATACATATTTTTTTTCTTTATCTAACTGACTGTTAGCATTCTTAAACGCTGCCCATTAAATTTTATCACCTACAATCAAATTTTTGTAACAGTATAGCAAAAATGACTGAAAAAGGAGTATCCATGAAAGACGATGTTACATGCATCGGTGCAAGAGAAAATTGAGACTGCTCAAATTCAGAATTGTTCCTGGATGAACTGCATGACTAATGGAAATCACAAGCCTGATTTTGCTAGTGGGCATACTGACAAAAATCTTAACCTCAATCTACTCTTTAGAATAATCCTACATCCCTACTAGCTTCATTATACACAGAACTTGACACAGCTTCAACAAAAGTAGTCAGGTCCACAGTTCTCTCAAGACCTTTTCATTCTTTGGGCCTGTTTTTATAACTATAATAAATGAATGGCTTTGTATTTAGAAGCTAGTTCCAGCCAGCACAAGCATGCAAAAATAAATTAAATCATGAAATTTTTACACTGATGAATTAAGACCAAATTATCAACATCCTGCGGTTACATTTCCTGAGCCCTGTGTCCTAAAGTGCCATAACAGACCAGAATCTTTCTATTTCATGTTTCAGTGCTTCTGGCCTAAGTATCTTTCCTCAGCTTCTCCAGTCCTCGTTTCTGAGATTTTCATCCCCTGCCCATCAGATACCTTTGCACAGAACAGCTCTTGAGTGGGAAGTCAGACTCAGCACTGATTTTCCTATGCCCTCCAGCAATCTGAGGAGCCCTTGCGTTCTCTTTTTCAGCTGGATTTTCCTGTCAGTGAAGAGCTCTTTCCAATTTTGTGTAAAATGCTTTAGGCCAGTTACCCGCTATTTGCTTTCTTGTTTGTGTACCTTTGGGCAGCAGGTCTGGCTCCTTCCTTCCAAGCTTATTTTCAGAGCTACAGGTCATGTCCATCTGTACTGACTGCTGATCAAAAGACTGTAGTGCAGTCCTTGCTGACTAACAGCAAACTCCGACAGCCACAATCACTCCTGCAGTGTCTCCAACCAGAATAGATGCATGCAGAAACCAAGACAGATGCAACTTTTACAAGCATATGCAAGCACAGAAAAATATCACTGTACAGTTCCTAGGGCAAGAACACATGTGCTCTGTTGTCAGCCTTTCTTCTTGCAAGAGGGGTGTTTCACTTGAAGGGAGAACTGGTGCATCTCTTCAAAATGTTTGATCCACTCATGGATTTCTCATGTCCAGAAATACACTCAAGCTTTTCTGGGATTAATTCCATGTCAGCTTACTAAGTGTCCCCTCATGATGAAACCAAGCACTCCTGTGTTTGTTAGAAATGAGTTACTTGGATACATCTTCTATATTTTGGTATTTGCCCACTGGTTGCCCCTTTGTCTTTCCTATGGAAATGCAGGGCTCTACCCTATTATGATGACTGCAGCTCCTCGTTCTGTACTGCTCCAAGCTCCACTATAAAATAATTAAAGATACTGCTTGCTTCTGAAGCAACTGCCCCCCAGCACAGCATTTGTTACTGTATCCCTCCTGCTGTTCTTTGCCCTCGCAGTGCCTACTTGCCTCCTGCCTGCATGGTTGTGCAAAGCGAATGCAAGCACTGCAGTCATTGCACCTTTCTTCAAGGCCAGACCCTGAGACTCCCTGTGGCTTTTTTTTTTTTTTTTTTTTTTTTTAAATATGGCAGATGCAATTAGGAGGGATTCCAAGTAACAGATGCTTTTCTACCCCACATCTTCCTTTTTTGTCCTAGTACTCTGGATTTTGTTCCATCCTTGCGGTGTCACAGAACAGCCCAACCTTGCTCGAGTCATGGATGACTTATTTTCCTTGGCAAATTCAAAATGTTTTGCAAAGAGTACATTCTGGGCCTTGAAGATTTTTTTGTTCCCCTGTATGGATTATTGTCCAATTTCTCTTCATTCACGCTTTGAATTTTCTTTAGTGCTTTTAATGGCAGCAGCATTCAAGCCCTTCAAGTCCACTCAGATAAAACAAACAGTGCCCCAGTCAGCTGGTGCAACACCCTCTGAAGCCAACAAACCTCCCCCAAGTACCATGCTAGTGCCAACAATTTCTCCCAGATACCAGGCACTGCCATCAAGCAGTTACAGGAGCAGGAGGTCTGGATGAAGAAGATGGACTCCTCCAGCACCTCCCCTACATGTCAGGTAAGCTGTCACACTGACTATCAGCGGGCTACACTGGTTCCATAAATGCTACTTGGCTGGCATTTTGGATTGAAAAAGTCAACTGCTATCTATATGTTTCTTCATTTCCATTCTGGACTTCAACTTTCTGTAAAAGCAAATGTGGGGCAATAATAGCTGTAGGGATACAGCTGTATCAGCTGCAATAATAGCTGTAGGGATACCGCACTCCTGTCAAGGATGCTACTGTTTGAGCTGCCCCAAAATAAGTTCAAACACTGCACTAAATAATGCCACAGAGGATAAGTTAAAAGCTGGCAAGAAATGCCCTTCTTCAAGCCTGAAAAAGGTGAAACCACTCACACACACACACACACACACACACACACACACACACACACACAGTTTCTCCCTAGGGGAAAAAAAGAAGGATCAGACATTCTGGTTTGTGTAGTATTTGACCAGAGCTGTCCTCCCAAACCCATTGTACCAGCCAATGAGCCAGGCAGTCTCCTAAATCCGTTGCTGACAATGAAGCTGTTTGTTTGTCATCTCGAGGCTGAACAGCAGTGACATTTCTGTTGCAGTGCAGTAAAAGGTTAGCACTTGCATA
Organism: Centrocercus urophasianus; assembly: GCF_019232065.1. Lineage (NCBI taxonomy): Eukaryota > Metazoa > Chordata > Aves > Galliformes > Phasianidae > Centrocercus > Centrocercus urophasianus. The sequence goes on along the minus strand of NW_024884800.1, from coordinate 12,849,899 downwards.
AGCTGACAAATGTGAAGTCAAGGTGACTCTACGTATTTCATTAGCATAGGACTGCAAATCCTTAGGGCACAAAGAGAAATCTAAGCAAACAAGATAAGCAACTGCAGCACTGCAACTGAAAACATCCCAGGGAAAATACTCCCCTTGGGGAAAATCACATATAAAATGCAGGATGAAATCTCATGACATGTTTGCAGTCTGCTGGGATCAGTGCAAAGACAACAGAACAAACTGATGTTAAGGTGCACCAGATGAAAACTGCTTATTAAAAAAGGAGATGGTGAAAAGAATACAATAGAAAAGTTAAGTTGAACAAAAAAATTGGGAAGCAAGTTTGGGAAACAGCACTGTTTCACTGCAGCACCTGCATGACTGGATGACTAAATTTGTTTTAACAGACTGCTGTTCTGATACTGGGCTATAACAAAATACTGTGGAAAAGTGAGAAACTGAGAGCTAGCTTTGAGATTTCAGATAATCTTCTCCTAATTAATAGTCCGTGTATATTTATGTCATTTTACTGCAGCAAAACACTCAGAGCTCTCCTTTCTTTTAACTTCCCCTTCCTTTTCCCTTTTGAGTGTTAGCTATTAATTTACTATGCTCTTTCTTCACATTACTTCAGCTAACACAAGGCTAAATTGTTTCAAATGCCTCTTATACACTCTGCATCTCACTCCGCCTATGCAGATTCACTTGCCTTGCTAACTTCAGTGACATAATTCCTAATTGCACAAGTAGAACTGAAAAGAGAAGCTGCTATTCTGGATTCCTTCCTGTTCCATTACGCTGGGCCACTGCTGCTGACTAAACTCACCAAATTAAAACTCTCCTCTAACTCAGCAGGGAAGGCGCCACAAAGCTTTGGTAGCACTTCAAAGCATCTCCATGCTTTGCCTGTTCTTTCAAGTCCCACCGATGTCGTCTGTCACATGCTGTTATGTAACTCCTTCAGTTCTCAGCCCCAGAGCCCGCTACCTTTTGAGTCAGGCTATTGTCACTCACTTCTGAGCTCTATCTTCCCAACTCAGTACCACCCCAAAAAGGCGAGAGAAGAGATCAAGTGTCAACTGAGGAATACGTTCCTATCCATACGTCACCAGTGCTCTGCTGGGCTCAGATATGTGCAACAAGGCAGCTTTAGGACCAAATAAAGTACAAATTTGCAGCACCATCTCCTGGCACCTTATATATGTGCATACAGAGATAGGGTGGCACTGGAAGGTTCTCTGCCAGTGCTGTGATAACTCTATACGTGAGGGTGAAGAAGGATGCTCCGGCCATGGCATGTTCCTGAGCTGTAACAAATACAAACTGAATTCTACAGGGAACCACACATGGCTGGGTTCTAGCATTCCCCACGGGCTAAACCTGTTCTGCCCCATAAGGTCTCCCCAGCTGCCCAGACACGAAAGGCACTGTCACCAGTGCTGTGAATACATACTAGGCTGGTCTAAAACCAAACTCATTCTTCTGTAGTATTCAACAGTTCCACAGACTCAGGCGGTCATGCAAACATCTGTGAAAACTGAGATGGTAAATTAAAAATAAGATAAAATAAAATGGTATTCAAACAGCTCCCTGTCTCCAGCATCTCCAGTGCACAGATGCAATCCACATGGGCTGGAAACATTTTCTGATCAGAGGAAGTTGTTTCCAGGGTTCATTTTTCAGGTGCAAGAGGTTCTGCTTAGGACCCACCTGACACTCTCAATAAAGATAATTGATCCATATGGAATCAGCAGGAGTGCTGGACCAAAAACAGTAGATAAGGGCTCTGGATCCAAACCAATAATAAAAATGAATGAATTCAAATGAGAAAAGAGTAGGTCTACTGATGTGTTGGTTAATTTGGGAACAAACCAGTACTTTTGAATAGCATCAGTTACCCATGATAATTTTAAATGATCTTTCCTGTAAAAAACTTCACTGAAAAGAAGGCCTGCTCATATTATTCCCATTTTATACTTACAGATGAGAATTCAGAGCTATTTACCCTGCTTTGGGCAGACTTGAGCAGCATTAAGCCCCCATCAGCATGCTGCAGGAGCTTCTACAAACTCTCTTGCTCAAATTCTCCCTCTAAGAGGGCTTCATAACCTTTTTATCAACATCCTACTTTACTTTTCTAACTTCTCAGCTGCTGGTCCCATTTTAGCACTGGACACATGTTTACTATTGAGTTTAAGCTGTTCCTAACAACATGATGCAGGCTCAACAGCTAAAGGTCTCTTCGTGGGGAGCAGGCTGAGCTCTGTGCCCCCCACTGAATTTTTTTATGACCTGAGTCCCCATTCACCACTCAGTAAGGCATGCTGTATATGTTTGGGCTATAAAAGATGATTAAAATAGGAATCCATCCATTACAAAATCTAGGCAGCATGTTGGTTTCCCTCATGTAACCACACTATTAGTAGCAAACTGTGCTTTTGCTTCTGAATTAATAAACTGAACTCAGTGACAGCTCTGTGTGGCACAGCATCAGGAAAGCAGAAAGATCCATCTCCTGCCTCTGGATCTTGCATGACTACGGATGCTACTGAGCTTGCTTCCTTGTCTGTGAATGGGTGATGCTGATGTTCATCTCCCCTAACTGCTCGCTAAGAGGCTTAACCCATAAAGCAGATTTAAACAGCAATATGGGCACAGTATTGATATCATTTAACATACTTCAGGTTTTGCAGAAATGAACACGAACTAAAAGCCTAATTCAATTTCTGTTGAACTCCACATTCCCTGCATAATGCTTCAACAGTTAAGCTCAGTAGCACGCTGCAGAACAGCCCGTGCTGCACGTACAAGGCTGTACCACCACTGTGTTCCCACTCACATTTGAAAAGCTACCACTCAAAAAGGGAGGAAGCCTCATGCTGTCCTTTGTGCAGGAAGGGCATCTGGTTGCTGACAGGCATTTGAGCAGCTCCCAAGACCAAGTATCCATGTCTGGTTTGGAAAAGCTGCATCCTGCAGCTGCCCACATCTTCCTCCAGGCACCACAGCAGTGACAGAGCAACCTACAAGGCACTGCTGCTAAAAATGTGTTTGGCCAAACAGACAGGAATACAGACAGGATCCATTTGTAGAAGTGGGATCAGATTCTCAAATGCCCATAAACCACACCAACAAAATCCATCTAACAACGTAATTGCTGAGAATAACCTGACAGCAGTGGAGACTTGACAGGACTTTGTGGTCTTATCTTGGTTCAAACATAGGATTCGGGTCCAACAGTCAGAGACCTCAGACTGTGCCACTGCTCATAGCACTCAAGGTCTTCAGCTGGGCAGAACAACCAGTTTAAAAGACACTAAAAAGTGCTGCCAAGGAAGGTGCATTGGTTCAGGACTAATGTGTGACACCATGTGGAACAAGCCCCAGATCCCATCACAAAGACACAGCGCAAAGACAAGAGCTCAGCTTTTACCTGACCACTCTGTGCCTGCCCAGGGCTGACCTGAGCACAGCCCCACAGCCACACTGTCATCCCCTGCCCAGGGAGGCACACAGTGATGCTCTGAAGAGGTCATCTCTACCTGCCTGGCATGGTAGTGAAGGCAGCGTCCTGCTCCACAAACACAGCCACAGAGGGGAAGCTCTGAGCGCAGAAGCAAGAAAAAAAAAAAAAGAACAACTCTGATCCCAAAAAAGCAAACACACAAAAAAGCCCTTACCTGGCCTCCTCCACATAGGTCAGTGATAAGGTAGGGATCTTTGTCTCCAGATGACTTTTGTAAGAGAAAAAGATTAAACCAACACATCGGAAGGTCACAGCAGCAGCCCTACTGCTTTTTTACATCCCAAATACTTCACACTTCACTTTGGTGCCATCGGCTAGCAAGTATTAAAAAAAGAATGAAACCACAAAACCAAGTAAACTACTCAGAGGACAACCAAAATAAAACACTGAGCAGGGACCAAACAGGGCTAATAGCTCTGACAAATCTGACAAAAAGCCTTCAGGCCAGGCCCACCCTTGTCTTGGTGGCCTGAATCCCAGCCTTTCCTTTTCTTTCCCCAGCCCTCTGATGAGCAATTTAACTACCAGGGTCTTGGCTTCTCTACATGTTCAATTTCATGCAGATAATTACATATTTTCCAGCCTTGGTGTCTGTTATGTTTGCAGGCTGAAGATGAACAAGATTTTTGGAATCTGTACATTTTTTGGAGGAATAAGAATCCCAATTTGTTCTATTCAGAAGTACATCCAAACCTTTGTCAACGAGGGAAGACAACTGAGGAAGATGTGCCAGCACGCATACTACCTGAGCCTCTCCGCAGGGATATGGTCAGTGCAAGTAAACTATTTGTGCTGGAGGTCAGGCATAAAGCCTTGCATGGAGAACTAGAAGACTTCTAAAACACTGCTTCCTTTCATCTGTTGTAGCATCCTGCCTGCATTACTTTCAGCCAAACCACCCTTCAACTTCTTTTGCAAAAACTATTTCAGCCAACCAGGGGTTCAAGTGGCTTCTGTGGACAGCAATGGGTTTATTTTGGGGAGGGGTGCCTACCCTCACTAATTACATTTTGTGCCAATAGCTAATGTGATGGCTTGTTGACTGCTGATATTCATACCCATGTCTTTGACAGGCACGGCGCCCACTCACCAGCTGCTCAGCCTGTTTGATTAGGTTACAGACAGGGTGCAGGGAAAACTGCGGGAGCTAACATGGAAGTGAAGCCATTTTGTGTGCAGGCATGTGTGCATGCAAATCCACAACTTAGTGCTCCCCGTCATCACGCCTCCACGTAACCTCAGTGGTGTGCACATACATGCACACCAGCAGCAATCCCTGGACACGTGAAGAAACAGGAGAGCCACAGAGGTTCCACTTCAAACTTGGCATGATTTCAAGATCAACAGAATCCCACAGACAAGTGTCAGAACATTTGCCCTAACACTCCATAAACACAGAGCTCTGGCTTTCGCTCTGCCATTCAACAAAGATGTACATTTGAAGGTGTACACTTATTTGAGACCTGGAGTCAGAGAAGTTGGAAGCTCTTTTCCCAACCATAAAGTATACCCCTGCTTTGAGTTCAGGTTATGTCCCTACACGTACAGCACTGAGAGGGCACTTGGTGCCTGTCAGGAACAGGGACGTAGCCAAGCTGTATTTATCTCCTGTTGTGCATCCTGCTGACAGCAGGGCATCAGCTGAGACTCATAGGAGCCGCTCTCCCTGCCAGGGAGCCAGGCAAATAACAGCCCTATTCCCTCCTGCAATCCTTCTGAAGCCACTGGAAACAGTGAGCTTCCAAATCAACCTCTAGGGACCTTTGTAAGAGGAAGACAGTTCTTTGTTTTCCCGAAGAAAAAAGGTACTGCAGGAGAAGCAGGCTTAAGACAACTTTTAGGAGCCGTAGCCTGAGGATCTCGATGGTCTTATACAGGAAAGAAAGATCTGGGTAAAGGATTTTCACTACAGCCTTAAATATACTGCAGGGACTTCACACCTTGTGTTCACACATTCTCTAAGCTATCCTGCCCTCTTCCTCATCTCCAGATCTGCCTTTACTTCCTTCACCAGTGTAATTTCTCCTCTACCATTAAAAAATCCCGCTCTTGCAGAAGATGCTTCTCTTTGAAACAGCCTTCTTGGCAGCACCATGGGAACCTGCCCTACTGCCCTCCCCAGTTACCAGGTGAGTGCATCCCCACACCCAGTCTGATTTCCCAGGGAACTGGGTGAAGTGTCAGTGATGAAGAGCTGGGAATCTTTATTCCTTCTGTTCCCAGTAGGAACAATTTTAGGACACTAGGACAATTGTAGAGACCTGGACATCTCTCTACCTGGAAATTTTCAACTGCTCCCATACACAGTACAGATACTTCCATTAACTGCAGCTCAGGGCTAAGAGATCAGCACCTCCATTTCATACTACAGTACAACACAGACTGAGCAAGACGTAAAGATCGAATGAGAAAGTAGAATTATTTTATCCTCTTGTCCCAAATGTAGCCCTGAGCCCCAGATGGCTTCTTGCTCTCACACTACTTCGCCAGTAAGGCTTCACACAATAAAATCCTCACAGCATTCTACACTAATCCATTAATACCTGTGAGAGCAAGCTGACATCTCTACTCTGATATCATTCTGGTACCAAAATGCTCAATAAATTCTGTTCGTGTTCTTCACTCTTTATTTTACCAAAAAGGACACAAATTGCTCTGTTTCAGCAGGCTATGGGTGTTGGTTCAGAACGGAGGCACAGCTCAGACCCCCAGCCCTGCCTTTCAGCACAGGACGTGGCCTCTCCAGCGGTGGGAGGCAGTGTGTGCCACTGCTTTGACAGCAGCTGGTCCCTTCTGCATTCCCCTGCATCTGGCAATCTGTACAGAGAGCCAGAGGTCACATCCAGACCATTGTGCCTCCTACCCACTCTGTTCTTTGTGAACTCACCTCTCCTTTTTTAACCTGCTTTTGCTCTGCTGGGCATCCTGTGCTAATGAGTGCTACAATTTAATTATCGGACACGGGAAACATATCTGATTGTATTCAGGTGCTTAAGTCAGTGTTTCTCAAACAGTGGGTCAGGTTCCCAGCTAAGGATACAAAAGGGATGCAGGGCACATGAAAGGGGCCAGGAAATCGCCTTAGTTCTGACTGGAACATGTTCACTGCATGTGAAAAAAAGGGAGAGACTGAGAGGAGGGAAAATGGAATAAGGGCAAAATAGCTTCCTGGCATGGATCCAGAGACTGCGCCAAGAATAAATAATAATACATGTCCAACAATCTAACACAAACACCCATAATTCCTATTAGCAAGGATGTGATCTGAGAGCTTTGTCAGTCAGTCCTACTGCCTGAGTCTCTCATCATGGCCACTGCTGCGACCAGTGCTGTATAAAACCTGACGTACTGTAAAGAAAAAGAAAAAATAGAGAAAGGAGGACTGAGGTCTACCTGCTACACAGACACAGAAACGCAGCTCCTTCCCTTCACAGCTATCATCTGACAGAGATGTCTACAGCCATGCTTGACTTCTGAGACTCCTCCCTGACAAGAGCCATATCTCAGCAGGAGCAGGTTGAACAGGGGCACGCAACAACACAGCAGCCTCTCTTTAAGATGATGGCAGAAGCGGACAAAGCCAGAGGCAGGCAAGGCAGCAGGGAGGCAGAGCTCTGGGGCAAGGATCGTCCCACAGCAGAAGGGACCAGACCTAGTGCTCATCTCAGCCCTGGATGCCAACACATTTCTCACTTCCCCAGGAGCATTAACCTAACTTGTCCTGAAGACACACCAAAGCGTAACAGCTCAGACAGCTGAATGGAATAAAAAACCTGCCCCAGACTCATGGCTGCAGTCTTCACCACCATACAGACAGCTCATCTTCCTGCGCCTCTTCCCTGTGATACTGTCCTCCTCTGCATTGAACCTGGGCACACAAAGGGGGATCTGACTGGCAAGATGCTCTGCTGCAGTGATTTGTGCCTCCTGGGCATCTCCCTTGGCAGGGAAAGCAAATGAGAATAGCCTTTGCCTTGCTCCAATTTTGTCCTAGAGACTCAACTAGCAAAAAAGAAATCTACCGTTGATATAAAGCCACAGATCTGCTCTGGTACTTCCTAATCTGAACAGTAAGGTGGACCTTGATCCTTCTGCAGTTCATACTGATACCACAATATTAACCAGTATTTCAGGTTCAGAAACTTCTGGGAACCACTTGCTGGCTTGTAATTTTTCCCAAACTGGATGCTGTGGAGACTACCAATCATCAAGAGATCCTCCCTCTCTCAGAGAGAATCACAGAATCATTAAGGTTGGAAAAAACCATTAAGATCATCTAATCCAACCAAGAGGCAGTATTCCTGATTACCCACTCTTGTGCAGGCCACCTAAGTGTGCCTTTGACACGAGCCAGCTCACCTCTGTGCCAGACTATCAGCCCAAACAGCTGGAAAACTCTGCTTGGCTGCAATACTTGCATTAGGGCACTCGTTTTCTACAGGTTCCTCTTGTTGCCAAGGTAAAAGACTGCTGTAGATTCAGTCCTGAGTGTCTGACAGATCAATCCTGCTGAGCTCGGTGGTCCCTGCTGATCAAGTCACTACAACCATCTCACCCATGGGAATGGCTTTTCTCTTTTCTCTCCCTTTATCCCTTCTCTTTCTCTAGCCAGAAATGATTTACATGTTTGTTTACTCTGAGCTGTTCGTTCAAGTCATTCAGCAACCCTCTTCCCACAGTCACATTACAGCAGGTTTTCAATTGGGATCTCTGTTGTTCTGAATACACGAACAGTGCACTAAACTGTAGGCCAGTCTACCTCTGGGATTCAGGAAGAACTCACCTTTGTTACAAACACTTAACAAGCCAACATCGTCATAATCCCTTATGTTGCCTTACGAAAAAGGAGGAACTCCAGGCAAAGAAATCAGTCTCTATTTACACCAGCATAACAATTAGTAGAATTTGGCTCGTTTTGTACAAGTTATACTACTGTGCTTGTAGGAACAATCTTTCTGTTTCAAACTAATTTTAGCCACTCTTGAGTAGTGATTATCAAGCTCTTCCATCTGTTGCAGAAAAAAATTTATTTGCACATAGCTTTTGCAAATTTTCTCCTCTGAGTATGTTTTCAAGAACTCCATCCCTCAAAAACCAGTGTAATCATATTACTAGAAGGACTCATAACTCAGCTGACTGTGCCTTGTCTATTAAACCCCCAGCATGAGAAGATCTCAGAATCGACATTCTAAGATTTTTAAAGGCTGCCTGAAAATAAATTAGTTTGCAAAAAGCAAATTAATCAAAGAAGGTGTGACTCGCATTACCTCAAATGCAGAGATCCTACAAAAGCAGAAAGTAGTTAAGAAAAATAGCAAGGCCTTCAAAAAAAATACATTACAAGAACAATGAGATTTCAATATGCTCAAATGAAAACAATGCAGCTCAAATCAGAAACTCTCTTAGACTCCCAGCAACCAAAATATGAAATTATGTTAACATTCTATATGTTTGCAAGACAAATTAAAGCTGGTCAGAGATCATTGTCAAACTCAAGTCCATTTCCATTTAGTTTCTTTTCACAGCCTAACAACGACACTCAGACCTTTTTCTTTAGTTTAAGTGCTAGAAATGCACTCTGCAGTAGTCCCTGAGATGCGGTTCTATCTTAGGAAGACTCGCTCTGAGCAGATAACAGACTGATCTGTACTGCATCTCAGAATTAAAGTGCAGTCAAACACAACAGCAAAGCTACACCACAGACCAGCGGGCTCACGCGGGGCCGATGTGATGCCATGGTTGGGGTGAGCTGTTCCATGCCTTCAGTCAGCACTTCTGGCTTAAGCAGTACGAGACAGAGGTGTTTCCTCAGCTGATAATTACCACTGGGCTACATGGAAAGAAACTAGAGGGTAAAAATTCGCAGCTTGAACATGGAGTGACATGGTGACATCCAAAAGCGATAGATTTTTTTTCCTTGGAAAAAAAAAAAAAAATGACACTTGCAGGGGATTAATGCTCCAGAAAATAGCTCCTTCAGCCTGCTTTGGAGATGTCTGAAAATACATTTGGTCACGTATTTTCAATAAACTTCCTAAGGACACTGATGTAACTTCTGAAAAGCATTTCAGAAACAGTAACGTATTACTGTAGTCATCTGCATTCACACAGTACCTCCTGGCTGAAAAGCATTTTCAAGGGCTTCTGAATAGCTTCACAGCTGAGACGTAGCAGCACAGGAGAAGCCACTATCTTATGCAGAAAGCAAGCAGCACCACAAGGATCATGAGACCTGCCCACGGTAGGGCAGAATGCCCACAGCAAATGGAAACAACCCTCAGGTTTTGTCACCTGGAAGCCCGCACACGCCGCAGTGTCACCGCCTGACCATCCTTTCCCCACATCTTCCTTCCATTTTCCCTTTCTGTTCCGTATTGCATAAGCCTCCTTGCAGGGAGGTGCACCTCGCACAAAACTTGGGGTTCACACCTCACCAGCCGAAAGACCAAACGTTTTCACAAAATCAGAGAAAAGTTAAGAGGAAGGGATGAGCCGGACTGAAGTTCGCAGCCACCTCACTCCTCCAACGCAGCAGCAAAACGCAAGGCCGTCCAGGACCGTTCAGCCACGCTATTCAGGGCACGAGGAATTTAATGGCAGAGCGGTGTATTACCATATTCATAACCATGACTAACAAATCTGTTGTCAAAGCCGCCAAAAACATCACGCAAGCAGAATGTTTTCACACCAAAGAGACCACAGGAGTCACAGCTCCGTAGTAAACAAATGAACTCGGGAGGAGTCCTGAAATCAGCGCCGACTTTTTCGGGCCGGGGAATTCGCTAACTACGAACGGCAGGAAGCCGCGGACCGAGCGCCGAGGCACCGTCCTGCACCGCAGCAGAGGAGCTCCGCACCGCGGTTACCTTTCCCGACTCCGGGGCCCGCAGCTCGGCCGATCATTCGCGGTTCGGGCAGAGGACCACTTCGTTAAGGACAATTTCGGCTCCGCCAGGCGGCCCGAACCAAGCACCCGCCGCGTCCCGCGGCTCCGGCAGAAGCAAAGCGGGGCCGCCGCCCCAGCAGGTGGCTTCCCGCGGGCGGAGCGCAGCGCTGACCGGCCGCGGCTGCGAGATGGGCGCCCACCCGCCCGCCCGCCCCGGGTGCCTCTCACCTCCGCGCCGCTCCGTCAAGCTCTACACGCCGGGATGCCCGGGGGCCGGGGCCGCCGGGCCGCGCCGCTCATTTGTAATCCGCTCCGCGCCGAACGCCGCGGGGGCGGGAGCCCCCATGCCG
>NW_024884800.1:12579335-12838863 GCF_019232065.1 Centrocercus urophasianus | reverse complement strand
CACGCGGTGCCCTCGCGCTTCCTCCCGGGCGCACGCCGCCCCTCGCGCCGATACGCCGCCCCTCACACTCGCGCGCCCACGCCCGCCCCTCGCACGCGCGCCCGCCGCGCGCCCCTCACAGCCGGTCCTCCGGCGCCCCTCGCGCCCCAGCCCGGCCCCGGGCAGCGAGATGGCGCGGGGCTACGCGCCCGGCCCGACCCGGTGGCCGGCCGTGACCCTCTGGAACCGCGCCTGACCCCCGCTGGCGACGCAGCGGTCTGAAGGCCCGGCCTCATCCAGCCGCGTATCCCGTCACGTTGTGGTGCTCCGTCGGGTGACACGGAGCGTGAATGTTCCCGAGCTCGGGGTGCTCGGCTCCTCGCTGCTAACCAGGCGTTTTGACACATGGGCATCGAAACCTATTGCACAATGGGTTGCTCGCTGACTGGCAGAGTCCAGTGGATTCCTGACAAGCTTTCCTTACGTCGTCCTGGCAGCACACGTGGGAGCGCGCTGACATCCTTTGCTGCTCCCCATCATGGATCCTTTCTGGCTCCGTCACAGCAGAGCCCACCGTTGGCTTGTTTGTCCTCTGCAAGCACCACGAGTCTTTCTTGTCTCTGTGAAACCAAGGCATGATGCTCAGCGAGTTTGTCACTGGCCTTGTGGGCACCCCAAACCAACGTCCCTTCCCACTGTGTGACCACCGTTGTTGCCATGCTCCCCTAGGCTTTGCTGTGCTATTATTGAAAGATGAATAATGCACAGTTGCACTCAACTTGCTGCACTTTTTCATAAGAAGGCGCTTTGCCGGCATCAGCCCTTATGGCAGAGGTGCCCACCTGTGAGGTGAGGTAAGGCTGGTGCTGAGGAGGCCCAGCAGCACCCAGCCACCATGCCAGCAGTGCACAGACCACATCAGCAAGGGCATCGGCAGAATGCTGCTTTCCCAGCAAAGCAGCATCAGCTCCGATTCAATATTTCATCACGGCACTTGTTTAAGAGCCCTTCATGTCCTCTGAGGTACCAAGTAGTGCTGAGTAAATGATTCAGAGCAAATCATTTATTCAAAACTTCAGCCTACATTTTCTGTCAGTCCAAGAACACAAAATGATTTTCTTCCTGCTTGGGTTCAGTCAACCCGTGTTTCAGAACTTGCTTTTAAATCCCAGGCAAAAGCCTCAGGTCGTTGCATGGTGACAGTCAGGGTTTCTCAAGCAGTACCTTCTGATTTGTTGGATTCATTTCCTTTTGTCCTTAGGATTATTTTTTAATATATAGCAATATATTATATTTTGAGGATATTTTGCATCTCAGAGCAGCCCCAGGTTCTGCCCAGAGAAGGGCAGCAGTGCCTGGAGGGTGTGTGCATGATGCGCAGGGTGCGAAGCAACCAGAAACTGCTGGAGCTGTGTGCTGCACATACAGGCAGCCCAAAGCACTGGCAAGCAGGGAAAAGCTGAGCCAAGGTGGTGGCAGAGGGCAGCGTCACTCAAAATAGCGCTGCAAACACCTCTAAAAATCCGAGTCCAGCTGCATGGGAGCCTTGTTAGCTTTTTCATGCCTATCGGGTAGCCTGTTCATTGGCAGAGCTTTCTCCAGCAGCATTTGGGTAGCGTATTGTGAGTAAATGTGTGTGATTAAAAAGCAGTGTGGTTTTCGTGAAGGATTTACACCCAATTTTTTTGTCTTAGAAAAACTGCCTGGTTCTAGTAATCTCTAGACCAAAACCAAGGAAAGTGGGTGAGACTTTGTTTTCCATTTCTCCACCACACAGTGAAACAGGACAGCGCCTGAGCCCTCAAAACAGAGAAGGGAACAATTATTCTTAGAAATAGTGCCTCTGGAAAATGCCTTGTATCTCACTGGAAAAGAAAGCCTATTCCTTCATCATGCAGAAAGGGAGATTTTACATATTTTAATTAGAACAGCTGAAAGGTTGGGAAAAAGAGAATCTACTTTGCTGTCAAGCTCTTTAGTGAGGAAAAGTTCTCAAAGTTCAGGAACCTGGAGGGAGCTTTAAATCTCCATGGCTAAAAATAATTTGTCCCTTAAGAAAATGCCGTGGATTTTTTCTTTATTTATTTCTTTTTCTTTTTTTTTTTTATATCTCTGCCTTAGATAACTTCAGGTCATCAGAACATGGAAGTTAAACTGGGAAAGTGGAAATCTTTTTAACTTTCTGCACTTCAAAATCTTTTCACTGTTAACTGGGCACTGGCTAATCCCTGCGGGGCTGCCATTTCACTCATGTTTGGAGGAAGTGGTGCAGCTTGATGAAATACAGCTTGACAAGATATTTGGGGCTACAGCTGGTGATACAGATGTGAGCTGCTTTCTCTTCTTTAGTTTTACTTTTTCTCCCCATTATCATTCTTATTATTATTACTATTTTTTGTTTGGGTTTCATCCTTTTCATTCCAGCAAACGCATACTGAGCAGGAACCCCAGGGCACATGCTTTGTTGGTGTATGGTCAGGACAGCCTGGTTCATTTGATGTGCAGAGCAAGGAGTCACATCAGGGGAAGTTCAGGCATTCAGGCCTGAATGGATGTACACCTGCTGCTCCCACCAAACTGCATGGAAATGCAAGTTTACATCCTGTTGTCGCGATATTGCTTTTATCCTGCAGTGGATGTGTTAGCTCAAGGGCCGTTTCTTTATATACTTGTAAAATTCAGTCCCTTTTTTCCCTAATACATTTTTATACACTTTGTATGTTTTAAATGTAACAATATTTTGCATCTGGATTTTCTGTTTGCACACAGATGTGCTATGCTCTGTTTAGCTGCTCCCATCAGAACAGTTGTTTGCTGGCAATGCTAACACGAAGCTGTACAGCTGGCAAAATGACCAAAATTACCCTTAGAAAGCCATCGTTTCTATTTTAACTTTTTCTCCAATCCTTTAGCACAAGCCACGCTGGCTTTCATCCTGTTACACTCATCTCTGTGCATCTCTGTGCATCACTGCACGAGTGCTGCTTGCTGCAGGAGCCAACAGGAGACAGATGACCGTGAGCCACAGACTCACCACTGCTCACAGATTGCTGCTCTTTAGTTTTGTTTGCTACTTGTGTGCTTGTGCCTGTTGCTCACTGCAGCCACAGGGTGCAGGGTGTTTGCTGAGCTCTGCTCCCTGCTTGCCATGCACACAGAAATCTGTGGGGCACACAGAACCCCTCTGATTTTAGCCATTAGAATGAATGCCTGTGAAATTCTGCATTTATGCTCTCTAGCTGTGATCTGGATAACTGTGTTTGAATGTTTTTTTCCTTTAGAATATAATTCTTAATTCTTTAAAAATAAAGTTTTAAAAATAAGTGGTAACTCCCAAACTAGTCATAGTTTACTTTGGATTAAGAGACTGAAACTATTTTATATTCCCTCACTGCCTTGCATTATTATGGTTAAGTTTTGTCCTTGGCTTACAAGCTTCCTTTCTCCAGCTACCCTAAACAACACTGCATTTCAAGAAAGCCACCAAATCTTGAGATAGAATTGGGAAACAATTGGCAAAGTCATTTTTTTTCATCCTATGCCAGCTGGGCAAAAGACAGCACTGACAAATGCTTGATTGCAAAGAAGGTTTCCCTGGTGGCTTGATCTGCAGCACCTGTCCCCACCGTCATGCTCCCCATTTACAGCCTCAGGGCAAGCCCTAAGGGGACCCTAGAGGCAAGAAAGAAGACAGGATTTGGGGTGAAATGTGAAGCTGGAGGATGACAACATTTCTACTGGACACTTTGTTCCCAGTGCTTTAGAAACAGAAGGGCCATTTGCAAAATCTACACTTGGCTCCAGTTCAGTCGCTCAGCAGGTCACAGCAGAGAGATTTTGACGGGGATCAGCTACGGGTGGTGGCTGCCAGCTGATGTGGATTTAAGGGTTCAGCCAGCTCGCAGCTTCCCAGGCAATATCTCAAAACGCTGCTGAACCACATAGCTGGATACTGTGCCTCTTCCTATATGCATCAGCCTCCAGGGAGCCTACCAGCAAATTGACGCAGCTTATCGTCAGCCGTGTTTAATTAGGAATTGCATACTGGGGACATCAAATCCAGTGCTCTATCCTTGTCAGGGCACTGTTCAGGCTGAGTTAGAGAAAAAGGCATTGTGGATACAACTGGAATAAACAGCCTGGAGAACAGGCATCCTCCCGTCTCTGCTGGCAGTCAGTTTCTATGCTGAAGCATGAGGGATTACACCCCTCAGAAAAATACAGACTGCTTCTGTCTGATGCAGTGGAGGAAACTCTCACCTAACAGAGAGATCTTGCCACGTGCCATCTTCAGTGCTACCTATCTGCTATACATCACAGTCTAATTATGGACGGTTGCTTTCTTTGCCAGCCTTTGTCTGCCTTAAAGGCGGTGTCTTGCAGTTTTGATCAGTGTGTTCTTTGGTTTTGAGTTCTGTTAAATCACAGAAAACACATGAATACAGAACATGCAGTATATGGCTCCTGAACCTCTAGCCCTCTTCCTGAGTCTTGCCCTGTCTGCTACCTTCCCATACTGAATCATCCTCATCTTTCCCTTCTTTCCTCCGGAATGAACTTGCATTATAATTCAGGACACTTTCTTTCCAGCTCTTCAAACCTTCATCCCCTTGAGCTGAAGCAGAATGGTGATGGACCAGAGCCCACCAGCAAATCTGATGCTGTACCCTTGGGCTTGGTCACCCACAGCCACGCTGATTTCATTTACATGCAGATTTAGCCTAAACAAAATATTGATTTCAGTGGAGTTTCTCAAGATAACAAAATTGCTTCTGCTACAAATACTCAATTTCTCTTCTCTGTGTAATGGAAATAAGGTTCTTCAGATGGGAGTAATTTTGCACTGCTGCTAAAACTGACTGCCCTGGGGACAGTATAAGAGAGCAGAAAGTATACAGTAGGACTGATTTTACTAAATAAGAAAAATCCTGATTTTGCGTAGTTCAGTCTAAGATTATTACTTGCTCACAGAAACCTCGCATTTTTCTATTGCAAACTTTTACAAAAGGGATCTGTTCTGTCATCTTTCCATACTCTGTATGGTTATTTATGAGTTTAGAGATGGAGCCACATCAGAAAGATAACAAGTTGATTATCTCTTATGACAATTCTATCACAAAATTGCCAGTGTCATGGGATTTAGAAGGACACCAAGGACAAAAGGAACAGCTTGTTTCATATTTCAGCTTCTAGCTGCAATTTCAAGCTATGACATCAAAACAGATCCTTTAGAAGGAGCCTTTAAAATAAATTCCTTTGCTTGTGCAAAGCCTACCCTGCCTTCCCCTTAGTACTTCTACCCATTATCTTTTAATACTTTCTTTTCTTTTTATGACCCCATTTTTATTTACAGTACAGCCCTTAATTTAGCAGTGCTGACATAGTTATATTATCAGTAATAGCTTAATTACCATATATTCATGACTACAGTGGTTAGGGATAGTAGCTATGAACATGACAGATTCATTTGCATTATTGTCATTAGCATGCTGCACAAATGAGGTTTTGTTTGTGAAGGAAGTGTTTAATGGGGCTATATTGCTTCCACAAGAACTCAAGACTGGAGGAGAACTGCAGGCTGCTGCCGATGCTGTGCTAGTCTGAAACTTCTGCAGATTGCACTGTGATCAGGCTGACAGATGGTATGCAATGCCTTTTTCCAACTCAGCAGAAATGAGAAAAATATAATAAAGAGACTACAGAGATTAGAGCCTTTATCAATGGGACTTGAAATCTAGCGCACCATATGCTTAGTATAAAAAGCAACATTTATCAGAAAGAATTAAAGCAGAGCATAGACAGAATTTATCTGCTATTCTTTGCAGAACTTGTGGATAGGTTTTAATCTGTAATTTTGAGCATAAGCTTAATTGCAGTGAGTAATAACTGGGTGCTCTGACATCTCGCCAAAGTAGGGAGGCCTTCCTCGCCGCTCTGGGAAGAAACCTCGCTCTGCATAATGGCAGTTTTGCCAGTGCGAAATGTGTTGGCAGCAGCCACTGTCCCCGCTGCTTCCCCCACGCTGCTGACAGGTGGCAGAGCTGACCCGGGGAGTCTCAGAAGCAGCTCCCTGACCATCAGCAGGAGTCCAGGGATGCACCTTCCAGCATTCTTAAATCAACACTGGTGTTTCTGCAAGGATCGTTACTGCTGCTTTCTATTTAATGTTTGTTGGTGGCAAATGATGAGGTGTAAAAAAGCCTTGGGGTACCCTACATGTTCGCTCAGTACTTGAGATCTAGTTTTATGAATTCTGCTGCCAAATATATTCCCTAAACATATTCCTTTCAGGTAATATGCAGAAATATCCATCATTCCTCATAAAATGCCAATCACTAATTCAAATGTATGTATAATGCTGTCTGCTGCACGTCTTTCATCTCTGTGCATTGTGTTTGCTTCAGAAAGGCAAAACTGCAGACCTTGATTTGCCAGGCTAGGTGCGTGTCTGATCCTCAGCACACAGGAGGTCTCTTGTGGTTATTTCACTTGCAGACAACCAGGTATTTATGGAAGTGTGTTCCCTAATCTAGATCAGAATTAAGGTCTGCAATAACAGTGAAGCCAAAATGTTGTTGTGAATCCCCTGTAAAGACGAGCCTTCTATTTACTTAGCCATGAGATGAGTGGTTCAGATGATTAAAGACATAGAAAGCAGTGTAACCCAGCAATGGTTCTGCTCCCACTGGGGCTAGAGGGAGATTTGCCAGCTCTTGTTCTGCATTTGCAGTATACAAAGCTACTAACTTTAACATCATAGAAGCAGAGATGACCAAGGTTGGAAAAGACTTCTAAGGTCATCTGGTTCAATTGCCCACCTACCACCAATATCTCCCCACTAAGCCCCTTATATTAGAACAACATCTAAGTATTTCTTTAATAACTTCAGGCCTGGTAACTCAACCACTTCCCCAGGCAGCCTGTTCCAGTGCATTACCACTCCTTTGGAAAAGAAATTTTATTTCCAACCTCAACCTCCCCTGGTGCTTGAGACCATTTCCTCTGGTCCTATCACTACTTACGCGGGAAAACAGGCCAACCCCCAGCCCACCAAAAACTGCTTTCAGGGAGTTGTAGAGAGCTATACGGTCCTGAACTTCCTCTTCCCCAGACTGAACAGTCCCAGCTCCCTCAGCCAGTCCCCATAAGACTTGTGTCCCAGTCCCCTCAGCTTCATTGCCCTTCTCTGAACACACTCCAGGGCCTCAATGTCTGTCTTGTACTAAGGGGCCCAGAACTGAGCAGAGTTCTCAAGGTGCAGCCTCACCAAAGTGGAGTGCAGGGGGATGATCACCTCACTGCTCCTGCTAGCAACACTATTTCTTATACAAGCCTGCTTCCTCTTTCCCTACTTGTTAACCAGCTCCTTGGGAGCCTGAACAAGAGCTCCTTTCAACCACGCTTACCTGAGAAAACAGCAATTTGTTTGAAATAGGTAGAAAGGTAATTCAACTTGTTTCTATTCTCTCCTGACACTCCAGAATGAGATAAGAGAAAAGGAGAGATGTGTTCAGTTTTCTTTTTCATCCATATGAGACTGCTGAGGCAGCAAGGCTATTAAAAATAAAATTGCACCTGGCTGAGCGTTAGGAAAGCTTCATCACAGAGAATAAATATAAAGATACCTACAGTATGGCTTACTTGGAAAAACATTCTGAGGCAAGACAGGCTTGATAAAGACTGGGCTCATCCTGTGTTAGGAAACTTTGAAATGCTGTGGCCAGGCTTCCTCAGAGGTTTCCAGCTCTCCAAGTCACTATTTATGAGAGTCACGCAGTCACATCTTGTGTCTTCAGCACAATACTGACAGTATGAGGGCCTTATCTGAGCAGTTTAACTTGTGCTCTCTGTCTCTAATGAATGGCACCAATGCCTAGGGACCAGAGATCCACGGCTGCTTTTTGGCCATTTTAGGCACACACCAGTCATGTTCAGTACAGGTTGTGAGGCCTTCAGTCAGAAGGGGGCAGTGACCACGCTGGCTCACGCTGAAGATCTGGCTAGCTGGCAGGAGAGTTCCAAAAGGGCCACCCAAGTGTTAACACTTCCTAGGAAATGCTTCCAAACTTCCTCAGCTTGCACCCTTAGGGATTCCCAGTCCTCAGATGCTGGCTTTCTACTTGAGCTACCTCAATGATCTTTTCTTTCTCTAAGCTTTTCTGCTTTCTTTTGAACTCTGTCATCTCCTGGCACCCACAGCACCCTCCAGCAAGGTACTCCACTGCTAATTTACATATTCTCTGAAAAAAAAGAGAAGAACACAAACCAAAACCAATTCCTTTTTGAACTGACCATCTACTTACTGTCCATTCCTACTGGTTGACTGCTCCATAGGAAATCCTATAGCCCTGGCTGCTCATGCTCTCAGAATGTGCCTGCAGGACACAGCTGGCAGGGTTTCAGAAGTGTCTGAGTGGAGTAAGACTTGGTCTCTGTGTTCCCAAGCAGCAAAAACAAGTATATTACTCAGCAGTATATTCATGCTATAAATACACTTCTTTTTCACATTAATTTATCCTTATTTACCACAGCAGATAACAGAACTCAGGGCTCAGATTCATGCAGCAATAAAAAAAAGAAAGAAATTTCTACCAGATTATAAAGATCTGTCATGTTGTCACTATGTTTATTTTCTCTATCTATTTCTCCTTTCTGTGCATTGCTTTATGCTTTGCAGGGCCCTTGGGGAAGGAAAAGTGGATACTGTTTTGAAAAATGTAAGTTTTTTTTTATTAAAGGATACAAAATTAATTTGTTCCACAGAGCCTAGAAGCACATTATTTGACAACTGTACTATACTGTGCAAACAGAGCACACATGGCCAAATTTATCGTGTTGCTTACCAGACCCTGATCTTTTGCTCCTTGGACTGCGGAGTCTCTTTTGCAATTAGAGAACATGGATTTGGCAGCACACATCTAACCGCAAGTTGCTGTTTTTTCACTTGCTTACACAAGGATAAAGCAAGGATGTAGCTACAGCTCTGAGTGAACATGAAAGAGCAGAAGTGCAACTCCGATCACGCTGGTACAAGACACCACACAGAGCTGGAGGCTGAACCACCAGTACCAGTAAGCTGATATCTGAGCTTAATAGCAAGCATCACCATCCACGCAAGCAAAGCAGAAGAGCATTTGTTCCTTGGGATATTTGTACTCCAGAAAATGGGAGGCAGAAATGCATGTAGTTGTGCTGTCTTGGGAAAGTGTCTGCATGGCATGGCCCCCTTTGGACACAGCTCCATTGGTCCTAGGTGGGCCACGTGCACGATGCACAGCAGCTATGCTGCCTGCGATTTCTCATTTCTGCTCTGTGTTTTTGAGTGTGACAAGGAAAAGCCCAAAATTACTCATATAGGCAGAAATGTCTCTATGGAAACGAGGAGACAGTTTAGTACAGTTTGGCCACTATTGACACAGAAGCTCCAATAGCTCAGGAGATGATGTGACCCCACACGTCTGCAGCAGAGCTCCCCAAGGAGCAGATCCACTGAGCATAGCACAGGGCGTAGAGGTTGGCCAAAACAAAGAGCCTTCAGAAACCTCAGGTGTCTGTGTTACAAAAATCAAATCCCTGGGGCCTCTAAAATACATGTGCAGGTCGCTCCAAAAGTAATGCCTCTTATTTATTTCAATGGAAACTACAACAGCTACAAAGAGTATGATAACACTATTTGGTAGAACAAATTCTCAGCTACAAAATGCTATTTTTCAACACAGTCCTACCACTAGCTATGTATTTTTGCCAACAAGAACCTGTATGCCAAGCTTGTAAAAATCTGCACCAGCAGAGGTGATCCACTGTTTCACAGCTGCTACGACAGCACCTTCAGCATCACATTGGTTCAATAGGTCCTGACAAACTTGCATGCAATGTTCATTCTATTCCTGTGTGAGCACTGTGGAACTCACCCAGATGAGATGAGATTTGTGCAAGCTGGTTCTTTGCAAAGCAAAGGCTCCATGTTCTGTCTGTCACAGCCTTTTTAAAGGATCAGATGTATAATTAGAAATTGCATTATGTTCACACACACACAGTAACTGGTCTGTTTTCTGCAGTCCCAGGTGGCCTGTGGTCCTAGTCTTCAGATGGAGAGTGCACAGATCTGCTATAGAACTGACAGTGACGCATCAGCTGGACTCACAGCCCCAGCAATCACTTCTCGTGTGTGCAGCACAACTACCTCCACCAACCAAGTGAAAATAATGTTATAAAAAACAGCTGTGCAGGGAGCAGTTAAAATCTTGCTACTGGTGAGCCACAGGGAGAGCCACCCATCTCCATTCTCACCAAGACCAGTTCCCTGCGTTTGCCTCAATCCATGCAGATAGCTTTCATAAAGATGCTGCTATATCCATTTTCTCTGCAGATATACTCTCTGTGGGGTCTGACTCTGCAGTCACTTGACTGAAAGATGAGCGTGAGGAATAATACAGCAATGAGACTCTTCCTGCAGCATAGCACCAGCCTTCCCTAGCAGCCCAGACTCATACTTCATGTGGTACAAAACCAATTTAAGTTGAAGACAAAATTGGAGGCATCCAGGGCTTCAAATATCTCCCAGACACCTCTGTGCCAGGGAGAAACTCAGCACTGCGCCCAAGCGGGGGGACAGTGCGCCGATGCTCCCCAAACACTGGCTGGGAATAGGCCCTCCAGGATCTTTTGGGAAAATCTGGGTACACAGGAAACATTCACAGGGATCCCACCACGTCCCAGACACCCACAGCTTCTGCCAATTAGCCCACGGCAGACAAAGTAATTAGTCTGGTCATGGTTTTGTTTTGTTTTTGTTGTTTTCTAGACCTAGTTCCATGGGAGAAGCAGAAGACAGTTTTAAGCATCTGCATCTGGTACAGATCTAACTTACTCTCTCCCAGAACCCGAAAAGCATTTGCTGGTCTCTGGACCTCTGCAGGGAGCAGGACAAGGCTGCTGCTTAAGGACCATTTTCAGTAACAGCAAGAGTTGCCAGGGAGAGGTCTGTGTGGAAGGAAATTCACCTTGATCCTCATACAGCATAGAACCTGCTGCAACACAAAAATTGCTCCAGTGATGACAATCCACTAAGTTTGCACAGCGACAAAAAGGCCTGTTCTCTTTTTCAAAGTCTGAAAGTAGCTGCAAAGACTTCTGTCCCACATTAAGGTTAACACTTCGAGACTTTTTTTTTCACTGATTCACTACACCCAAATCGTTAGAGTGTCTTCCATCTCTTAGATGATACTTTCCAGGAAGCTCTGACCAAAAGAAAGGCATGGTTTCCTCATGGCAGTAAATTAGCTATTAAAGACAATAACTGATCCGTTTGAGCTTCCAGATTTGCATTCCTCACCCTTTCATCTGTGGTCCCTGTGGCACTTCCAGCCGTGTGGTGAGCAGGCTGCAGTGAGGGCTGTGAAGAGCACACAGCAATCTGCCAGACTGGGTGGTGTTTGGAGGGACAGGCATTGTGTTGGGATCCTCTAGTAAACAGTAGTTATAATATGTTCCCCCATAGCTAAAGATGAAATAATTTCCTGTATATAATACAATTTGTGCAGGAGGATGTTGTCTGCTTCATTAGCTGTATACTGAACGTGTGCTCGTTTTCCTGCATTGTGCTTTACTTTAAAGTCTTATGTCTCAGAAAGATTCCCCTTGGAAATCATCAAAATTAAAGACTGAAACAAGAATGAATAAAGTCTGGTCACTAACTGCAGTTTTTTGGGGTCCTGGACAGCAGCAAAGAAGCAGCAGCAGCTCTGCCCTGGTGGGGCTACTTCAGCCAGGGAGGAGCTCATCATTTGCTTCCAGTGCTTCTTGCTGTACCTGGTGCCTCAGTGAACACACACAACATCTGCTGACATGTGGTACCTGTCCTGGGATAAACCCAGGCAAGCCACAGGGTCCCACAGAGCCTTGCCAAAGCCTTTATCCTCTCTGTGTCAGTCCTGTTGCAGAGCCACATGAATTGAGCCAGCAATGCTGGTGAATAATCTCCCAGTGTGGAATTTTCCTGCTCTCAAACCAGGTGGAACGTTTCTATGCAGTTCAGGTGGTGGTGAAGGAGAAAACAAATCTGTATGCTGCCCACAGAGAAGTGTTGTCTCATACCCACATATCACGTTCTCTCTGAACTTCTGATGTGCAGCTGCTTGTAAGCATATGGACTGTCAGAAGAAGGGGAAATGAAGCTTATGCAGTGTCCAGAGGCATGGCTCAGGACGCGATAGCAGCATGCTTCTCTGTCTGATGAGAATCCTACTTCTTGCGCAGTTTGCTGTAAAAAAAAGAGGGGGTTCTGTAAAAGAAAAATGATGTAATTACCTGTTTCTGGCTTCTTACCTCCCTCTGCTTGGAGACTGCTGGCTTTCATGTACAGAAATTGGGACACATCCCTCTAAGAGCTCTTGAGGGTCTTCAGGGTGCCTATGGGAGGAAACCATCCAGTTCTGATGTCAAAACATTGCATGCACATTCGTATATATATATATATACGTATATACAGTATATATATACATACATATATATATACTAGTATGTCTACCTATATAGGTATACGTGCCTAGGTCTATTTTCATGTAGAGACTAAACACTGTGGCATGGCTGTACATCTGTGGTGTTCTTACAGTCTCAATATTGTGTAGAGAACAAGAACAGAAACAGGAAAGGAAACAGGATTTTTGCTCCAAGCAAACAGCTCTTGACATATATTTAACTGGGAAAAGGCAGAATGATATTAAAAGAATAATAACACAGAAAAGCAAAAGCCCATTTTTCAAATTAATTAAACTCGTGTACAGCCCAGCTTCTTGGTAGACATCCTTTGAAGTGCACAGAACTACTGCTCTTGCTCAAAAGCTGAATATAAAGCACATCCTTTATCTGTACTCTCCCAGCCCACCTGTTCTTTATGGATTATCCCAGCTGCAGCCCAAGGAATTGTAATAAAACAGTAAAAGGAGGAAAAGGTGGAGGAAAGAGATGGCTCCACAGTCTCATCCCCAAGAATATCTGAGTGCAGTGAGAGAGCCAAACACAGGGTACACTGGGTGCCCTTTTACAGCTGTGTCCTCTGAGAGCCCCAAGCATCTGGAATCAAAGCAACCTTTGCACTCAGCATCCTTACACTTTCGGGTGGTGGGGGCAAAACATCTTCAGGAGGGACAAAATGGCATTTTTGCTGTCACTTGCAAAACCTGCCCAGTTATCACAGTCTGCTATCACAGACAGGGATCTCTTGGAAATAGTCCAGCAGAGGGCCACGAAGATGGTGAAGGGCCTGGAGCATCTCTCTTATAAAGAAAGGCTGAGTGAGCTGGGTCTGTTCAGCCTTGAGAAAGAAAGACTGAGAGGGGATCTGATCCAGGTCTATAAGAATCTAAGGTGTGGGGGGCAGAATGGCGAGGCCGGACTCTTTTCAGTGGTGAATGGAGACAGGACAAGGGGAAACGGCTGGAAACTGCAGCATAGGAAGTTCTGCACAAATGTGCGCAAGAACTTCTTTACAGTGAGGTGACGGAGTACTGGAACAGGCTGCCAGGGAGGTGGTGGAGTCTCCTGCTCTGGAGATGTTCAAGACCTGCCTGGATGCCGACCTGTGTGACCTGCTGTAGGGAACCTGCTTTGGCAGGGGGTTGGACTCGATGATCTCTGGAGGTCCCTTCCAACCCCTACAATTCTGTGATTCTGTGATTCTGCTTCATCAAAGGTATTCCAGCTGCTCCTGCCATGCATTAGTCCTGAGGACAATGGGAACAGCTGGGGAGAACAACTGGGAGATGTCTGCCTCATGGTTTCCTGCAGCCATATGGCAATTTTTAATGTAGTTTCAAACTGACCAGGCTGCCTAAAAAAGCAGAGGCAGCACTGGGCCACGAGTGGAGAAGGTACCAGCACTCCTGAGTGCCTCAGATCACCGACTGCGGCTCAGCAAATGCATATCCCTGGCCTGCAGCATATTTGCAGGGGGAAAAATTGGCTTGATAGTGTTTTCTGTGCGTTCTGGCAGCAGATATCTCTAACAGGGTCACTACCCGGAAAAGGCTGTAATGATACATCGTATATTCTGAAGGTGTCATTTGTTGGAATTGTCACTTTTATGGAGAAATCAATAGCATTTTGAAAGTGCTTTTAATGTTTTATACCACATGTACAGCTAAAGGAAAATAATGGACTTTATCCTCATTTACCAGGAATGACATGTTCCTATTGGAAACCAAAGTTTTAAAAGAACGATTTCTGCATCAGAATTGAAATTAGATATTTGATACACAGACATTGAGGCATTTGATGAATATCTTAATCCACTGCTCATGGAGCAGCATTACTTGTATAACAACACAGAAAATGGAGACATTCTTCCATGAAGGTTTTCAAATGGAAAATTTTCTTTGGAAACTTATCTTCAAAATAACAAGCTTTTCATACAATAAGTAAACAAACAAATAAATAAATAAAATAAAAGCTAATCTGCAGCTAGCTGTCCTGCTGAAATCTCTTGCTCAAGAATGTTTTGCTGAATTTAAGGCTATTTCTTTCATTGCTTCTCTTAGAAGGTGATGGTATCACAACAAACTGCTGATTAAAGTAAGGACAAGAGATACAAAACAACGACCACAGAACTTCCACCAACAGCTGTCATGCAGTGCCATCATTACTAAATCTCGTATTTCACTGTCATCCAAAACTGGATGACATTTTCACAGGCCATTCACCAGGTGTTCACCACTCCCTGATGCTCACTGGTGGCAGACTGCAAAATCTTGCCAAAAAAGGGTGAAAGCCCTCAGAAACATTCCTGGAATCGTTTATCTGCAGCAGATAGCCCAGGCACTTCCCCACGCGCCTCGAGCATTTGCTGAGAGGTGCTGCGGGCCCCCCAGCAGTGTGCCTCAGGTGGCACAGCCCCTCCACCACAAGGCTTCTGCGGCTCTGAGGGGCAGCAGCACAGAACGATCAGCACAAAAGGGGCCAGAACTGAGATTCTGAGAGGAGAATACGCTTTTAATTTTGCCTCTTTTTGTAAAAGGCCCACCGAAAACCCAGAAAAGTGAATAATTAATGCACGAGCCCTGGGAGCAACCTGGGCAGCACTTGCAAGGATTTATATTATAAGCGCAGTTTAATTGTGCCTGCTAGCTGTCTCCCAGCAAAGCGTGGCAGCATGGACACCTGGAGGGGACAAGGGAGCGGCATGCTGAGCTGCTTTGATGTCTGGGGCTTGTCCTGGCCCTCGGGGGCCCACAGGGTCTGCTGGCATGCGGCTGTGGTGAAAAAGGGGGTGAGGAGACAAAACGTCCTTGTGGAATGAGCCAGGAGCTGCACAGAGCTTTGGAGGATGAAGAACGGAGTGACCTGAGGTCTTTCCACAGTTCTAAAGAGAAAAGCTGACGTTGTTTCTTTGGTCTTTCTGAAAACCAAGGTCAGTTTTCTGTGGAATCAAATAATCATCTGGGTTGGAAAACGCCTTCCAGACCCCCATCCTGACCTACCGTGTCCCATCACTAAACCACACCCCTGAAACAGTTTGAGATGAGGACTCCACTGCTTCACCAGTCAGCCTGGCCCAATGCTTTACCAGAATTTCTGTGAGGAAAGTCTTCCTACCATCCAGTCTAAGCCTCTCCTGGTACAAGCTAAGACTGTAGAATAATGTAATTTTGTTAATCTTCAAGGTTTTGACCTTCTTCAAAAAAAATTAAATTCCCCATCTCCCTTTCCTCCAAGCCACAATTGCTAGATGCATTCAGATGAGATTCACCAATGATCTGTCTGATCTGTGCTTTATGATGAACAATTCCACCTACAAAGATCTTCTGGATCCAGATGAGTCTAAAGCAAGGAATCAGATGAGAAGAAGCTAATCCCTTCTGATAGTTACACCATTGTTTACACCACAATGCATTAAAACAACTGCACATGAGCATTGTCCCCATCCTTGTTAAGAAAACTGAAGACTCAAAGGTCACTCAGTGGTGCTGCCCTGCCAGGACCGTGCTGTTGGGGCCATTAGGATGTCCCATTGCCCGGCCAGCGCTGGTGGCCTCTAGAGCATTTGAGTCACAGAAGGAGGGTGCGCACACTGGCAGACAGAGAAATCTGCGTTTCTTTGCATCTCTCCAGTTGCAGGGAAAGGTTCTTTGCTTAGCGTTCAGCCCCCGTGTTCATAAGCTCTCTGGAGCCACACTGGAACAGGAATCAGCTCCCAAAAGACATTTTAAGAGTAAATAGTTCCAAGTACATTCCCAGCAGGCAGCCAGGTTTACTGATAACAGAATAGCTTTCAGGTTGCTAGTGCAGGGTTTTAGCTGTTATTCTGAGGCTGGAGCAGCGGCTAGACACGAATGTCATAAATTCAGCAGTGGCTCCGGCATGTGTGAGCTACTGGTGGGAGGTACTGTGGGAGCAGCAGTCCCTCTGCTCCTGTAGGCTTCTTGGCTGGTGCGATGCTCTTGCATCAATACTATCTGACCATAAATACCTACCCAATGCCCTGGCATGGGAGGCCCCACTGACCACAGGCATTAGGATGCCAAATGTGTTGGCCACCTGAAGGCAGACACATTCAGAGAGGATACAACATTCAGCAGTGAAATGATCTCTGTGGCAGCAACATCCTAAGTGAGCCGGCAGCTTCTGCGCTGCCTGAATTCAGTGAATGATTACTACCAATATTCCTAAATAACACCGGTCTTTCACAACATCCTCAAGACACTCTGTACTGTTTCAGATGGTCGTCAAAACAAGGCTGCATATTTGAGGTTTCTTTTCTGAAGAATTTGGCCATTATGATAGAGAACAATGTGAAAGAAAAAATATTGTGCATTTTGAGCAAGATAACACCTGCAAGACCCAGGTTAAGACCTTCACTCCGCAGTGCTACTGCAATGTGTAGTCTCCCACAGTAACAACAATATGACTTCATATTTAAATGAGGCTTTTTTAAAGGGGGAATCACTTTAATCCACCTTCAGAAGAAAATGGAGGTCAGTTGCCCAGGGCTTCATGGTGAGACTTGGCAGAGATGGCAACAGATGAGAGAACTGGGCTGCCAGCACCACAGCCTGACTCTTGGCTGTGTCAGCCAAATTGCTGGAGATTCACTAATTTTTTCAATTTTCTTCTGAATCTTCAGCAATTATGAGCTGGGGAGCTGAGGGCAGCATGATTCCCCCAGACTTAGAGTCTAAGCAGGTTCTTCATTTTCCAAGCTCTCGGGCAGGTTAGAAACTCATTTTTGTTGTCATATTTAGGCCCATTAGTAGCCTGTCATATCAATTATCTCTGATCCCGCTGATGATGCTTGGTTGGGCTCCAGCTCCTGACACACCACAGCGCTGCTGACAGCCGCCTGTTATTCCCAGCCAGTTGTCAGCAGATAAAAAAGTCATTACAGATTTTGTCACTGTCATTCAGTCCAGATTGGACAAATTAGGATGGAAAACTTAATGTTTCATGAAAACAGAATCACTGGCTACAAGTGGTCTTTGCTTGTGCTTGCTTTCTGCGCTTACTGTATGTAGTCAAACCAAAGGTTTTATAGACAGCTAAGAGTGAAGGAAAGTTGCAGAAAAAGACATAGGAGTCCTGGTAGACACCCAGCTGAACATGAGTCAACAATGTGCCCTTGCTACTGAGAAGGCTAATGGCATTCTTGGCTTCATTTGTCAAAGTATTACCAGCAGGTTGGGAGAGGTGTTCCTGCCGCTCTGCTCAGTACTGGTGAGGCCATGCCTGAAGTGCTGAGTCCAGTTCTGGGCATGCCAGTGCAAGAGAGACCTGGACGTACTGGGAAGAGTCCAACACAGGGCCACCAAGGTGATGAAGGGCCTGGAGTACCTCTCCTGTGAGAAGGGGCTGAGAGCAAAGGGGCTGCTCAGCCTGGGGAAGAGGAGGCTCAGGGGAATATCTCACCCGTGTCCATAATTATCTGAAGGGAGAGTGCAGAGAGAACAGAGCCAGGCTCCTGTCAGTGGTGCCCAGAGCCATGACAAGAAAACCAGACCATGGGAAGTTCTGCCTGAACATCAGGAAGCACTTCTTTGCTGTGCAGGTGATGGAGCCCTGCACAGGCCCTCAGAGACGTTGCGGAGACTCCTTGAGGATGTTTGAAAGGTTCTGGACATCGGCGGGGGCACCCTGCTCTGGGTGCCTTGGTTGAGCAGACGATGAATCTACATCTACAGAGGATGTAGAGGTTCCTTCCAGCCTCAAACATGTGATTCTGAGTCCAGGGCTTTCTTATGGCACACACAGTCACAGGCACTTCACTCTGTGTTTCAGCTGTCAGCATATTGTTGCTTGCCATGGCTACAGGAGTGGGAGGGACAAAATGAAAGCTAGAAATTATGAATGTAAACATATTCTGCCTTTTAATTTATTTGTGACCAATGACTGACTCGTCACCATAACCCACTCACATTTTAAATAGCATTTTGGCATGCTTCCCCCACCTAATACAATACAGATAATTCTCTCACAATGTACCAAAGATAATGCAATTATCATGGAGTTTCCATAGACATGTTTTATATTATCTACTTAAAATAATCCGATTTCCTTGCTGTAATGTAATCTAGCTATGACTTGGTTTGCCCTAAATGAGATATATGCTTAAAGACAACTCAGAAATAACAAACAAGGGGAGGATAAATGCTGTACCATTCATTTTGATTAAGACAATATGGATTCAGAGGAGTAGACCAAGCACTGCGTCTGGCTTGGGGAAGCATATTTCTTAGTCACTTGACAGCACGGTGTGTGAGGGCATCGCTGATTTCCAGGGGCAGGGAGCAGAAGTCGTACCACTGGACGAACACGATGAGCTCTTTGGCCAGCACACAGGGGATGAGGGCTGTGGGACCTGTGAATCTCCTTCTCCTTGAGACTTTTTGGGAACTAAATTATGAAGCCTCATTCCTTAACTATTTCTTTCTGCTCCTTGGCATCAGGGCCCTTGAACCAGGATCATCCTTCTGCAGCTCTTCGGCACCAGCTTTTCCTTTAGCTCATCTGGCATGGTGATAAATAAGGCTCCACAAACGCCAACGCTGTCAGTGTTGGAATAAGATTTGACAAATATGGTTAGCAGATTAAATAAGGATTAATAGGACTTGGCCACTGTGCTATACATGTCTACTATGGGAAACACATCTTCTTCACATGAGTTGGAAACCTAAGTGACCATGTCAAATCACCTGCATTACATCCAGGAGTTTCCATGCAACGTGTGAAATCCCCCTATCTTCTCCAGAAAATGGTTTGGGTTATTTTTTCCTTTCTCATCCTCTAACGATCTGTCTGCCACAAAATGAAGTTACAGTTGGCTGAAAACTGGATGAGCTTTCAGTATCTATCCAAACTTCCCATCTGACATTTGTCCTCTGCAACCACATGCATCCATCAATTTTTCTTCTCCTGTCTTCAAAACACTGCACCATGAATGAGCAGGAAGCACGGAAATTCAGAGGATTGACAGGGAGAAAGCAAATCTCCTATTTATTCAACAGACCAGACTGCCTCACGCTGCTATGCAGCCAGTGTGGCATCAACTGGGGTACATCCCTGGTGGGATCTGAGTTCATGTTCCTGCAGGTGGGATTCCAGGTGTAACAGGCTGCCACATTTTAGATCGGTACAGGTGGAGGGCCAACTTTAGTGTCAGTTGTACCCACTCAAGGTTTTGAGCATTTAAGCATTTAAGTACGTAGTTGGCTATATGAACATGGATCCCATCTCCTCATCTGCTAGATTTATGGCCATGCATAATGTCAAATACATCTCCAAAGTGGCTCAAGTGCTGCAGTGAGCAGGAATGAACATCTCACAAGCTTACGGTCTTTGCCAAACTGTGTCTTTGAGCAGATTTTACAGCTCTCAAGATGCCTGTATACGTGTTCCTCTAGCAAGACCTATGAAGCTGAGAGTGGCTGAATACCCATATAACCACTCCTCATCACCTCTCTGTCCCTAAGGGTCATGTCTGTCCCCATTTGGTTGATCTGGTCGATGCCTGCTTTGCAGGACTGCCTAAACACAGCCACCCTTCCAGGGCCTCAGTTGCGTCTCTATCTGGCAACAAGATTTGTCTCAACACCACCAATTAGGAAGCTACAGTTTTCTGCAGTAATCTGTTCCACGTAGGTAAAATAATACACACTATAAAAATAAATTCTGTTCTAAGCCCCTGCATTCATAGTATTTCTCATGTATGTTTTTTTTTTCTCTTTAAAATTATTCTGCCACCACTGAGCTGCAGCTTCTCTGCGCAGATGAAGATGCAGGAAATGCATGATACGTTATTAATGTACAGCAATTCCCAAAGCACAAGGCGCTGACGCATCTTGTGGCAGGTACTGTTAAAGCAGCAGAAAAACCTAACATATAAAGCAAGAGCAAGCCTTATTCTGGGAAGCTTTGCAAGCTACTGAAGTGAAATGCAAGGGGCAGGAGTCTCTGATGGTGCAGGGTCGGTGAGTGAAATGGTGAGTGCACCCCATCCACAGCTCATTAGTGAATTAATTAGAGGACAGGGCAAAGCTGCAGCAGCCCAGCCAGGCATGGTGCTGCCTTTAGAGCTGAAAGAGCTAAGCCAGCTCAGATACACTGCTTTAGCTTCTTAAATGCCAGAGACCTCCACAAAGCATCACTCACATGAGTTTTATCTCCTTAAACTCTAAACACTCTAATAAAAATGTGATTTAAAACTTTGAAATATAGGAAAAAGAAGCACTCAAAAGCGGATAAAACAGATTCAGCAGAGCAATTCTGCACACACATGAAACACTCACCCTGTACGTAGTTCACTGGTTTTATTTTATAAATTCTCAAATAATTCCACATGAATTAGTGCTGAATGTAGAATGGGAATCTACATGATAAAATGAAGTGCAGTAGCAGAAAAAAAATCCCTAGACCCTAAACAAATCTGCCTTCTGTCCTGCTCTGTTCTGCAAGCACAAGCTCGTTGCACCTATGAATTACAGTGTCTGGTACATAGGACACTGGGGATGTGATTTCATTATTTCACCAAGGGAGGATCGTAAAACCTGGTTTTATAACAACCATATATTTATTGCCTGAAAAATGCCTGGAGTGGAGATGGGCCCACCGCCGCATTCCCTTCCAAGACATTAAAATGGATTTCATCAGGTGGAGAATACTTATTAACTTCTTCTCAGCCCCTAAAGAACTGGCATCATTGGGCTGGCACAGGGACGAGCTTAGAGGGATGCTGGGGGACGTGTCCTTGCAGGCAGTGTCCCATGGTGCCCAGCTCAGATGCTCCATCCCTGCTGCAACGATCAGCACTGCACTTGTTCCCTCCAAATCAAAAAATACAAAGCTGGACTGTAATGTAAAGTCAAGTTTTCAGACTTCTTCCTTGCTTCTCAGAGGCCAGTGGGGCTGGAACGCAGCGTGGGGCTCCAGCCAAGCCTGACCTGCCCACCTGTGTGTGTTGTTCTACGCAGCACTAAATTCAGGAGATTTCTTTGCCCAGGTGACAGATGAGAGAAGTAGAGAGGTAGAGAGGCCACCAGGTTGTTTGATTCTCCAAATCCTGTTTATACTCCATTGGGGCAGAGCTGGGGGTGCTCAGAACCACCACTGCTCCCCACACCCGCTCCAAGGGCTGAGGATTGATGGAGGCACTCAGTGCACGCTAGCGGTGAGACAAACCATCCTGAATAATTCACAATGCCTTTTCCCCAGGCATCAAGCAGAGTACCTCTTATTTTTCACTGCTTTTTACTGTGCATGTGAGAGACTCTAAATTACAACTATCGGTACCTTAATTTCTTTAAAAGTAACTGCCTGTGGGGTGCAATGAATATAATTTACTTTTGTTTTCTAAGTTAAATAATCTTTGCATTGGTGCAAAACTCCAGCAGAGAATCTAACACCGATAGACAAGAACATACTTTCCACCCTTCTACAAGTGCAACTCAAGTATATATTGACAGTTGAAATGATTTCCAACCTGCAAATGAGTCAGAAAGACGTGAAATGCACTGACAGATGTCCTGGACATATTAATGGCATTCCCAAGTCTGCTCTCAGGAGGCAGCACTAACGGTTGTAACACTAACTAACTTTTTAAAGAACAGTGCCATGGAGCATTACGGTGTTTGCTCTGCGGTTACCATTTATTCTGGGTCAGGAAGCACCGTCACCCGAGACTTTGGCATCACAATTACATACGGGCAGAAGCATATGGGATGGAGCAAGGAGTTATAGAGACCTGAACCCAACATTTAATTGAAAAGTCACAGAAAAAGAGACCAAGGGCTTGGAACAGGAAGTATCTAATAAGCCCATGCTGTGTTAACCCCAGTACTGACCTGCCTGTGACACATTTCTAAGCACAAGGATTGGGGATGTTATTAAAGCTCTTAGAGACCTGGAGACCTCATCCAGAGCCATGTCCAGTCCCAATGCCAACAGCAGCAGTGCTGTATGGCACCTGAGCATGGTCTTCAAGGCTTCCAGGTGCTTCACTTTCCTGCTCAGCAAAGCTTAACATGCCATGCACATCCACACACACAAATATGAAAACTAACAAATAAGATGTAATTATTATTTTCTTCTAGTCATAAAGCTGCACTACTCTGGGAATCACTGTACTACAGCACTTAGGAAGGAATGAGTCTTGTCAATAACCTCTGACTGAGGAGGGCATTGGTGTCACCCCCCCTAGATGTTGCTCTCTCCACAGTGATGCCTCCCGCAGCCCCCAGCAGCCTCCAGGCCCCAGCTGGACCCACGGAATGAACACAGGGATGGGGAAACCCTGGACAAACTGCAGCACTTCTGCCCCATGCTCCCACCAGCCGTCCCTCATGTCTGTCATCTTTTTCTCCCCAGTAAAATCAAACCAGTACCATGAGTCCCTTCCCTCAGCTATTCCCCCACAGATGGGTTTCAACAGATTCAGGCTGTGCTCCCAGCTATGAACAAGTTTTTTGCTTTTTGTTTTTTATTATTATTATCAGCAAACCCTGCATCCCCTGAAGCCTTATCTTTCAAAACTAGATTTTCTTCCTTGCCTGAGGTCTCATTACACTTGCTGCCTCCTCCTTGTTTTCTGTCCTGCGCTGCAGGTAATTGTATCAATGTTCTTACTCTTAACTGCAGCAAAAATAAAATACTGCTTTGTTCTCTGTGCTGAGAACTGGTATGACTTCCTAATCATTACTTTTATCCAGAAGGTACCACAGCTCTGGAATTTACTTTAAAGAGGCATTTCTTTTCTTATCATTCATATCTGGCAAGAGGTGGGAGATGCTCACTTTGGTGGGGGATTACTATGGCACATTTGGGGTTGCTTCACTCCAAATCAAG
Source organism: Centrocercus urophasianus (assembly GCF_019232065.1). Classification (NCBI taxonomy): domain Eukaryota; kingdom Metazoa; phylum Chordata; class Aves; order Galliformes; family Phasianidae; genus Centrocercus; species Centrocercus urophasianus. Next base: position 12,815,559 of record NW_024884800.1, on the reverse strand, counting down.
GCATAGCTTTAGGAGAAGCCAAGATAAAAAAATGTTTGTTGCTCGCTAAAAATGGGAGAGGAATTGATTGAAACAATCTGCTTAAGATGGACACAAAATTAGGGCCGATCCATCTAGGCTGTAACTTCCATGCACACAAACCACAGGCAAACCCATGCCCGCTCGAGCAGGCAAACACACATCATTATTTTCAGTAACGCAGGTAACGCGCATTGCCAAATCGGTCAGAATTGCCAAACTACTTTTAAAAAGACATTAGCAATTTCTGGAGCAATACTGGAGCCATATTTCTGTGTTATTTTCTTGAGCAACCCTCATTTATTTGGGCTAGTTCCAGGCCGGCAGCAGGGGTGATAAGGCAGTAATGTAGCAGGTTATCAGCTATGCTGCTTTATAAACGCTGTGTTATCTACAAGCTGATCTTCACTCTGCAGAGAAGCTGGTGCATGCAAGCACAGCGGGCTGCAGGGTTATCACTTGTACGGCACTGCTGCTCAGCAAGGCCTTTCCGCCTTCTGACCAGGAAAGGACGCAGCCACATCCTTCCCATAACTTTGAGCAAACTGAATGCAGACTGATGGCATCCGTGAAGATCCCATTCTTAGCACAGAATGGCATTTTGTCCACAACAGCCCAGCCACTAAAGATTGCCAGACCACAAGCCAGGCCAGACTCTACGTTTTAGAGTTATCACTGCTTTCTTTTGTGTTTGCAGCTGCCACAGATCGTAGCACAACAGCCCTGATGGCGCAGGCATCCTTATAGCAAAAGCACGTTATGAGCCCAGCTTCTGCCCATGATAAGCAGGTTTGTGAACACTGGATGCAAAAATTCACAGCAGGAGAGCTGTATTTTTGGGTCTCACAACAGGTGAAAACTTGGAGGAGGGCGGCAGGATTTGGATGAAGGAAACAGCTGAAACTCCACCCTACATCTCTTGAATTTCTGTGAGTTTGGGATATGAGCTCACTGAATCAGGAATTGGGCATTTACTCTTCTCCCTTTGCACACTGCTCCAAGTAGATCACTGCAAACCCACTGCTGCCATGTCCCATCAAGTGTGCCTTGTTGGATGGAAGAGGACTGGTGATTAGATTGCACCGTACCCTTCAAGAAAGACTGCTTTTGGATTGCTTATGATTAATTGCCATGTCTTTTGAGCAGACCTCCTGCACCATCCATTTTGTACCCTGGGACAGAGGGGATGAGTTAGTAGAGGGGAGCCTGGCACTCACCCAAGTGAGGAAACATATCTTGTGTATGTGTATGTATATACACACATACATACATACATAGATGTCTTGAGCTTGATACCCATCTTCTTGTGCACTTACATCCATGCAGTGACTTTCCAAAACACCCTCTCATACACTCATGCTCATGCCTTTGCTTGTATGTGTAAGATGCCTTGCATGTGCAAGATGGGATGCTGCCTCAGCGGTGCTGGACTTGGCAGGGGCCAGCTGTGTGCTTCAGCCGTACTCAAGGGAAGTGTGGTGACACTTCAGGGACGTAGCACATGGGCAGCTGGGATGGTGCAGGGGAGACAACTGTCCCAAACTGATACAGAAAGCTGGGGAATCGAGGATATTTGACAAGCAGACTTAGAGCAGCTCTACAGAGATGGGTTCTCCACGCTTTCGTCTGTGGCATCTTACGAGAACAGGGATGACAGAGAGCAGCATCAGCACCACCAGCAGCTTGCAGCAAAGACAGGCTCTATCCCTCATGCACTGACCCAGGCTCATTTTCATGTATTCAGGAGAAACATAAGTATGGATTAAAAAAAAATGCCAGTTAACAGCATTGGTGGCAAATATTTAACACAGAAATCTGCATCAGAGCCAGAGCTGGCCCTTGGCCACTGCCACATGCCAGTTTTGCTCCTCACAGCAAGGAATGCCCACAAGCAAGGCCACACTCTCAAAAGCGTTCGGGACACAACACTGGCCATGGGGCTCTCTAGCCTTTGGAAACACTTGGTGAACTCCTTTTGGAAAGCTCACACCTTCCTCAAATTGTCCAAAACTGCTCCTGGGGGTTGCTTTGTACCCAGGCCCCACAGAGGCATGGAAAGCACTGCTGTACTGCGGCTGGAAACCCAGCGTCCCTCTCCCTTGTGTTCCAGGGTTACACACAAAAAAAAGGGAGAGCAAGAAGGCGAGTTCTCATTTTGTTGCCATAGCAGCCTGCTGGAGTATTTAGACTGATAGCATTTGTAAAAATTCAACAAAGGGTTGTGTATCTTTTGGAAATCAGAGCAGATGTAACACTGCCTGCCATATGCCACCAGGAGAAATCTATTGGCAGAGGAGACATCGTCGGAGAAAAAGCTGAACCCACATTGTGCAGTGCAAAATGTTGCTTTCCCTAGATTACAGGGTAGAGCTATAAAGAAGAGGAAATTGCATTCACATATATAATTGTCACAAGACATTGCTGGCAGAGCCACAGATGCTGCTATGGGTAAGAAGGTGCCTTAGCTGCCCTCTGCTACTTGATGGACCGCCACACGCTCCAAAGAAAAGGCTGCTAACATTAAAAATTCATTAACCCTCACAGGCAGTTTCACTCCTGAGAAGCCCTGCCCACACACAGACAGACAGACAGACAGATGGACCTCCTTGGCCTTCCCAGGGTTCACCGCAAGGCTGGGGCTGCAAGAGTGCTTTGCTGTGAGTGACCAAAGTACCACCTTCACTTAGCTGCCCTAACAACTGCACAGACTTGTCCTAAGCCAATTAGTATTTAGAATTAAGAATTAACTCTAAAAAGCCATTCTAGTTTTCATATGCACAAAATCAATCCTGTTTTCATTCCAGCATCACACTCTCAAAATTTCTTTCAAAGCTATGGATTTTGGAGCCTGGCTTGCACCTGGATGAGGAAGGGAAGGGCTGGGAGCTGCTTGGGGCTGTTGGACCAGGCTGAAGTGGGTGGTGTTCTCAGTGTTTATGTCCTTTGTTCTTCCAAGATAATACAATTTTAGCTCTCCCTCAGCTGCTCAGATGCAGTGTTTCATGTTTCTTTTCCTGGGGACACGGCGCAATGCCCAAGGAGCAGAACCCATGCTACAGAACCACTGAATTATCCAGCACGGAGAGACCTTCATCAGCCAGCCCAAACACGAACCCAGCCTGTCACACCTCTACACTGTGTCCTCAGTGCCACAGCCACATCTCTGCAGTGCCTCCAGGGATGGGGACTCCACCACATCCCTGAGCATCCCGGTCCAACGCTTGGCCAATGTGTGCCCTTGAGCACACTGGCAGTTCACAGGGACACGGGGTTGGCACAGGCGTGCTGCTGGATATCCTGCCAGCTGCTGTGAGAGTGTCAAGCTGAATCCAAGCAGCTCACTGAAGCCACACTGAGAGCCGAGGTCAGAGGAAATTGTTACCTGGCCGCCGTGGAGCAGGGATGGATCAAAGCCTGGAGCCACAGCATGCGGAAGCAGCAACGCTGCCAGCCTTACAGCCAACAGAAGCGACCTCATCAGCACGTTCCAAGCAAAAAGCCACTTGATTACATTACCAGCCCATAAGAAATGAAGCTCACATACCTTTTGAGAGGAAAAAGCCGCATAAAATCTGGCTTCTTTTTGCTGTGATGCCGCCAGTGAGTATAAATCACACGTGGTTTAGTTCACCTTTCTTCTGCAGCAGTTCAGGCAGTTAGCAACGGCATGTAGGCTATCCATCACTGCATACACCAATTAGCATTTCACTGGCAGCAGGGTCTCCATGAGCTCGCCATGAGCTCCTGGCATGCAGAGGACAATATTTGGTGCTCAGACCTCAGGGAACAGAAATTCAGGTAAAAGGGAGAAAAAATATTCCAGTGGGGCTCAATAAGTAGGGCTGCACCATCAGCACAGGGTGGTGATGTTAACAGACACTGAAACGTCTCCTCTAGTTAACTAGTAATAAAAGAAGCAATTGCTTTTATTTCAAACCCTTGCAGCCCACATGCAGGAAATCCAAGCATCTCAGTGGTATACCAGGTAAATGGTGGAATACCTCTTTAAAAACAATGTTAAAAGCAAAAAAGCCACAGTCTCCAGCAAGCTGTGCAACGATTGTGTGTTATCTGCTCAGTTCCAGGTTCACCTGAGGTTTCGGCAGTAGCGTGCAGAGCTGCTGCCATGTGCAATTAACACCCGCAGTTATTTTTACAGATGGTTCCCTGATTCTGTTCCCTAACTCGTGCAAACCAAGCATAGGTGGCAACTCGTCCTACAGACCACCTCACAGTGAAGACATTCTTCTGCCTCTTTTTCTGCCACAGCCTCTGGCACATCCCCTAGGAAGGTATCAGTCTCTGAGCAGGTTGAAGCTGGGGAAGAAGCAGCTGTTTTCATGTTTACAGTCACATTTCAGCCCTCTTTGAGGCAAGAAGGGGCTCACACTCCTGCCTTGGCAGCCTTGTTCCTTGGAAGCCACAGTTCGGGGCTTCTGAATTTTAAGCTGGTTGGGAGAACAGGGATAATTAGCAACAAGGCCTATGTATTACAACGTGCAATTAAAACCCATTGGGCTGTAATTTATGTCTTACCCTTCTGTGCGTGATAATTAAACAGTGAGAGGCTACACGTAGTGGAGCAGCGAGGAGCAGCGCGCAGGTAGGGGACACCAGGACAACAAACCCAAGTGTAGGAGCCACATTCTACCCCTGCACCCCTCGATCTCAGAGCAGCGGGATGCTGCATGCCTGTTCTCTGAATCGTAAATACCAGAACATCAGTAGGAAGGAGAGCATTCAGGAATATTCCCTGTTCCTGCAGTGTCCAGCAGAAGCCTCGATGTGTTTGTAAGATCCCAGCTCTCTCCTCCAGAAGAGCTGTGGTTTCCAGCCAGCTCTGCTTATGGTCGACAGCCTCGGTTTGCCAAGGGCAGCATCCCTGCCAGTGGCTGCGGGCAGCAGGGCAAGCGCCGAGCAGTGCCCAGGGCGGGTGGCTCAGCATCTGGCTTCTGTGAAAGATGTAATTAGCAGCAATCATCACACATGAGCAGCAGCACACTCGAGATCTGGGTGAGTTTGCATGCTGGGCAAGGGGATGTCTGCCTTCAAGTGAGAGAAGCAACAGCAAAATGGAGACAAATACAAAGGAGAGCCCGAGGCTGCAGGCAGAGCTGGGGGGGTTCAATATAAGACATACACTGGGCCATTTTTTCAGAGTTTATACAACGTACCAGCAGCCTGGCAGGGAAGCAGAACTGCATTTTGCCAAATCCCCTCCTATGTACGTCCCCTGGCCGCAGCCAGGCTTTGCCTGATACCCCACAAAGGATTCCCTGAGAGCACATGTAAGTTTTAATTTTTTATGGTGTCTGACAGTTATTTTTAACTGAAGCTGTGCTGGAGCAGGAAGGGGAAGAGTTGCTGCACCCCCAGCAGACACTTGTGGTTGTGTCAGCCCCAGACTGGGCAGCAGGGCAGGATGGCTGCTGGGGCACAGCCCTGCTGTTGGCTGCTTCTGATTCACTGGAAGGAAAATACCCAGAGTGACACCTGTAATGTCAACGTTCTAAGAAACAAGAAGCAAAGAAACTCTCACGGGCTCCACTTGCCCCTGAGACATCCAAGTCATTAAAACTCATCTTTGATGCTTATGAATTACAGTGCACGTGCCATCCCTCTGGAGAAAACAGAAGTGCAGAGCGGCAGCAGTAGCAGCCTGGCTGAGCAGCGCCATGGGTGCCACACACCGGCCATTACATGTCCCTGCTCCCACATGGCCCCAGCCCAACCAGCAGCAGAAGCCCAACTGGCCCAGTTCCCCACGCAGGCACTGCCAGAGCCGAGCTGCTCCTAGGAAGGCAACCCAAAGAGATCCTGTCCTGGATGGAGGACACGACTCGGGGTGGGTCCGGCCTTCCCTCAGCTGGTTTCCAAAACCGGGCGCAAAAGCTGGCTTAATTACGTTAGCAAATGGCTCCCAGGAAATAATTGCCGCTTTTATGGAAGCGACCTCATTAGGCACTGTTAAATTGGGCAGTAACAGACATCTGGTGTCCGTGACATCACTGCACCGGTGCAGGACCCGGCCGTGTCAGTGCTGCTGCTCCCAGGGCCGCACAGGATGTCGTAGGGCCGCAGCACCCGGCCACGTGCTGCCAACAGCTGTCGGAGAGGGGAAGGGGAAAAGCAGACAAGCCCTGACGGAGCTGAAAACGCACTGAAATCGATAGCCAGGCTGTGCGGCAGGAATGAAGGTAATTCATCACCTCTTACTGCATTATTTGTCATTCCTCTCGCCTTGCTGCCGAATGAACCTCCAGCTTCAGGGCAAACCCTTCTTGTGCACCAGGGAAACTCGGTCCCGCACTGCAGGCGGCTCCCGCACGGTGCCGAGCAGCTGCTGCCGGGCTGCACAAAGAGCCGCGCTCCGGCCCCAGCGCTGCGGGAAAAGCCCCGCGTGGGGGCGGCTGCGCGTGCAGCACCGGCAGTGCGGGCGGCCGCGAGCCGCGCAGCTGGGCCAAATCGCGCGCCACGAGTGACGCTCGGCACATCGCCGAGGGCAGCCAGCGCTCCGCCTAAACCGGGTGTTTCACACTTAGAAGCACGCTTGCACGCGCATCTGCGATGGGAAAGGAGCCTTTTCTAGCAGACCAGAGGGGCACGGCGGGCGCTGCGGCCGCGCCGCAGGACAAAGGCTCCGCCCGGACGCTGCACCTCTCGCCCTTCCCGCTCCGTCCCTCCGCTGCAGCCGAGCGCCACCTAGGGGCAGCCCGCCGCTCTGCTCCCACGGCCGCCCTCCGCCGGAGGAGCACCCTCAGGTCCCCTGCCCCGCGGGCCGTGCTTCGCCGGCGGTCTGTTTATCTCCTTCGCCGAGAACACGGCCCGCCCGCAGCACTGTCGGCACCGTTTGGGTGGCAGATGAGACGTGCTCCACGCTCAGCTGTTTATGAAGCACGAAAGTGTCATTTTACAAGCATCAATATTTAGGAAAGTCAGCGGCCCGTTCCTTCCCGCCGACAGCTGGAAGCGGTTCTGCTCAGCTCCAGGTGGAGATGCCGGTGCAAAACCAAATGCTGCTGCTAAATGCAGTGCTTTGGTTGAACCTCCACGGGGCATATGTTGCTTTCCATGAGCCCACCCGCTGGCCCCAGCAGTGGCAAAGTACTTCCTTCAAAGCACTCATCCGACACAGCAGGGATAGCTGCGGGGCTGCGCTGTGCTCTGGGACCACAAAGCAGCAGGAGATGCAGCTTGCCTCCAGTTTGCATCCAAATCACAGCAACGAGGTGCCAAACACCGCAAGGCCAGACCAGCACAGAACAGGCCAGACGTGTGTCCCCATCACCATGTCCAGGCAATGGCCCCGTGCCTCCTTGGTTTGGAGGAAAACAGAGAGTGATTTTTGAAGCACTGAGATTTTCTCAGTGCAGGACACTCTGCAGCTCCAGTGCCTCGGGCAGGTGAGGACCACACTGCAGGGTAACTGAGAGGAGCAGCCCCACAGCTTTGGCCTTTGGTTGTGTCACTCCACAGTGCCCTCTGGTAATGCAGCGGCACTGGTCAACCAGGAACGGTCCCTGGGTGACTGCTGTGAACTAAGCCCCATTTGGGATTGCAGCTGTTTGTCCATCACCTCTCACCAGGAGGGAGCTTTGCTTCTAAATGACAAACAAGAGGGGAACCAGATGAGATATTTTCCAAAATGCATCCCTGCCTCAGCATTTTCCCAGAGACATCTCCTCTCCTGCACTAATGGCTGCAGGAAAAGCAACAAGAGGAACTTCAGCTCTCTAATAACATTTTTGGGCTTCAAATCCCCCATAATTAAAAAAATACAGATGATTTCAGCCCAGCTCTGTGTCTCAAAGATAAACATTGCTTTCTTTCCCCAGCGGCCCCTACACAAAGGAAAAAGAGGCAAGAGGTTGAACCGAGCTCTGAATGCTGCTGAGATGCTTTGTTTGGGGTTTATTTGCTCTGGGCTACGGCGGCCTCCTTAAAACAAAGGCCAACCCCACACACACGTATGGAGAATAAAGCGCCAGTGACATTTTTAACATTACCCACGAAAACTTCCCTGGAATCCATCCCTGGTGTCCCCAGACATATGGTTTTGTTTCTTCTTTCATTCACACACACACACCCCATCAGAAAAAGGAAAACCAGCCCCAAATGTGCATCCCCAGCAGTGCTGCTGCTCTGTGCTCAAGGGGCACCAAGCTGAGCCGTGCTGCTGCACTCAAAGCCACCAAGTCACAATGCAAGCACAATGCCCACAGCTGTGCTGGCTGTTACAGCTCCATGTCGTGTTCTTACTTAGCTGTCACCACCTCTGCTTTCAGATAATTTGCACTGGCACTAATGCAATTACATTCTAATGATTATTTGCTTCTAGACTTAGGATGCACAGTGCAAGGCTTTGCTGTGTCAGAGTCCACAAAGCAGGTTTGAGGAGAAGGAGGGAGGTCTCCCATGTGTGATTTAGAAGGATGAGCTCACCCTTCACCATGATCCTGAGCTTACTGGTAGCCAAGGCCAGGGTGTGGAACAGAGAACCAAGCTGCTCTTCTGTTCCTGCTCCTCTTCTCTTTCCTTTGTGACTTTGTTCCCCTTCACACCCCATGTTCCTTCCAAAGCACCTCTGCAGAGCCTCCCCCTGGGCAGCAGGAGTAGGATGTGGGACAAGCAGTCATCACCAGGCCCCAGCCACCCTGACCCTTCCGAGTTTTACCCCTCTGAGGCCGAATTACCCATGGTGCAGAACTGGGAGAAACAGGATCTGCTTTGAAAGAAGGGCTGGAAGTCTTAATTCCTAATTAGCCGGTTGCTGGCACTCAGCAATTACCGCCGTATGGCATAGCCCAATTATGGTACTATTAACTTTAGTTCTCTGGAAATTCAGTGATTAATAATACTAATAATTCTGCTGACCTCAAAGTAATTGCAGAACATTAAAGGAGAAAACTGTTTCTAATTAAGCAATCCTCAATCCTTCTGTTTTCTCTATTTTTTGGAAGCTCCTGGTACCTCTCGTTGGGCCGTCATTGCCCTGGGGATGGGACTGGCAGGGGACAGGGTAGGCCCAGGAAGCAGCTTTTTCCCCCAAGAGGTGACATTCCTGGAACAATCTGGCATTTAAAAACCAGCCTGTGTGAGCCATAACCACATACCCTGCATCCAGCTACTGATGGGCTCTGGCATCCTGCTGAACGTGTGCCTGTAGATCTACATGCAGGCCTTACACTTCAGAGGCTTGCACTTCTCTTGGCAAAGGATCAGTGGAGGTTTCCCCCAGAACTTTTCCTCTAACACACCAAGTGAAGATTATCTCCTTCAGTCACTTCCCTAGATCTAACCACCACCCTGAAGGAGCCTTTGCAAGGCCAGTCCTTTGCTGCCATCACATTTTACTCCTTGCAAAATTCAGAGCAGTGTTCCTAACTATATAATGTGCACCCGCTTTGTTTTTCTTGGGGAGCAGGAAGGGAAGGCAAAAAATCTGCTCCTACAGAGGTCAACCTTTTAATCTTTTTCTCCTTTTCTAAGGCCCGAACCTCGTCATGCTGAGGGAGACGCATTTACTGTGATGCACCTGGGACAGATGTACCTGGGACAGCCTCTGAAGGATGGTGATGTCCAAGAGGGCAGGTCAGCACATTCCCAAGGGAGACCAGGTGATGTGGAAACCCAAACCAATGCTGCACAGAGCCCAGTCGGCCCGAGCTCACTGCGAGCTGTTTGGCAGCAGCTTCCTCCCAGCTGGGCTGCTACCAGGGTGCTTGTTGCAAAACGTCCAAACACTCTGCTCACACCCATTTGCAGATGGGCCACAGTTGGTTTGCTAAATAAGCTGGCTATTAGCAAGCTTCTGTAGCTGCACTGGGTTTTTGTTCTGTTTTTGGATGGGTTTTTTGGGGGTCTTGTTTCAGCTCTGGCATGCCAGAGAGATTTACAGAAACAACATCAAAAGCCCAAAAGTGCAGGGGATATATGCACTAAGCTGACCAGCAGCCTCCAGATTTGTCAAGCTGCTATTTATTAAAGCACTGGCAACCAAGGGTGGCTGTAACTATGTTAAGATCAATTCCAAAAGTCAACAGCGAAAAAATGCATCCATGCATCCAGTGACCACTTTCAATAAGCTTCCTTCCCCACAACCCCTGCTCCTTCCCCCTCGCAGCGTGATGGGAGAGGAAAAATAAATTGGAGGCCAAAAAAAAAAAAAAGAAGAAAGGACCAATACCTGAACAGAAAATATGTTGGTCTACTGGAGGCCGACATGTAGAACACCCACGGCTTCAGGCTGTTAGATGTGGGCTTCTGAAAAGCACTGCAGCAGCCAAAGGAGAGACGATGGGCAGAGGCTCTGCAGCTGCAGGCTGCTGTAAGCTGTGCTGTTGGTCTGACGATTGAACGAGGGAAGTCTGCAGCTCTGTGTGCAGCTGCAGGACTGCTCAGAGAGAAATCCAACAGTGACGGTTGAAGGAAGAGACTGGAATGATCTTTATCTTTATCTTGCAAAATCTGCTATCGGGTGAAAACATGAAGACGGATGCATGCGGCAGCAAGAACTAGATGAGGTGATTATGTTCGTTTTATGATCAATAAGGTCTTCATATTTAGAAAATCAATCATAAAACAAGCTGATCAATGGAAAAAAAAAATTGAAAACACAGCATCTGTTCATTAAAAACACACAAAATACTTTTATAGCTAGCTACAAACATAATGACAGACACTTATAAAGTATCTATATATATATATATATTTAAACTTAATTTTTCTTTCTTAGAATTAGAGCTGCCATTATCTTCAAAGACTTCAGGACTGTTTCAACAGTTGAATTACAAGACAGCTCGTTCAGAATTACAAAATAAGCTGGGTTTAAATAAAGAGGGAAAATAATCCACAAAACTCACTTCAATATAAATTTATATTAAAAACATCATTCTCTCGATGCATTTTCTGAAGTTGTGAAATGTTGAACTTCTAGAATTTCGATCTGTGCTTTGTTGGTTTGGACTCAGGAGTAAAGCAGTTCACTGCTCACTTGTTTCACCCATTTCCCCCACTGAGCTGCTACTCTGTGACCGGAGACTCGAATCCCAGGGCAGAGTCATGACCAACACCCCTCTGGGGATCCGTCCTGCTCTGCAGGCAGCAGAAGCCATGCTGCAGCTCAGAGTGCAAACAGCAGCTCTGGCCCTGCTCTCTCCAGAGGCAAAGCTCAGACACCGCGCTGCTTCCACTGGTGCCCAGTTATCTAAGCATCACCACTGCTGATGCTGAGCAGAGACCATGCTGAGCAAAAGCAAGTATTCAAACACCTCAGAATTTGGAGTAACACAGGGATTCTGCTTGAGTTAGAAGGGAAGGCGGTTGTCTTTTCCTTAAACCTCAATAGTCTAGCACAGCCCTCAGAGTAGACACAAAAGTGCAAAGCAGATGGGTTTCAATGCTTCCGAAAGCCTCAAAGATGGTGTTGTTGGAAGTCAGACTCTAAAACAAACTTAAGGTAAAGTCTTTTTGAAAAGAAATGTATTTTCTTCATAAATACAGTACAATTACATTTTACAATGTCTTTTTACTTTCTAGACATAAGAATGCTAGCTTTTAAAAAACAGTTCCTATACAAATACATGGAAGAGAAGCCCACCCCACAGCCCCCACCCCAGCCTGAGCCGCGCCAGCCCCAGAGGCAGGGGATGCCCAAGCGCCCTGGAGCTTTGCTGTCCTCACTCCCCCATGTGGCCACCATTTTGTAAGCAATGGAAGAGCACATCCTTTGGCCACAGTTACCAGGATTTGCCACATGGGTACCAGCAGTGGCTCCTGTGCTCTGTCCTGACTCGCGGATGCGGTCGGCACACTCAGCACGGGATCACGGAGCAGGAGGTATCCTTGGAAATTATTCTGGCCTAAAGCCCCGCAAGTTCCCTTCTCTCAGGCAGCCTCAAAATCAAAGCAAAGCTAATGCTAGGGCCTCACATTCTTCCGATTGCCTGCAGAGGCACAGGCCACACTGCATTTCAGCTCCCTGCCAGTCTTGCTTACCTCAGCCACCCCCTGCAGCCTCCTGGGGAGCAGCTCGGATCCCCAGGGGTCCCACAGACCTCAGACAATGACAGCTGTAGACCAGGAGCTGCCAGAAAGGAGCTGCTCAGAGTTAACAAGGAGACTGGGACAGCTGGGAAGAAAAGCTTCCCAACCCCAGCCTGCCCCCTGAACATCACATCTCAAAGGAACTGCCCGAGGAAAGGACTTGTGAGTTCGGCCGTTCTGTAAGTAGGGAAAGGAAAGAGGAAAAGTAACTACACTTGATTTTCTTGTTTTGCTCTACAAAGAAGAATATGTGGCTTTTTTTTTTTCTTTTTTTTTTTTTTTCTTTTTTTTAAGAAAAGCTACAATTCTGCTTCTAATATCCGAGTTTAAGAAAAACTCTTAGTCTAGAATTTTGGTTTGCAAAGAAAGTCATTGCAATCACTGTGTTAAAAATCACGTTCTACTAGAAACAAGCTCTACTGAAGAAAAAGGATCTAGGTGTGCAGTTTGTCTCCTTAAAGCGGTTTCTGTTTAAAAACAAAATAAAAATCTGTACAGGGAGACTGAGGACTATAGTACACATCTTCCTCAAAGAAAGCAGCGCTATTACATTCACATGAGGGTGGCTCTGAGGAAGCTCGAGGGGAGGACTACATTCCTGATGGCCGTGTTTGTCACACAGGAAGATGACCTCAAACTTCCCTGTCAAACGTTTTGGGGGTTTTGTTTTTGGGAGAAATCAAAACCATAAAGTAGGGCAAAGAACTCAGCTGAAGGAATGTGAAAACGCATCATTTGCTTCCAGATTGGCTTCCTTTAGCACAGAACCACTGAGATCACTGCAGTCCTGATGGCTTGGACTGTCAAAGGCCACCTGGCTGCCCTGTCCGGAGGAGACAGCCACTGTGCAGAATCTATCCTCTTATCTCCTATTTTTTGTTTGTAAAAATAGGATGTGGTGGAGTTCACTTTGAAACCAGTGAGTGACAGAGAATAAACAAACTATTTTACCTAGCCCAGCCAAACAGCCAACACCAACTGTGGAAAAGCAGAATGACAAAACACATTGTATCAATAAATGATCAGAATGTTCCTAGACACTGTGGAATCAATGAGAATCAAGTGAGCTGGAACTGTTTGTGCAGAGCCCTGCAGGTGCAGAACTTCTTTCTTACTGCTAAGAAACACTTGTAAAAATGGAATGTCACTTTTCCTGACTTTAAAAGAATAGAAAAAACACTTTTTCCCTCCTCTCTCACAGATACCCCAGTGGCATCCCATCTCCCTTATTGCTCAGTCTAAGCCCAAACCACAAAATATAATACAGAAAATGATGCTGAAATGGTAGAAAGATGAATATAGTGGCCTAACAAGAAAAGCTTCTCCTGCATTTCCAGCAATTGCAGCGGAGGAAGAGAAATCACTCAAAACCATCAGAGTGAGCACTACTTCATATAATGGGATGAAATTAAGTCAAGAGAAATAAACATAAGGAATGAGAGCAAAGAGGCTGTGAGCAGTTTGTCTAGAAAGGGGTGGAGAATTAAATCAAACTGATTATTAGAATACCCTTAGGAAAGGTCTACTGTACGCTGCAGAGCAGTGTGGACCCATTAGGAAGAGACAGTCCAAGCCTTAAAGTGCAGCTCTGAAGCATGTCACATGGCAGAGATGGAAGGGAGACTGGGCAGCCTGCTAGAGAGACCACTGGTAATTCCAGGTCACTTAGCTTTCGCCTAAATTTTGTACATAATATGCATTTTGCCAACTGACTTCTGGGGGTTAGGCAGGCTGAGGAATACTAACAAGCAGGAGATTTGCTAGAAGCAACAGGAACTGTTTGCCTTGCTTTTCCAAGTGACTGTCACTGGGGAGGACAAACAGAAACCAACTCAGGGCTGACTGTTAGGCACTGCTACGTTACCTGTGCAGCAGGGAGAAGGCACTTCCCTTCAGCTCACACCCCTCCATGGTAACATTCACATTGCACCTGTTGAATGGTAAGGCCATTTCAACTGGACACCTTATCAGTAGTGTCAGCTAAGTAGGAATTGAGGACATTCATTAGCTGTTGGATGATTAATTGATGATTTTCCTTTTTTTCTGAAGTGAAATGATCTGAAATAAAAATCTGGCTACTCTAATGTTGTCCAGAAAGCTGAGGCTAGCCAGGTTGCAGACCTGTGACTACTGGCTAATTAAACATTTTAACATTCAAGTAAAAAAAAAAAAAAAAAAAAAATTTTTTTTAGAAATAAATATATAGAAATTTTTTTAAAAAATGCAAACAGACAATAAAAAAAATACTCAAGCATTTACGTCTATTGGTCTTAGTATTTCCTTACAGCATCTGCAATCAAAGCACTGCTGTATTCTTGCTAGTCCCCAAGGATCTGAGAACCTGACAATTAGAATGTGTAACTTCCTTCTGTAATGCCTCTTGGTCTTTATTTAAGCTGCTTTCTTCAGTTAGTTAAAGAATATATATTTTGGAAGGACAGAATTTGCCATCTGAAACTTTATACACAGCTCTTGTTTAAACCTCTACCTCAGAGGCTTTGCTATGTAAAAAAGAATCTATTCTCTCCCAGAACAAAGGAGGGCATGGGAAGTAAAGAAAAAACTGCTAAGGATGCAGTAGGTTAAGTTGTAACACTGGAAAGCAACAGGGCTTGCCACTTGCACTATTGTAAACTGGGGGAAGCTCCACTAACTTCAATGGAATTACAATGGCAGAAATCTGATCTAACAGATCAGGACTGAGTCAGCAAAATGTCCTTTTTTCATTTATGTAAAACATGAATGCAATATATTACTTACTATCCACTGTATAAATTATTGAACAAGTACTTACGTATAAGACTATGGCAACTTTTTCGATGCAAACTGAAAATGTGAAATGTTACATTAATCACTGGAGTCTTTTTTTGTTGTTGTTTGTTTTTTTTTAAAGACATAATACAATCTGGAAAAAAAAGTTACCATACTGAAAATGGAAATCTTTCCAGGCTATGAATGACAAATACCTATTCTTACCCAGAGTGAAAAGATAAACTCCTGTGATCATAGCTCATATTTATGAAAGCTCCTCAGCTTGAGAATACTTGCATCCTGGAGCCATCAAGTGATGCTTCCAAATTAGACCCTGGCTCCATCACTACAAGCCCAATCTGCCCCTCTTATTGTGTTCACATTGGACAAACAACCAACACCTATGAGAGTAGGTACTTCTGTTTAAGAGACAACTTTAAAAATACTGATATGAAATATAAGATGTAGTGCACCTAAGTTATTGATTTTTATCCAGGCATTACCAGATCCAGTATTCAACAAATAAAGGGGATACTTTCAAATAACAAGCACTGTGGATTTTTTTTTTTTTTTTTTTATAATTTAGAACAAATTATAAATTAACCTGTCCATACTTTTGAGACATAATATACAAGAGCAAACAACTGAGTGTTCTTTTATTACTCAGGTACTACAATTTTTTCCCAATAAAATTGTCTTTTAAAAAAATTCTTGCTATTGAATCCGAGTTCAGATCCGGTACGGGCTTTCAGATGAGGTATTCTACCATCTCTCCATCTGGGAGGTCCTGCCCCATGGTTTGAACAGGGGCTTTTCTTTCGAGAGTACTGGAGTGGAAGAGTGGCCCATCTACGTGATGAGGGAAAACAAGAGAGACAATCATAGCTATAACTTCAATCACAGACGAACTGTGAGCACAGGATCAGAAAAATGAGGTTAACATTGTAAGCCATCTTCTGTCATTGGCCAAAAGGCAGCTAACAACTTATTGGTTAGTTAGTAAAACCCACTATTCTAAAATACATAAGGTATTTTCTGAAATTCCCTTTCAGCATCTCTCATGGATACACAACATCATATAAAATGGGAGAAATTTCATTTAAACTAATGCAGCTAGTGTACACTTTCACCACAAACAAAACCTGTTCCCCTGCTTCTCTCAATGCAAGATGCGCAGCAAACCAGCCAAATTCACTCTTCCATAAAGAGCAACATAATTGTAATGTGTCTGCAAGTAGAAGAGGCAAGGTTGTATAATCTGCATTGATTTGGCAGAGTGGACTGGAAAATGAGCAGTTCTTGCCAGCTCAGAGCTCTGTGGGAAGCAAATTCAGCCTCTGTGATAGTCACTGTCAACGTGATCTACTTACACCACTGCTGAAGTTGGCCCTGCAATGGGACAGTGTAATAACGAGACAGCTTTATCATGGTAGTTACCCTTCCTTCTTCTGTCTCCCCCTTAACTGAGTCCCCTTTGCTCTGAAAACTCACTAAAACCTGATGGCCAGTTTCTACAGCTCATTTTCATATGCTATTTAAAGCCCACAGACCACCCTCAACTTACTTCAGAGGAGACTTGCCCATATACCTGCTCCAACTCTGAAATCACGCTGTACTTCTCTACTCAGTGTGTCCATGCTTATCGCACCACTCTGAAGGCATTATTTTTTTCTTCAGAGTGTTTGAGATTTCTCAGAACAGGGCCAATTCTTGCCTCTGAAACCCACAACAAGTAAACCCAGCTTTCCCAAAGAGAAGAAGGAACAGCAGAGCCTGCTCGATGGAGCAGAACAGTCAGTGAGCCAGTGGCACAGGACCCTCTGGGAGAGAAGCTGAGCTTCCTTACCTGTTTTGTCAGCACTATAGGGCAGGCTGGCAGTGGGGAGCCGTGCTGGTGTGGGGGCTCCAGGGGAAGGTGCAGCTTTGCTTTGCTCGTTCCCTCGGTCAGTCTGGGTGCTGCAGTCCCGGCTGCCTGTTTTAGAGTGGGCTGACAGCAACGGGGTGGAAGGAAGGACAGGAGAGGGCGTGGAGGGAATGGATTCGGAACGATACTCTGTTCCCAGCAGAACACCTGTGTGGAAAAAGAGAAGGAAATTTCACAATCCCAAAAAAATAACTGGAATCAGTTCTCCCCATCTATGTAGTACTTGCTCTAGGATCTACACTTTAGCTGCCAGCTTTAATTTACCTTTCCATAGCACCTTTCACCACTTGGTGCTGAAGTACCTGAAGAGTAGCAGTGTTCTCATGTTGCTGCATGCAAAGGTAAGCGAGCTGGCTCTACCATCTTAATTCCCTGACTCTGAGCAGTTGCTCAGTTGCGGATGGATAAATCTGCACACCCTGAAATCAGCTGCAAGAGATTTTCATTTACTTATCAGAAACTTAGGGAAGGCTTATGGGTCCAACTTCTTTCCAGAAAGAAAAACATCATCTAAGATTCCCTTTGATATGATTTCCTTTCTCCAAACAATAGTGCCGAGCCATTCCAGGCAGAAGTCATGTTAGCGCGGGCACAACTCTACAGGACAGCAATCCTGATTTGTGTCTCTGCTGGCTGAAGGAGACTTTACACCTTCAGACAGCTGTAACAGCCCAGCTGAAAGCAAGTGCCTGGGAACTCTGAAAACCAGATCTCAAATATTGCTTATATCAGGTACCAAACCAAGTGGGAATTAAGGCTAAAAAATTTTCATGACTGAGCCTGGACATCAGAAGTCACCGCTTCCCCAAAAATGATTAAAGCAAGCAGCTGCTGCAAGTGTGTTCCTTTCTGCTTGCAGGCAGTTTTCCTGCATGCTAAGCTAGTCAATCTGTCTGTCAGACATCTACCTTCTGCTGTTCCTGCCTCCCCTATAGGCAGTGACTGGTGTACCTTAATTGCCACCATTATTTAAAAATTACCTAGGCTGCCTTTCCAGCTCTTGTCCTCCCTCTTCTCTTCCAGGATGGGAGTGCTGCTCAGAGTGGATGAGTGGGACAGCAAGCCCGAGCCAGCATTTGAGATTGACATCAGTGACTTGGCAGGCCTCATGGAGGAGAGCTGGTCTGTCTTACCAGGCTCCTTCCGGGAACGCTGCTGCAGGACTTTGATCATGGCATCCTTCTCTATGATCTGAGCGTGCAGAGTCTTGATCCTTTTTGAGAAGAACAAAGGACGACAATGTGCTTGAACTTCCATCGCTTTGGACTGAGGCCTCAGCACCCCACAGCTGTGACCTGAACTCCCCTGGGCATTCAGGGAGGCATGGAGAGGACACCCTAAATACCCTCCATGGCATAGTGTATGAGGCCTCCTGCACATGTACACAGAAAACTTCACTGAGACACCCCCTCACCTCTGGCTACTGGAAACTACTCTGAACAGGCATGGGAGAAGCTCTGAAGCAAGGCTGAGAGTTATGGGTGGGGCATGAGGCTGACAGAAAGAAAAGAAAAAAAAAAAAGAATATTCACAAAGTCTGGGGAGTCTGCAGTGAAAAAAGCCTGGGGAAAAACAGTGAAACAATAAAGAAGTGGCTCAAACTTGGGGTCTGATGAAGATGCCCTGAAGAGAGAGCTAGGCACGAAATCTAAATACAGATTTTGGATTGCTGTGCAGTTACTTCCTTGGCCAAACAAATGTCTGGCATTCTACAGTGTTGTAATTGGTGAAGACATGTGAACTTCTGATTCTGAGGCATCTGCCTGAATAATTAGAATCCCTGTCCTAAAGTAGCCAAATAAGAACAAACTGCATTTTACCTTCCCTCCATGTCCAGACACCTCCTGTTGGCAAGCAGGATCTCTTCTTCCTCCTTCTGAATGCGAGCTTCCAGCGAGGTGTCATAGCTAGGGTTAGGTGAGTGGCTGATCACTGTCGTATCCCTGGGAAAGAGCAGTAGAGCAGATGAAGGGCAAGCTAATCATGCTGCTTTCCTTCTAGCAGTGCTAAATGATTGCTCAAAAGTAACAAACAAGAAGTACTGTTTCTGAGTTTAGGCTGGTTCAGTGTCTTTTGAAAATCCCACTCCCAGTCCCTAATGAAAGAAGATATGCAAATAATACTAACAGTCAACTTGCTGTCTATCTCAGGCCAGTCTATGATCTAACTGATTCACTGTGCTAACTTAAATAGAATGATGGGGCAAATCCAAGGAGAGGAATAGGAAAAGATAATATAGATTGTTAGGCACTTTTCTTCCACTGGAAAAGTACAAACTTTGCTTCAGATGCAAGGTTTTTTCCCCTTCTCTTCCAAGAAGTGGGTATCTGAGTATCAAAGGGAACTAGGCATTGAAGTTTCTTAAGTAATTCTACACAACTTGATCCAAAAAACTTAAGAGTGGGGCTGAAAACAATTTAAGATCAATTCCATGTAATGCCCAATGTTAACACTGTAATGGTTGTTCACTCGATTAACCAAAACATAATATGCCATTCTATTTGTTGCTGTACAGTCAGAATGAAGTCACTGTACTATGCTCTAAAACACTGTATGATTCCTAACGCTTAGGAGCATGTTACTGACATAGCTGTGTTAACACAGTAATAATTAAAAAATTAGCTGAAGTCACCAATAGCTGCAATTCATTGTAATAAAAAACTTGCTCTCTTAGACCCAGCAGCCCTAAGAACTGTGTGGTAAATGCACATTTAACCCTGCAGAAGTTCAGACCAGGAACAGCAACACAGCAGCGTGAAGGGCATAGGAAGGTCACTCATCAAAGAACCCTAACTTGACCTGGGTTCCTGCCTGTGCTGTAAAGCATCCTTCCTGCAACTCCATCTTCCTAAGGGATGCTATTTTCTACCACCAAAGAAAAAGGAAAGCAAATTTGTGTGCAGTGTAGATGAGGTTACCACTGAAATTAGTGAAATCCCTTACAGCCTGTTGTTGAGAAGGCTATAATAAACAGCATGTAAACTGGCAGCAGTACTGATGGAACAGTTTATTTTAAGGGAGAAGGAGCTAGAAGGAAACGGAAAAGTAGAGGTTTGCTCTTTCCTGACTGGAAAGCATTCTTTGTTCGTTTAACAAAACCTAAACAGTCCTAACACATCCCCTCTCATTCCACGATAAACAATAGACCAGACCCCTATTTATCAATGCATGCTGAAAATATAACATAGCCTCCAGGGCCAAGCAGCATCAAGAGCCTTTAGAGAATCTCTAGGGAGGCAGAAAACAGTTCACAAGAAACTCAATACCCCAAAATAATAGCCTGCTTGGGGAGCAAGGTAAGTCTTCAAATGCTAACACAGCAGATCTGCAACTTTCCCCCTGTAATTTCAGTATGATCTTATGTGCTAGGAAGCCAGCTGCGATAACATCCCTATTTGAATCTCGTTCGTGAAACAATCTAAAATAAAATCTGCTGTTAAGAGACAGAAACTAGTGATCAATGAAATTACATGTAAGCACTACCTGAAGTTAAAGAGCTGCTCTCCAATAACAGCACTTGTTTACCAGCTAGCTGAAGACTTGGGCCTATTTATAACCATAATAACTGCTTCTATACAGCTGCATTGGAATGTGAGCTTGTTACCCAATTTCAGACACCCTTCCCCCTCCCACAAGAACTACTCTCCACACACAACAGAATGTTTTGAGCAGAATTTCCTAGTAGATGTTTCTGGTTAGTAACCATGTTGAGGACAATACCACAAAGTGATTTGCAAAAACATTCTGGAGAACAAGCAAGCCATTCAGGGAAAATGATGTGAATCACCAATCTCACTCCATCCCACATGACTTCAGCAAGGACTGACTCCTGTTTGAAAAGGAAAAAAAAAAAAAAGAAAAAAACAACCCCAACAACCCTCCTCACACATCTACTTTTGAAGCAACAGCTTCTAGGAATGGCTTAGGACAACTCTAGTCTGGAGAATGGCTCTGGCATGTGGTGGAACCTTCCCTTGCAAAAACGCTTTTTACAGTTAACAGTCACACAGCTCCCAGGAAAAGCAGCCAAGCTCCATTTGTATGCAGAGGTTTGAGAAGATGTGCAGACCACAAGGAGAGGTATTGTGGGAAGGTGATGTGACAACACTGTTTTGTGGAAAATATGACATCCAACAGGAAAAAGAAAATAATCCCTGTACTGTGAATAGTTTAATTTACCTCTGAGCAGCCACAGTTGCAGCTGCATCTAAAGCAAACTGTCTCATCACACTCTCCTCCAGGTACTTCTGTTCCCACTTGGTCATGTCAGCTTCCAGAGCAAGAATCCTTTCTTCCTTCTCGCGCAGGAGTTCCATAAGCGCTGTGGCATTGTACTCAGAGACGTTGGCAGCCTGAGATGTACCCTGACGCTGATTGTGAAACGCAAAGCAAAGACAAGTTTCAGGATGCACATGTTAGACTCAGGGTTGGTTGGTCTGCTTTTCTCTGAGTGGCAGGGGCTGGTGCAAGAACCCCCCCAGAGTGAATTTGCAGTGGCTATGCCACTCGAGGCAGTCTGGCCTAATATACCTGTGGAGCAGTGCAGCCTCCCTGCGTCCAAACCTGGAAACAAAAGCAATGCAAGCCAGGCTCCTTCTGTATCCACATGTTGAAGCTCAAAAGCCATAAAATACCAAGAACTGCTCCCAAGAAAGACAGCTTAAGTCACAGCACTTGTGGTAGAGCACTTCTTTGTGCTACTCCAGAGCTGGTAACACTAACAAGTGGGTATCTGAGATGGAAAATACTCCTTAAGGCTTTTTTCCACCTGCAAAGCCACAAGAACATGTCAGGGAGCTGGATATGCTACTCAGGTCTGATGTCTCTAGCCCGTTCTCACTGCCTAAAGTAACCACACTTACATCCATTCCAGCAAAACAGTAACTAGTGTACAAGATTTATCAGTTTTAAAAAAAATCCAAATATTTTTATGGCATTTGAATACTAAATCAATATGATCTTTGTATACCTGTGGACTAAGTAGCTGGTGGTTAAAAATAATTTAGTTCTAACAGAGGATCTGGAAGACAGACAACCTTTTCTCATAAGTCAATATTAAAAAAAATGGAGATCTGCTGTGCTGAAAGTTCAAAGATAAAATGCATCTTATCTGGGATTTGTGTGATACTTGACTTGAAGACAATTGGGCAGCTCATCCGCTTTACATTCAGCTCAGAATTCTTAAACCATGACAAGAAAGTTAATTTTTTGCTTTGACTAAGGCTCAAAATCAGAAGTTGGGCGTTCAGATTACTTCCTCTTCCAAAGGTAGGCATGGAAGAAAATTTACCAAATTATGTTAACTCCCATTAAAAGCACTACAAAATATAATTATTATGTAAATATCTGCTCCTACACAGATATGGCAGTTGAGGACCAAATTTAAACTAAACATAAATTAGATTATAGGTGAACTGTCGGGTTTGCAAGTTATTCTGGAAATATGATGCAGGCCTACATTGGATGCAAGCTGAAATAAAACTAAAACCTCCCACCCAATTTACAACGCCTCTGAACAATCTACTTCTCATCCATTTTTTTTCCCCACTGAAAAAGACTCACGCTACAAGAACATATTCTACATGAAGCTCCTGTTTCCAACAACTGCATTTACAGAACTGGTTTTGTGGTTTTGGCAGTTTTGTGTACTTTTTTTTTTTTTTCCTTCATATAAAAGTTTTTTGAAGGGCCTTTCATTTCAGTCCAGTTGTTATTGACTTTTACTTAAAATTTCAAACTGTAAAGAATATTTTAAGAATAATATAAGAATTAATACAACCAGGTTGCCTAAAATTACAACACCATCTAGCTATATGGCTCTCTTATCACAGGATGCACAGACTGTTGCTCTTTTATCTGAATTTTCTGGTTAGAAAGAAATAAGTAAATCAAGTCAAAACAGAGGCCAACATATTCGTTTCCAAAAGAAAAAATTTGCTGATTTTACAAGATGAAAAAAACCACTGCCTCTCTTTTGCACATGTTGTAGTGTCAAATCCTACAAGAAGCCTAGCCAGGGCCCAGAGAAAGACAGGATACCTGCTGCATCCGGAGAGATTCCAGCTCTCGCTCCAGCCGGGTCCGCAGCCTATGCTCCAGCTGTTCCCGTTTCTCACACGCTGCCTGCAGCTGAACCAAGGCCTGTTGCATCTTCTCCACTTTCTCAACATAGACCTGCTTCTTTTTGAGCTGAAACAAAAAGAGAAAAAACATAACATGAGTTAAATAAGGGGAACTTTTGGCTCTGTATGCCTTGCAGAACACAGCACTTGCAGCCAGAAGGATCACGTTCACATTACTGCTGTCAGGGTAACCTGGACTCCAAACAAGCCTGCTGTTACAAGCCCTTCCCATCTCCACTTTCCTGCTAGGTTTATTTCTCCTTCTTGTCCTCAGTATCCCCATGGTAGTGATGGGGAAACTGAGGTATGGATCTACTGTGAAAGACTGAGAGCATTAACAGGCTGGAAAGGGCACCTGAATTGGTGACGAAGGCATTTAAGTGAGTTGGTGCATGCTATTGAGGTACCTGTAGCAAAGACAGCAAATAGAGCTGGCCTGCTGTCATGGTTTGAAGAGTTAATCACGTGACACTTATCCCTCCCCTAGGGAGAAAGGGGGAAAAGGAAGAGGGGAAAAAAACCAGCTGAGATAAGAAAAACTGATTTACTAAAAGGAATGCAAGATAATACAGAACAATTAAGTGTAATAAATCAAAACGAACCAAAAATAAAAGCAGAGGAGAGAGAATCAGTCTGAGTCTTTATCAGCAGCCCCCCACAGCTCGCATCCCAGAAAAGACGAGAAAGCTTTTCCCCCATCACCCAGGATTGGAAATCATGTGGAGGCTCCTGGGAAATGCAGCACATCCCAGTGCATCTTCCTCTTGGAGAGTCAGAACTCATGAGAAACCAGGAAACACAGCTCCAAAGTGCACTGTGCCTCTGCACACAACAGCCTGCCGTGGGATGTCATGATCTGGAATACCAGGACACCTACAAGTTGGGAACAGCTTTTTCAGTGTAACATTGAAAGCTATTGGTGGTATCCTATTCCAGCTGTTCAACACTAGAATAATGAACAAGATGAAAGCACGCATAGAGGTTTTGCTGGCAGTCCTGGCATTCAACTACCATCTTGGCCTGCTGTGAGCTGAAGGGGCCTGTTCCATCCCTGCCACTGCTCTCCATTGCCCACCCTGCAAACAACTGCTATTCTACCTCACCACAACAATGAGAATTTCAGTGCTGAAACCCCAGGAACCATCTTAGCAAATTCAGTTCAGGGGTCACACAGAACAGAAATGAACCAAAATGTGAATAAAATATGAATAAAAAGCCAGAACCAACCCCAGGCCTAACTCTGCCCCAACAGGCAGAATACTGCACACTTAGGGACATAGTTTTCTGCTGAGGAAATTATTATGATAATTGCAATTAGCCGACCTTCCACAGCAAACCCAGGGCACTGCTTTTTTAGCTGTGAATGTCATAAAGTCTGAAATACAAAGTAGTAGGAAGAAGGCAACTTTTCCCAACAGCCACAACCAAAGCCTAGTGTAGCAGCACAGCACAAAACACAAGATTCTCTTACGCGGCTTCAAAGGCTGCTCTACAGCCTCATGGAAGAAAAGTCCATTGAGAGATATTAAAGAACATTACTTTGCGCTCAGGAAGTCCTTCTTGGAATTGGAAAGTATTCTGGGAAAGTACCATTTGTTGGTCCTATTTAAGCGTTCCCTAGGAATCTGCTGGAAGTCATGGTGCAAACAGGATACCAGGCTTGTGGGGCTTTGATCAGAATGAAATGAGTTGTTCTCACATTGTGCCTTCCCTCCGGAAAGGTCTTATCACGTGTTTCTTCAAAATCTTCCCTTTTCATACTCCTATTCCTTGAGACAACCCAGAGACTGCGGAGAGAGAAGTCTCCAAACACTATTAATCCCAGACATGGTATCCCTTTCTTCTCTTCCTAAAGTCAGCAGGCACCTAACCTCACAGCATGAATGCTGCTGCCCTAGAGGATTTTCCCCAAACAGCTATTTTATAATAAAAGTTACAGTAATAAGTGAGTAATCCAGCCAAAGGCCTTCCCACCAGTGCATGTACAGTAGAAAGGTATTTTTATGCTTTGATTGCTCAAGATTTCAAACTCGTTTGGGAGGGGAGGGACAAAGACATTTTAAAACAACTAAACAGTCAACGGCTGCTCTGCAGAAAATCAATGAAAATGTTACATTTAATAGATCTTTTTATTCTAGGTCTTAGCTGATTTACGACTCCAATAAGTACAGCAGTGTTACAGTCTGATTAACAGTAGCTCCAAATAGTTATGTAACTAGGCAGAAATGACAACCCACGAGTCTGCAGCAGAACCGGGACATGGCGAGTGCCTTGGCATTACATGGGAGCCTGCTTACCTGCACAAGAGTAAGAAATGACTCAATCGGCAGAGAAATACTGTGCATCAAGCAGAACAATAAGTGAAAACATGATCTCCCACTCTTCTGCGCACAGAATTAAGGGCAAGGGGGAAGGACAGATCTTTGGTTTCTCACTATCTACTGCCAAGTACTTAAAACTCTGTTCAGTCTTCTAACACAGTGTAAGCACGCTTTGCAAAAGGTAGCCGACAATACCATTTTCCTAGTTTCATAATTAATGAACCTGAGAACATATATAGGTGGATTAGCTTTTTGGCAAGCATTCAAAGAATAGCAAGCACCCAGCCAAAAAAGAATTAGGACACAGAAATTCCGCTGAAACGTTCACTTCATAAGTGCTCCCATCAGCCGAACCTGCAGGTGAAATGTTGCAACACAAGCTGTTGCCCAACTTAATTGCACTGCCTGCACATGCCTAACTCATGCACCAGACCTAAAGTACAGGCACAGCTTGTTTCGTGGCTTTTCATACAGTCTTTTTATTCCCCCTCACAAAATGCACTTCAACTTCCTGCATCAACAGAAATTGCGAACGTGAGAAAACTCAGGGCTTTTGCGCATTCTTTTTTGAACACAGAATTAACTCTGATTTTATCTGTCCTCTTGATGTAAAGAGGACCAGAAATAATTCTTCCAAGCACAGAGGGATTTCATTACCGTAAACTGACAGCATGATCGTGTTTTCCTAAGACAGGAATTGGAAACAGAATTTCCTATCGCCAGTGTGCTGCAGACATAAGAGAGATGGGAGGAAGGAGAAAAGCCAACACGCTGAGGCTTGTTCCTGGTCAGCAGCCAAGGATTCCCCACCCTCACTCACACAGCAGAGAACCCAAACTGGCTGCTCTGTGCCAAGGGCCACGGTAACATCTACCACAGGGGAGATGGCATCAAAGGACGCTGGAATTCCTTCTTCTGCAACAGACCTTGCAGTGAACACGTGCTCTAGATAAGAATTCATTCCTGAAGCTTTACAAGGATGCAGTCACACCCTTCCATCTATAA
The DNA here is from genome assembly GCF_019232065.1 of Centrocercus urophasianus. Taxonomy (NCBI): domain Eukaryota; kingdom Metazoa; phylum Chordata; class Aves; order Galliformes; family Phasianidae; genus Centrocercus; species Centrocercus urophasianus. Next base: position 12,789,373 of record NW_024884800.1, on the reverse strand, counting down.
TTTTAAACAGATTTGACAAGATAGTAATTTTCCTTTTGATGGTACCACATTTAACTAAGAAGCAAGCTCATGCACACATAATGTATTGTAACTATTTTGCCTTGAAGGGTGCTGTGAAAACACAGAGCATTTTATTTATAATAATATCTTTATTATAGTATCTCTGGAAGACCATACGATCTCAAATAACCTCGGTGCATGTCTGGAAGCAAAGCAGTGCACTTTGGCGTGACTACGTTCCTTCCCAATGTTTCCTACAGCATATGGCACAAGTCTATTAGTGCAGATAAGTTCTCATGGTCAGTCTGTGACTATGTTAGAAAACATCTTAGTGAGGTATCAGAAGCCAAGCTTTATCAACAAGATGTTCTAATTAAATCATTTAGAACAAGAGCAGTCACTCTCCAGTTCACATCTACTGTGATGTTCACAAGACTGAGGATGAGAAAAATAAAGAAGGCAAGGAAAGCGATGCTGCAGAAGTCTATAGCTTTGGTTTTGATGCAGGGGATCAAAACCACGATGCAGGGAATATGCCTAGAAAGACTCCCTGGCACCCTGATCAAGCATTTCTGTTTTCATTTCATTTCTCCTCTTCCTTGTCAAGATTGCTCTCTGCAGTTGAGAGGCAGCTAGGAGAAGCAGGATACACCTGGGATTCAAAGGCTTTGTTGCTCTGAGTCTGGCTGACCTGAACAGCAAACTGTCTCCAAGTTAGTCAGAAAGATTTACAGTCTGAAAATGTCTGCACACCAGTAGCCCTGAACTGCGGGGCTTCCAGCAATGGAAAATGAATCAACCACTATAAACATTCAGGAATGAAATGATTAAACAAATGCATTCACTAAACCTAGACAACTGAAACTTGTCATAAGAATTTTTCTGCTGAAGAAAAGATTTCTTAAGATGATGTAATGCTTGGCAGAAGACAACGTGAAGGTTTCTCTGCTACAGAGAGCATTTGCATGGTCTAAAAACAAGGGTCAAGGACAAGGTGCTCCTATCAGAATTGGACAATTATTACTCTGTCCAGCCGAAAAGGGATTAACGTTCTAGAAGTCCAATCAACCCTGTCCTCCTTCACTGAAGGTAGACTTCTCAGTAAAGTCTTCAGCAAAACACACTACTGCTGTTAGGGATCCTGGTCCTTGCAGAAGAAAAGGCTCAGAAGAAGGCATGGAGGTTTCATGCACACAGCGCACAGAGCAGGGGTATGCAAGGCTATGCAGGGATGAGCAATTTTCACTGCAAGTCGCTGGATGCAAGGGAGGCAGAGGCTGTAACATCCTCCAGACTGGAGCTGCCTCTGCAGTACAAATGTGCTCCTGGGCAAAGCAGGTGAGGGGGAAGAAAAGAACTTATTTTGCAGAGAGATTCACCACTTCCAGATGCGTTACTGAGCACAGAGTTTTTTTTTGAGGAAGAAGAGAAGACTTCCTGTACAGCTAGCAATGATTCAGAAAGCCTCCCAGGCACTCTGACAAACCCTTCTTCTTCATCTTGGACAGCTCCGATTTCACCAAATTGGTAACACTTGCCAGCATCTGCTCATCTCCCACCCACTACTTCTGATGTCTTCAAAGTCCTTTGTTTAATATATTCAGGGTGTTTTCAATACATTCTGGACTTATTCTAAAGCTGAATCCATTCATATGCAGCTGAAAATGTGTTTCCCCACAAAAATTTGACTGCTATGGCAGAAATGTAGTACAGAAAAAGGACAACAAGCATGTTTAAACCACCTCTCCCTCCTGCAGTTGGAATATATTCCTCTAGGATGCCTTTGAACCCTCAGTGTTTGAATTTAGGCCCAATAAGGCGCCACTGGCTTCAGCAAGAATGCATGCTGAAGCAATTTAGTAACACTATCCTCTTACTGGGGAGCAATGTTTGTTGCATGGGAATGTCATAATGTTGTCTCTCCATTCATTTGTGTTAAAAGAAGTTAGAACTTTCACAGCCACCTCTGGAAAATTACTAACAGGCAGAATATGGGAGGTAGAGACACGGCAATAAAAAGCCAGTTCTGTGTCGTTACAAGAAGAGGTCATTAGACACACACAGCAGTTACAGGGAAGAAGGGGAGTTTTCTCTCCTGACTACCCTACTCATCCACAACAAGACAACATCCAAAAAGTTGTTCGCTTTGAAAGCAACTCTGTCCTGAAAGGAGAGGTTACAAAGCCTGGAATATCTTTTTATAGACCCAGAAGTAATTAGGGAAAAAGAAAAAAAAGACAAACCTTCAAGCACACAAACTCTCCTATGGGTTACTTCCTTACAAGCCACAGCTCTGTTCTGAAAGTATCTCAGATATAATAAATGAAGTACAATAGCTGTCATTTCAAATGGATCTTTCTATGTCCCCTCTCAAACAGAACCCCCGGTGTTATCAGACACAGTGCACAATTCCTCTTCACAACAGCTGAGTTGGAAATGAATATAGTATCTTAGCTCTGATATCTGTTTTATGTTGAACTGTGATAGCTGACAGATCTTACAGTCTCTAAATACAAGTCACTTGGAGAAAAAATATTTCACTCAAGCTTCTTCCCTTCCTCTAACCCTAATTTGCAATCATGAAATAGAATGCCGAGTCTTTTCTATTGAAAGGAATAGGCATGAGAATAGCAAAGAATAGCTATAAATGTCTTCTTGGTTGTAGTCACTATTTTTCAAAACTGCCTCCTTAAAGCACTCATTAAAATGGTGGTTTTGTAAAGTAGTGAAGCAAGGGAGTACAGATCAAAGCACTAAAACAAAAATGAAATAATTTTGCTAAGTTGAACTGTTGTCTTCCATGGTATGAAACAACCAGGGTGAGTAGAAACGTCAGAGTCCAATAAAAGCTCTGAAATTCCCTTTCTTTTTTTTTTTTAAAAAAAAAAGGTGTAAAAGTAGTAGCAGTTGAACTCCCAATATCTAGGCCAAGTACTTTGCACCAAACTCCCTGGCACAATACTACCAGCCTGGCAAGGACTCACAACACGGCAGTCCTTACCCAGAGCCTCAGGCTGGTCAGGACAGTCCTTTCTGCCTTTGGCCCAGAGCAAAGCTGAACCACCTGCTTTGCTTGCCAAAGGCTCTCAAGGTGTATGCTAGCAGATGCTGGTTAAAGCATGGAAATATGACAATTTGACAGACATGGGCCATCTTTGACTACCCCCCAGCTACACATCTGCTGCACACTGCAGCCATTCAAATCAGAATGGAGACCGTCGTGGCAACCTGTGCTCCAAAGTGAGAAATTTTAGCTGCATGAGCTGCAGATATTATCACCAGCCATCTCTGTGATACACATTTTTAAGCCAACAAGCATTTTACCTCACAGACATTGGATTTATCTCAAAAGTCTTGCATGTAATGGAAATAACCTGAAGTTCTGATAAAAAAAAAAAACAAACAAAAAAACAACAGACATACTTCACTAGCAATACTTTTAATAAGCTGCTGACTTAAGCATTATTGTGCAACATTTATTAAAGGGAAGAATGAAAATAGAGATGTGAACACGGGTTAATTACTGGGTATTTTTATGTATAGAAGTAGTAAAGTTTAAAAATAACATATATAACATACACATACTTTGCAAGCCTGTCTAGAGGCATATTAAGTTTGTTTTAAATACCCATGATCACTCACCCCTTTTAGCACTTGGCAAAAATTCCATAATTTTAATGGCAGATCGTTCTGAACTTGACAAGTCATTTCACCATTGCTAATAGACATGGGAAATACTCTGAATTTCTATTTTTGCTTCCAAAAGCAAAGTATCTCCAAGACCATTCCTTTCTCCATTGCTTTTACCACTCCTTTATCTCTTCCTACTCTCTAATTTGAATGCTAAAAATCCAGTGTGCATAAAACTCCCAAAGCTCCATAGGAGTAGAGAAGTACATACGTTTTATACATGGGTGGCTTTGCTCAAACCCACAATTCAGGCAAAGGGTTTTAAATGGAACACGTAAGTTCCAATACCAACGCAAATTCAGTCATTGTGATACATGGCTTGTAAATCTCATTACAACAGAAATAAAATATTCTTTTCACAAAGGTTCTGCTGAATACAAGGCAGAGTAACTCTGCTCAATAGGAAGTCAAAACGGAAGGGAAAAAAAGCTGAAAACTCGCATTACAGGATGCAACTGAAATATGCACACTCCCCTCAGGCCTTGAGCCAGAGCGGCTGCCAAGCCTTAGCGTAAGAAACTCCACCCTCTTCTGCAGGACTAGTTTGGAAATTCCTGACAATTACAGGGACCAGCAACCCAGATGAGGCTGGCAGGAACAGAAGAAATAATTGACAAATTGTTTATATATCTTGGTCACTGAACACCACTGACTCAGACTGACATTCAGACTCCCTTGTGAAGGTGCCCTGAGCACAGCTTGCTTGGCTGTCTGTCGGCAAGTTACCATACAGCTCAGGGATTTCAGAAGTTCCCACAATTTAAAGCTAATGAGGCAACAAATGCTTTCTAATCCTAAGTATTTCATTAAAAAGTGATTTGGAAAATCTGCAAAAGTGAGTCTTCATCCCTTCTTTTTCCCTTATTCCCCCTCACCTCTAGGAAAAAGCACAGTTAATTCCAGCTCCCTCACTGAGACAGTTCCATATTCATCTACAACAGGAAGGGTGGCACTTCCTGTACACCCTGGGATCTGAGCAAAGGTCGGATGCAAATGACCACAAACCCTCATGCAATCTGAAGTAGGGCCTTTCACTCTGTACCAGCATAGGTGTGTTTGGGTATTTTTTAAGCTATTATGCAATCCAGTCATATTTACCTACCTATTTCCCTGTTCTTTGCATCAGCACCGAAACCACTTTTTGTAGTAAAACGATATGTCTTTTGAAAAGAAACCATACAATTATTATTGCCTCTGAAGACTGAAACCCTACATAGAAGTTTGACCTAGTCAACTGCTATGTATGCTGGCCCTGGCTGATTACAGCATCTCCACACAAGTCAGCTCCAAGCATGTGAATAGTTTGAGAGAACCCATGAAGTTGTCCTGGGTATTTAGATTCGTCATATGTGAGACTCTTAGAATCATTAAGTTGCTGAAATCCGAATAGGAGGCAAGCATATTCCACACATTGCAGGATCAATTGACAGAAGAGCCAAACAGAACATTTCACATGTTTTCCCTATACCTAATGCTCCCTGTCCCCAGAGACACCAAGGTGCAATTCCGCAAGGAAATACTGCCATCCTAATGAAATCACTGCACTTGTCAGCTGTGCATGAGGCTGAATGTGGCCAGTGATATTTAAGCATTCCTCTGAATCTGCTCGTCTTTCTTCACTATCACAGTTTGTTTTGTGCAGAAGCTGGCTCCCCAGTTTGTTGATACTAAGCACTGGACTAAGCTCTGCAAGCATTCCAGCACAGGATGCTTTTGAAGTGGCCTTGCCAGTGGTTTGCAGCAAATCTGAGGGCAGTCTGGGAGAAAGCAGTGCTTGTTTGGGGTGGGGAAGATGGGGTTATTTGAAATTGGGAACAAACGAAGGTGAGAGACATCCTATCAGTAAAATGGGGAGAAGAGAAACAGGATGGCATAAACCACGGTGATACATAAACCATGGAAATACACTTAATGTGATGGAGATACGAAAGAGAGGTGGAGAATGGCAAAGAAAGATAACTGAAGCGTGATGACTGGTAACCCAGCATCCATATCCTACATGGGCAGAGCAATTCCAGGAGAGGAGATACTGAGGGAGGGCCTCCATGAAGCTGTAGAGATTAAAATGATACTGCAAGGGGAAAAATGAAGGACAGCAGGGAAAGAAACAACAGGAGGTTTGGGGAAAAACTACTGAGGCAAATACAAAGCTTAGAGAAGAGAAGACTAAAATAAGATGAGTGCATATGTACGTGGAAGAGAATGAAAACAGGCAAGTTATGACAGGAAGATGCTCACTAAGTATCGGACCACTCCTCCTCTGTTGGCAGAAATGGATCCTGAACAGAGAAGAAGAAAAACAGAAAAGGAGAGGGGTCTGAGGAATGTCTCCAAGACAGCAAGATGCAGGTGGATGTAAGCATAGCCCTCCTGAGGGTGATCATGAGTGCTGGTAGGCAGGCAGATGGCAGAACTGAAGAAAAGAACAAACCTGCAGCAGAGGAAGTCTGCCTGGTCATGAAATTTCCTCCAGGGGCTCTCTATGGAGGAAGAGTAGGAGTAGAGGAAGCAGAGGCTGGGACAAGGAAATGGAGCCTTTGAGAGGAAAGGAGTAGGCAGGACAGTTAGTATGACGCAGAAGGGCTGTGAAGTGGGAGCCATGAATGACAGGGACAAGGCTACAAAAGAAACTACTGTGAAAGCTGTCCAGCTAAGCAGCTCAACTGCATTATCCCCTCTGGGAGGAAAGGGAAAGAAAACAACCAAGGTCATGTCATGCACAGCTTATTACGAACACTAGGCACATACAGTGATCGGCACTGCGCGCCATGATAACCTGGTGTGAGTGGAACACCTGGCTAGGGGACAAACTGCATTCATTCGCTATTAATTAGAAGTCCATCCAGATCTGAATTTCTGCCAAATTCAAGAATTTGCGAGGGCTGGGATTTCAGTTCCAGCCCATTTTTATCAGTTAAAACAAAAAGAAAATGAAACGTGGCTGCTCAGATGACAGAAATTCCAAGAAAATACAGATTTGTGGCTTATCTGTGAGCAGTTCAGAGGCTTAGCTAACCAACACAAAGCTAGGCCGATATAAACAGCTTTGAAGCTAGTAGATTTCCTTATTATTTCACAACATACACTTATTTCCAGAGTCACTTCTACTGGAATGCAGATTACCCCAGTTTCTCTCTCCCAGCCTCCTTACCTCCTCCTCCAGTTTCACCACCTTGGCCTGAGCATTGTTCAAGGCCTGGTCTCGGATCTCAATGTGTCTTCGCTGGTCTTCATTGGTGGAGCGTGCAGCAGCCAGTTCTATTTCCAGTTTCTCCTTTTCCCGCTGTGTTTCTTTGTCTACCAAAAGGAAGTGAGAGTTACCAACAGAAGGCACTCTTCTCTACTCAACTTTCAGGAGTTCTTTAATTCAGAGGTGAAGGAAAGATGGGGCAACTTCTCACAAGACACAGAACGCAAATCTATTGCTTAAGGGATAAAAATTATGTGGCTTTCAAGGAAGAATTTGTAACCCTGAAAAACAAGCATGTTACCTTCAAGTAACAATATGCCACAATGCTAGCATGGAGGAATAGAAGATGTATCACTCAGTACAGTTAGGTAATTTGCTCTGATTATACAGATGGTTAGCAAAACTTGGCACCTCTTCACCTCTGAGCTTTCAACACTAGAAAACAAACTGGGTAGTTTTAATATCCCTGGCTGGGGAGGATAGATGGTAAGCTTTTGTGCCTGAAGACGTTGTACTCCTGCTTGTGGACATGGTGTGAAGAAAAGGTGTTCTGCTTGGGGCAGTTGCCCACCTTCTCAAGAGAACATGCACTCACCCCACTTGGCAGTCAGCTTCACCAGAGGAACAAGCAAGGAAAACTCCTTGGTCCTCCTCTACTGCCCTTAAAATCATTTGGGCCAGGACCTACGCACCTGTGTTTGTCCTGTCACTACTTAAAACACACCTGCAGTTCAACAAGCTTTCTGCACAGTACTGAGAGCTCATGCTTAGTGCTCTAAAGCCACTCCAAGCACAGTGGCTGGTCACAGAATCACAGGAGTTGGAAGGGACCTCTGGAGATGACTGAGTCCAACCCCCCTGCTAAAGCAGGTTCCCTGTAGAAGGTTGCACAAGAAAGCATCCAGCTGGGTTGTGAACTTGCTTTGGCAGGGGGGTTGGTTGGTCTCGATGATCTCCAGAGGTCCCTTCCAACCCCTACAATTCTGTGATTCTGAATAACTCCAGAGAATGAGACTCCAGTCTCTCTGACAGCCTGTTCCACTGCTGTCACCCTCTAAGCATTTTCTCATGTTCACATGGAATTTCCTCTGTTCCAGTCTGTGCCCATCATGTTGTTGAGCTCCACTGAAAAGAGCCTGGCCCCATCCACTTGATACTGCCCATTAGATATTTATGTAAACAGTGCTGAAATCCCCTCTCAGCCTTCTCTCCTCCAGGCTGAACAGCCCCAGGTCTCTCAGCCTTTTTTTGTACAGGAGATGCTCCAGGCCCCTCTTCATCTTTGTGGCCCTCCACTGGACTCTCTCTTGGCCATCAGGGATCACTGCTCACTCATGGCCATCCTGTTATTCACCAGGACACCCAGGTCCTTCTCCGCAGAGCTCCTTTGCAGCAGGTCAGCCCCTAACCTGTACTGACGCAGGCACTTATTCCCTTTCTGCTGCACTCCAGAAAGTGCTGGACATAGTGGGAGTGCCCATGCTTTGTGTGTCAGGAACAGGTTAACTGCTTTCATTTAAAAAAAAAAAAAAAAAAAAAAAAAAAAAAAAACAACCATGCAGGATACAATAACTTGGAACTGATGAAATTATCACACAAAAGTGTAAGGCAAAGCCACAACACAAAGCTGATGTCCTCTGCCTATGCTGTCATTCCCAGCTCATGCCAACCAGCTACAATGATAACATTAACATACTCACTGGATACATAACCACAGAATACTCCCTGCAGTGATCTACACCCAGCACTGACAACACCAGAGAAACTACATTCCAGAAAGTAATATCCCACGACAAAGGAATGAGGACAAGGAGAGTAAGGCTTGAAAAACAGGAACTAGATTCTGGGTGTTAGGACAGACTGCATATGGAGTACACAGGCACATTTGTGCAAGCATGTGCATAACTATATTTACAGAACCACAATTACTCCCTTCCTTCTGCCAGCAGAAGAGCCAAGAGCAAAGCTTTAGCAATACAGAACAGCTAAAGATTCCCTTTTGCTAGGGAACTGATGCAGCCCACACATAGGTTACAGAAGAAACCTCTCAACCAGCAGCACCTCAGAGCTCTGCATAGCAAATTCCAACTGCAATTCAGAGCTAACCTTGGACATAAGAGACAAGGATAAAGGCTAATGCCAGTACCAGCCTATTCTGTTCAGTTCCCCATCTTTCCCATCCTAGCACTTCTCCTCCACCCAGGAAATGAGCCGCTGACAGTGTCAGCATGTTTAAAACGTATTGCAGAAGATGGGCAGAGATGAGGTAGGGTGGCATTACGCCAGAAGGTATCAATCAGTGCTGGCACTCTGCTAATCTGTAAGTGCTTGCAGCAAAGCTTTTGGAGGTTTTATTCCAGATTTTTCTTCAAATGAGTTCTGCCTCACCAACAAGTGCCTACAGTATCCCAAGAAATACTGGGATCGATAAAACACAGCACTAAGCTTTCCACATGCATCCAGAAGTAGAAATGGCACCTATGGCTTCACAGCTTTGGCCTTCCCACCTCCTTGGGCAAACGTATGAAATCCTAAAAGCCAGAGTACAATCACAGATTTCCCACTACCACCAGGAGAGCAGAACTCACACACTGACAGCTTTTTGCTTGCGATGTAAGCCACAAGGAATAAGCTATAGACAACACAAGAGGGGGGATACCAGCATCTGTCAGAGCAGAAGCAGCTCGTGTTACATCATAGAAAATCACTATTTTGCAATGTTACTTTCTATTGCATTACCTTTATATAACAATTGTGAAAAGTAAGCATTGTCAGAAGGGTGGGGCGCAGCACGGAATGAAAGGAAAGTTGGCTCGCTGCCATCAGCCTTGAGACATTTTTGTACAAAGGAAAAGCAGCATTTCACATCTGTCATTTTGGTTTGCCCTGTGATAAATCCACTGCTGCACACAGAATTCATGACACACAGCACAACATACTGCAGGCATTTTTAATTCCCCCTGCTTGTGCTGAGCCGGATAGTGAGCAGCAAATTAAAGAGGAGAGAGAGATGGGAGACCTTCAGGGTTCCAGTCCCACTGTCCATAAGTCATGCCAGGATTTTTGGCAGTCTGGGAAGGTTTAATTCCAAAGCTTTCAGGGAAGAAAATAGTTGCTCAAATTCTATTACACATTATGGAGTAAACACTATTTTTACAATGCAACCGTACACTACATTTGCTCCAAAATCTCTAGCAAACACCATCAGATAGACTGTACATACTGACAGAACAATAATTCTTAAATTTGTCCTCCTCTCTGCACTGCCGGTTTTGGACTGCCAGTGCCCCAGTTTCAGTCCTGGTAGGTCAGATCTGTCAGTTTCCTACATTCATCTGCTGCATGTTTATCCTTTTAAGAGTGACTAGAGCACTCCTAATGACCTATAATGACTGTATAACTCACTTTGTGCAAAGAGTTGAGAGATGGTTTTCCGATTGTCTTCAGACCCCTCAAATTCCTTCTCCGCAAGCTGCTTGTTGGCTGTCTCCATACGTTCTGCAGAATTTGTCAAGAAAAGAAATGCTAAAGAATCAAAAAACTTTCAAGCATTAAAGACTCTCAAGCTCAGGGAGTGGATCTTCTACACAGTCAAAAGCGAAAAGACTATCAAAAGCTGCCACTCATTTCTTAAATGTTTCTAATTACGTCCTTCAGAAAATATTTTGAAGGAGACAAAACAGATTAAACAGAGTTTAAAAAAAATCCTTTAAACAACTGTAACCTAATTTATGTTCATTTTTTTCTATTTTTATAGATGTTGAGATTCCCTATAGAATTCAGTATGAAGAGCTGATACATTTCAGTCTTCTGTGTCACAAATTTCACAAAAAATGGTTTCAAAAATCTCTTCAAATAAACTCATTTTTCCCACACAAATAAATCTCCCCACGTAATTAAAAGATTCCCTTATAATCCTCCACTACATCTTAATAGTTTGAAGATTAAACCACTGTTGTCTAATTACCTGACTTCAGAGAAAAACATAAAATCCCAGGGATAGCTTAGCAGTTCTGCTGCTGTAGGCTACTAGAAATTTGTATCAGATTATGAAAATAAAAATGAAATATTTATGCAGTGTTTTATTATGAATAAAATTATTTAATGCGGGCCTTTGTGTACTGTCTCTCTCACTAGCACTGGGCAATTTATGGCCTCATATTTTGGATGCATATTTTTTAGCTTCTGAAAACATGATCTTACTCCGAGACTACAGACAGAGAAAGAAGATGACATGTAGGACAATCAGATGGCTTTCGGAAAAAAATTAAACGTACATTTTAAAAGACCAATTATACACTTTCACAGATCTAACATTGCAGTTGTTTTTCACCTTTCAAACTAATGTTAAAAACTTTGACTCATATTAAGGTCAAATACCATTCAACACCGCTCTCCACTGCCAGCCATTCTGCAGCCTCAGCCTCTTAGCAAGAACCAGACACTAACAACATCTCACTTTGGAAAAGGGATCCAAAAAAACAGATGCCTATGTTGATAAGGAATGACAAGACCTTCAGGAAGAACAGACACTGCAATTTGTATGTCAGTGCAGAGAGGTCATTGGACAGGAAATAAAGTGAACATGCCTGGTGTGGGATTAGGCAGTCAGCAAAGCATCTTCCCATTTGGATAAACTGAACAAATTGCACAAATTTTGTCTAGGATAATAAGACAAGAGAATTCCAGGCCTGCATCTGGTTTATGGCATTTGGCTTATCACATTTCTTCTCAATGAGAAACAGGCTAGAAATGAGACACCAGCACTCTTCTAAACCTGCCTTCTCATACTCTCAGCAAATGCTTAAAATCCCAGACTACTGAATATACCCGAGTATCCAGTCACATCCAACTGCGTCTGCAGACATGACGACTCCCATGGCAACACACTGGCTTGATGAGTAAGAACAACAGTAAAAATACAATATTGAAGAAAAGTTTTACTTCATTCACCTCTCAGATCCCTGTTGAAATCATGAAGCCTACGAATTTCTCCTTCCAGCTTGTTTCTCATGGCCTTCTCCAGGGCATCCCGCTTAGAGGATGATTTCTCCAGGTTTTTGTATGCCTCTGAAACTTGCTGAATTTCTGTTTCCAGCTGCAGTGGAAGTGAAAACAAGCACACACTATTTTATCACTTACAATTCGTTTCATTTAATCTCAGAAGAGATTGCCTTCTCTTGTTTTCTTTGTTGAGATAAAATGCAGCTACACATCAAACGAAATGACAGAATCTCATTTTCTGAGGGATCCTCCTTAAGAATACCAGTGGCTGGAACAAAAATCTGGACCCTGCTTCCAGTCTCTAGTTCTACTTCCCCAACACAATCAGAGCACTAATACAGTGAACTGAAGAAGTGCAAATGTCATCTACTTTTTTTTTGTATGTCCAGAACTGTTTGATACTAGTATCAGTTTGGGCAAAAAAAAAGAAGATATATACTGAAGAAATAGCTAATGTGATACTGAGTTGGTTAAATAAAATAAAACAAGAAAGTCAACCTATACTAAAAAATGCTAGTAGCAGATCCTACACTGCTGATGAACTCTGCTGATCTGTAATTGTTACAGTCCAAAATTCACAATAAAACCTCCTGATGTTCTATACTTACACTTCCACATCTTAGTTGTATTTTAAAATATTCCATCTACGTAACTTGGGGGGAGGGTGGAACAAAGGCACACATAAACAACTGTAGTAAAATAAGTTTTCTCCTTCCTTCTAGCCTTCGGTGTAAAGCTGCTCGATTTAAGCTGCAGCAAGCAGCTGATCACCCAGAGCAGGGGAACATTCACTTCTAACTCTCCTTGCCAGGCACAGCTTTGCACTGCTACAGAAGTATGGATGCACGTACTAAGAGATCAATAGGGGCATGGAAGGGAAATCATTGGTATCCTTCTTTCATTATCAGGAAGCAGTCAAACATTTCTCTAAAGCATTTCCTGGTGAGGAACCTTCCAAATAAAATACAACACAATGAACATATGTCCCTGGAAAGAGGCAACGTAGAAAATAAATCAGCGTGGGAAGCCACACTGGTCATCTGAACTCAAACAAGTGTTTTAATCAGACACACATTTTTATGGTCCTGGAGACTGCTCAGTGCAAAGAGCACAGAAAGGCCCACAAAGTCCTAGGTTACAAGCAGCATTAGCCTTTTCACAGCTGCAAAGCAAAGCAAGGCTGACTGGCTGTGCAACTTTAAACTGTTGGTCATCCAGAAGTTATTTCTAAAAGGCTGCAATGAAAATATCCCTCAAGCTTATTAGTGATGGCTCTCATTGGAGCTTTTTATTACTGTTTTTAATGTACGGGAGAAGGGTTTTATCATCACCTATTCTACTTGTTCCATAAAGCCAAAGGTGGTAAATAGCTTGATCCAAAGAGACTTCTAAGTTTTCGTAGCAGTTGTGCAGTACTGAGGGAAGGCTTTTTAAATGACTCCAGTGACAAAGCGTTAGTTTCAGCCCTGCAATCCAAATGTCTCTAATGTAGCCATAGCAGCAGTACTTCTCCTGCACTATGTCCTGCCAGCCAGTTTTGCAGTCATGCTCCCTGTTGTCTACTTGTGTGACCATGTACTCAAGTCAGCTCAGATGAACCCTTCCCACAGTCTCTAAACTCTTTCAAACTGATGGGAAAACAAAGTCTGCTGCTATGTGGAAATAAAAACACTAGCTTTAATTAAGCAAGCCAAGCAGCCAGCCTATTTGAGACAACTGATGAGGATGCTCTTTTGAGCATGGTCAATTACCTGTCAGAATAAAACTGAAGGCTTTGATTCCATCTTCCGATGAAGTTAAGGACTGCCCAAAGGGACAGGATACAATTATTCTATCTACATATAAAAGACTGAAGTAGATACATCAATCCCTTAAGCAAGCAACATTAACAACTGCAGATTAGATTATTCAATTATGGATGATACCAGACACAGGAGAGTGTCTGACATTCAAGAACACCCACCTTCTGCAGTCGGGCTACCTTCTCATAACACCCATCCAGCTCCTGTCGTAGAGATCGGTTTTCTTCCGACAGGATTTCCACCATTTGCTGGGCCCTGGAAACTATGGCAAAAGGATCTACTTGCATTTGCTGATATGGGGAAGGTATCTGCTGAGCCCGGGACATCACTGAATAGGAATCGCCTTGCTGCTGCTGCGGGCCAAGGAAAGGCTGGCATAGTCGGTACAAATCTCCCTGATGGACTTGGTTTGACAAGAAAGGCTGCTGGGTCCGTGGCAGAATGCCAGGATCTCCCTGGCTTGGAGTCAGGGGTTGCTGGTGCTGGGAAGGGGACAGCCTGGATGGCGGTGGAGACTGAAGCAAGGTCAAAGATCCCAAAGATGTCAAGGAAGAAGTTGGACTGTGATGGTGAGGTGGTCTCTGTTGTAACTGCAGCTGTACATCTGGGTTCTGCCTGGAAAACAGAGAGCAGAAACTCCATCAAAGTCACATAGATGATGCATGAACCAAGTGATAAAGGCGTGAGCTGTATAGCTCCTATTCACAGGTATTTCCACATAGAAACCTCTCATGTTCAGGGCTTTGAATATACATTTGTTTAAATAAATACTTCAAAAATCAATCTGGTAGCAGAAAATCAATTCTAACTATGTGATGGTCATAATCGTGTGTCTATTTTATATAGAAACACTAAGAGAAATTCCATCAGCAACCACTGGCAAAAATTATTTTTACAACTTTTTTTCCACACACTGTGAATAAAATGGCTGAGCTGAGGACTTCTCTTTTGTCCTGAAAAATGCAATCTCTTAAATAGAAAACAATTAATCTTCTTCAGTAATTAAGGATACGAAGTTAAAGGAATTGGCTAAGCTCCCTGTTGCCAGGCCAGCACCAGTGGTGCAAGGTTTCCCAAGCATCAACCAACACGCCTGGTCAAATCAGACAGTTAAAGGACGTGAAAACAAACCTAAGAGTCAGAAGGAGCCTTTTGTCCAACGTACCAAGTGTGCTCACTGTTCCTAACAGTAACGTCCAGAGGATATCAAACACAGATCTAGACATCTGCAACACGCTTGCAGAGAACTAACTCCGGCTCACGTTTCATGGACTCTGGAGATCCCCATTTTAACCTGTGCTATGTTACCATTGAAAAAGCCTTTTTTAGAAACCGTGGATTTACCGTACTTGGATGATCTCAGAGGGCAGGCTTTGCTGCTTCTTCCCATGACATTCAATCTCTAACTTCTCTAGACATTCTTTACACTAGCAGCTGAGGTCTACCCTCTCCAGGCAGTCTCTTCTCAAGCATAGAACTCAGGCTGATACAGACCCACTCTGGCAGTTCAGTTCTGCAGTTCTGTTCTGATAAAATTTCCTATCCTCTGGGCTGCAGTTGAACCCTGCAGCTGGAAAAGTACACACTGCTCCACCTGTCTGGAGCTGCTGCAGAATACCCCCGTGGTTGTTTGTGCTCACAGGAAGGACCCTACGGAATGGCTGTGCTGAGCACACCAGGGATACTGATGTTCACAGCAGCCCCCAGCACTGCTCTCCCACCACACCAGGAGGGTTAGCCATGTGTCAGTTAACGGCAGCAGATGTGGACCTGAACTGGAAGCCAAAGGGTTACACAACGGGCTTCTCGGCCTATGTGCAAACACTCGGCATCATCCTTCCTGTCCTGTGCAGAGCGAACGCATCAACTCTTCATACCCGTCCAAAGAGGAAACGTCTGTATTACTCACATCTGGCTGCCAGTGCACGTAGGAGTCAATACGTTCTCAGGCAGGGTTCACCATTTCAGAGCTGCATCTCATTTTCCCTGCTTTCCAGCAGAGAAGGTGCAGAGAAACCCTCAAGGTGACATTCAAGTTCTCTAATGGGGAAACAAATCTACTCATTCTCACACTTGGGAAGAAACAAATAATTACTGCTCTAGTTACTGTTCTTCCCTTCCTCCCACTCAGGTGACTGTGGCCCCCAACAGCATCATCATTTCAGGAGCTGCATTTTCCCAGGAATGATTACATGTGGCACAAGGATCTCAGGGGTTACGCATAAGACAGTTGTGCAAGTAATTTCCTCAGGAATGTTCAAATTAGTAGCAGCAATTTGGTTCTTCCTCTCCTGGCAGGTCAGCCCCACTTAATGCATTTATTTCATTACTTTTATTCATCAGTTCTCACAACGAAGAATAAGGCAAAAACCAACACAGGATGTGCTCAAGGTCATCTAGTTTGTCTCAGGTGGTTTCCAACACCGTTCTCAGCTCACTCAGGTTAGTTAAAACTTTGCATCTTCACACACTCTCCAGCTCCTCCAACTCTCTCTTTACATGATGTCATGTTCCTCTGATTTTTTAATCAATTAAGGACTAATCTTGTTGTGACAATCTGTGATGGCCTGCAGAGGTTAGATCAAAATACATATGTTGCCAGTCTGCCTCCTGGCTGAAAACAAACCTTTCCCATTTTGAATCCACAAAACTCTTTTTGAAAACAACTTGAAGCAGTTATTCAGATAGGATTAACCCAATCTGCATGTGCTGGTAATATAAGCCTGGGGACTCTTTAGATAGGGATGCTGACAATCTGGGATATTTCAGTAAATGCATCTCGTCATCCTGCCACCAAAACCTTGCTGTTTCCACAGCATACGAGCCCTAAAGAGAGGAACTCAAAGGAAAGGAGGTCGAAGATGCAACAGTGGCAGCTAAATTCTGAAGGGACCCTCCTTGTACTGACATACTCAAAAACAACTTTAAAAAAAAAAATCTATTGTAAAGAACTCCAGGAAATCATGGCCAACTATTTCTAAACAAGATATATTTCCAACATTTCCAGCATTTTGGCACTCACATCCAAAGCCTCTCACATCTTCAGAATACAGCAATCTCACAGGTTCAAGCTACAACATGAGAGCTGGAAGCCCCAATTTTCTTGCATTACCAACAGCTTCAGAGTTTCCAAAGTGACACAAATTCCCAGCAAGATTATCCAACAGGGCTGATACAGCCCATGTTTAAAAAGAATATTTCCCAGTAACCCCCCAGTGACGTCTCAGCCTTTTAAGATCTTCTATGAAAACCTTCATCTGCACATTTACAGAACTTTTTAGTATCCTCGCTACTTTCAATTCTGTCTCACAAAATACTTACATACATATTCTTCTCATATATATTCTTCTCATATATACACTTCAAAATACCCAGCTCTGAGACCCTTCCCTCAGATTAATGTGAGAATTGTGGAGTTTATTTAGGAAGGCAGATGAACCCAATGGTATTGCTTGAGATTTTTTTAAGTCAGAGTCTTAAATCTTAAGGTACAAATCACTCCTGAGGTCACTTCACAGAACTGCTGATAGAAAGGTAGCAGAAACTGTTCTCCATGAGAGAAACTGTCCTCAGGTAACCTGCAGCAGTAATTGCAATTATATCATGCAAAAATGCAGACAGACTCTTGAAATACTTGAAAAACAAAATTACTCAGTATCTTTCAATTTGCCTTGCTGTCATAAACACCTCAAACCCTGAAAACAACCCTGCAATAATTCCTAGAAATGTTTAAGCTTGAGAAAAGAACTTTAAGGGCCACTTCATTTTGAATGCTATGACACAAGAATCTCCGCTTCCTTTACAGTCCCTGGCAAACACTGGAGAAACACGCCACGCGGGCCAAGTACAACTGTGGATTTATGGCTCCGCAACTACAAGGGTCACATTAGCTTTTAAGTCACAAAGATAGAGATACGGCTCTGCAAGCAAACCCAGCCAACAGGAGTGCAGAGGCTGCCAGGATTACAGGAACCAAGCCATGCAGAAGATCTATGCGCAGAGGAGCAAAGCGGGGAGGACAGAAAAATGAAGAGAGCAGAAAAGGTCTCTGGCTTGTTAAAAACCATTTTTTCCTTCCCAGCTTCTCCTGCTACATCAGGCTCAAGCCATCACGGGTCCCCACTGCCTCCAGCCCTCCCTGTGAGCCAGGACACAGAGTGCAGGAGGGAGCAGGCTCCGCTCAGCCAGGCGGCTGAAATCAAACTGATGCGGTTTTGTTCTGCCTCCATGCCGCACCTGATTATCCCCGCTTTGATGCTGCTCGGGGGAACGTGGGACACAGAAGGGATTTACTAATTATGGGACAAACTCTTAAAAAGTTTCTGTGCAGTCAGCGGGATTAATCCCAGCAGCACTCGGTCACTTGGGCGGGGGATGGCGCTGGAATCGGAGGCAGCAAGGCTCCTCAGTGCACAAGGCAGAATCCAACCAGCCCCTTCGTCCCAGTTCTGCCATGGGGGACACGACCGCTGCACGCTGAGGCCAGGACTCCTCTTAGACCTGAACGTTCGTGGCATCACCGGTGCTTAGGTACAATGGAGATGTTGAGGAGAGAATGGGATTCTGGAGCTTTGCATGCAGCCAGTCCTCTTCTGAACTTTACAATTTCCAAATAGCAGCGCAGATGCCCCTGGCATGCCCAGTATTTACATTAAACTAACACTGCTACGAACACATACATGTTCCCAAACTTACGCCGCCCAGGAGCAGGTGAGGCAAACTGTTTGCAGACTGGTTTAAACTTACCACACAGCCCATTCCTTTCCCAGAGCGGGGAGGGTGAAGCATGAGAATGTCGTGAATTCCCCAATGTTTATCTTGCTCAACGGGTTTTATTTAACCACATCGTTAGGTCACCCTCAAATTCCCCTGAACAATGAGGGGAAAACCCGCAGAAAAGGGTGTGGCTTCGCCAGCAGAAAGAAGGGGCTTTGTTTCCTTGCCGTGCAGTTCAAAAAATGCACACGTTTACCAATCCCAATTAATCCTGATAAACAGAGCTGCAGCCCAGGAAAGCTGCAGCGGCTGAAAATACTTTATCGCTGCAGAGAGGCTGCAAAGACGCACTGTCAGGTGCCAGGCAAACACACTCCTCACAGTCACGTGCCTTTAAAATGCTCATGCCACTGCCCAGCTGCACCTTTGGTAGCAGAGAAGATTTCTTGTCTGAATGACTGTTTCTCTTAATATGGGAGGGGACTCGCTCCCTTCCTTCACTACACCGCTCTGTAATTTATGGATTAGTCTTGCAATTGTTCTACTGCTTCAGCATTCGCTTGCAAAGGAAACCTCTTCTCTGTACAGCTATTTAGGTTAAAAAGTAACCTCATTAGATTCCCAGTGCTTTGAAGACAAATTTCAGTTGCTTCCCCTACTGGAAACCTCGCCAGCTGAACCTTTCTCCTCCTCCCCCCTCTTTTTTCCAAGCAGCCAGGATCCATCCAATACAGACAAAAATCACCCTGTCTAGAGGAGCTGACTGTTGGCATGTTTTCAAATACCTCTCCCTTGCACAGCAAGCAGGCAATGTCTCAGACTCACTATATTAAATATTAGGAGCATTTATGATGCAGCACAAGCACTAAGGATCTGTTTCCTTCCCCTGCGTGCAGATTTGAGGCCTTTGAATTTTCAAAAAGATTTGCAATGAGCTTCGACAATCACTACCACCCCCCCCAAACCCTTTACTTCCCCTCTTCCTGGCCTCTTTATTATTTATTTAGCCAGATCAAAGGGCCTTTTCATCAGGCTTGTATGCTGCTGAAGTCATTTCAGATCACAAACAATGGTGGACAAACTCTGAAAATAGCTCCCCATAGGACTAAGAAGGTTCTGAGCAGATTCAAATTCTCCAAAGCTCAGACTCTGTTCCCAAATACAGACTGGTTTCTTCCTCCCACTCCCCTGAAAACACAACACAGTATGTGCAAACACAAATGCAGAGAGACCTCACCATTTTCTTCTGTAGCAATTCCCTCCCGTTGCTCCTTTGTATTACTCTTTTAGGTTCAAAGCCAGGCCAAAATCATAATACCAAAGTTCCCTCTCCCCAGCCTTGGATAGAGATGAGACAGTAAGGAAGCAGGTAAAGGAGAGCCATATTTTCAATCCATGTGAATAAAACTTCATCTTCACCCACGTGGCCATCAGCATTTGGCTCAAGCCAAATCTACTTTCTAATCTAGAGAGAACCAGAACAGGCTGGGATTTCAAATTGTGCAAGGAAAATTAACAAAAGCCAAACAAGCAAGTCTTGAATGAGAAACAAAGCACACGCTTTCTACTCCTACGTGCTGGCCCACTGAAAAATCTGGAAAACTCTAAGGGAAGCTCTGGCCATTTTTGTCCCCCACACCATTACTGATTTCACTCACTTTCTTCTTTACTATGTGGCATTTAGGTGCAGCTTGAACCTAAAAAAAAAAAAAATAAAAATACTTTCCCTTGGCAGATGTAATTAAAGCACAGCTTAAGTACTGCAATAAGTAACTGCAAGTTTCTAGAATGAATCACACCACAACCTTTTTTTCCCCTTTCCTTAAAGCAAGCCTTCTGCGTGGCTCTGGAGCTGCATTAAACTTCCCCTTGCCATAAAATCAAGCTGGTCTGTTGTTTTTTGTTTGGGTGGTTTTTTTTTTTTGGTTGTGCATTTTTTTCCTCTCTAAAAGGCGTCAGGTCTCTCTAGCTAAGCCAGTGAAAGAGCTTACAGTTCTTCCAGACACCGTCTGCAGCTGAACACAATACATGGTCTCATATGAAAGAGATGAAATCTTTGCTGAAAGATAATCTACCTCAGGAGTGAAAACAGTGGACTGAGTTTTATGCTTTCTTTTCTTATCTGGCTGCCATTTTAAGAATCTTGCTTACCTGACTGACCCATACTCAGGGGGATGTTGATACCTCATCATAGGCCCATCGGATCTTCCCTGCTGGCTCACGCGATGATCACTATAGAAATGCCCCGAGTCCTGAGGTTTGCAGTTCATAGATGGGGTGGACACATTTTTGTAAGGATACTCCGGAGGAGGACCCCTCTGCTCCATCCCTTTCATGCTGGGCTGGGAAGGCGGCTGCACAGAGTTCTTGTAGAACTCACTGGAGCCAGAATTTTTATAAGGGTCGCTCGACTGCTGAGGAGAAAGTGGAGAGAGAGGGGAGAGCGGTGCGCTCGTGACGGGCGCGTGCGCCTTGACACCACTGGTGGCCAAGGACAGCTGCATCAGCCTCTCGCTCAGGGAACGGACGTGTCCTTGCTTGAGGTCCTTAAGTCCTTCATCCTGGTGGACCTTCCCTGGGCTCACCCGCTGAACTGTGGGCCGCCCTTCAGTCCTCATTTTTTGGTTGGTCACCCCCGTTACATAAAACGCTGCCCCGACACTAGCATGTGGCTGGCCCCTGAAATACTGTGACTGCACTTTGGCTTCCTCATAGGTCGGGAGGTCCTCGCTGTTCTGGAGTCGCGGGGAGAGCTGCTTCTCCATGATGCTGTTGTCCACCTGTATTTCCTGGCCCTGGGGCTCCTGACGGGCAGCATGAGTCACGAGCTGATGGTCCTGGGAGTTCAGCCCTTCGTTCTGAGATGCTGGACTCCCAGTGCTGTTGAAAGGGGGGGGCATTTCCTGTGGCTTGCTGGTGTAAGGCAAGAAGGTTACGGTTGTCATTTGGGTTTCCGTATCTGAGCTGCTCCTGCAGCAGGCGTTGTAAAACTGTCGTAGCTGCTTGTTCTTCTGAATTCCTCATCTCAAACTGTGGTGCCTTTTGGGTGGAATGTAAAAGCTGCCCTTGACCTAAGAAAAGGAGACACGGTTATTAGCGCCTGAGTAGATCAAGCAGAAGACATTTAAGAGCAATAGCTTAAAATACAGAAGAAAAAGGCAGGTTAGATTACCAAAGGTTCCCATAACAATGAGGGTCATTAAGGCCCTTAGACCTTCGAAAGACTTGCATGCTAGGGGGCAAAGACTCAAAGGTGATGAAAGGTGACTTGCAAGTCTATAGGAATATCAATCGACTGCAAGCTGCAGGGATGCAGGCTGAATACCTCAGACAGCAAGGCTGCTTTCAGGAGAAAGGAGACCCATAATTCACAGGATGATGGTAAAAAAGCCTGACTCTTGTTTGTTTTGCACTTATAGCTACCAACAGTAAAATAAGTTCCCCATATTTGCAGGCAGGCAAAGATAAAAGGGTGAAATCAGCAAATTGTCAGCTTTAAGGAAGGGGAAAAAAAAAGTTCAGTTGAGATTGTATATGGATCACAGGAAGTAGATGCATCTCTTAGTTTAGATCAGTTAAAGCAAGTAATGAATACCTGGATAGCCAGCAGATTTTTAGAGTTAATAAATATGCAGAGTGAGATCAGTTCCTAGTCTCCCTACTGCAGAAAATAGTACATAATGGGGCAAGTGAGGACTCTGTAACTTCCTGCTATACAAAGGCAACCAAATCCTCACACATCTTAATATCAGCTGAACACATGCAAATGCAAGAGGAAAGTAGTTGTAATCTTTTTTGTGCCTTAGGTCAGAAAAGTGACAGGAAAAAACACTGAACCAAGGAGAGAAATTCAAAGAGTGAAGAGATTCAACAGGCAGTAATCAACAGCAGTTAGCCCTCACTCAGTCTCCCAGTAAAGTCAGGAGTTTGTCAAGGAAGCTCATACCCATCGGCCTTGCATGAGCTGAAATATCCAAAATGAGTAACATCTCTGTGGCATTTAATTAGAAGCAGAGCTACTTCTGAGCTAGAACAGTTCAGAACAGAGCATGCTTTACAAACACACATCGGTATTCTGGCACTACCTTCTGACATCTTTTTTTCTGTACAACATTGTCCCTTAGGAAGAGGCAATTTGCTCACTCTAGCTCGTTCTCAGGCAGACCCAGGGATGAGCTGCAGGAGTCAGGAGACCTGGAGGTTTGCTTTGTTCCAGGTCTCCACAACCAGCCAGTTTCCTCCCTCAGCACTGCCCACCACACGAGTCTTCCCCTGGAACAAAGGCCTCGATGGCTCAGGCAGACAGAACCCTTCCGCATAAGTTAATGAAGAGAAAGGTAAAATCCACCTCAGCCCCGAGCTGCCTCATCAAACTATGAATTTGGGCCCCACCGAATGGCCAAAAATGTGATTCATCTGAAATCCTGTTTGAAGCGGCACATACCTACGTCCTTCACTTTGACTTCCTTGGGAAGGAGGAGCGGTTCTGGCACATGGGGGGACACAGCCTTCCTCCCGCACGTCCAAAATTTCCACTCAGAGATGGCTTCAGTCTCCTCTTCAGTGGGACAGATCACTTGATACTCTCCTCGCTTCCAAAATAATTCTGAGGAAAGCATTGAAAACATCATTTTAATCGGCAGACGAGACCCTAGAAATAACAAACCTTGGCCCATATTTAATATTTTTCTTTGTAGTTTCTTATTTTCTCCCAGAGCTCGGCAATTCTGATTGCTTTAGGATGAATGAACCCCCATGTCCCTAACAATCTACTCCAGCTGCTGCTTTAATCATGACAATTTCTGCTCCAAGATTAAATGCTGCCAACAATGCTCTGTTCCATCTGCGCCTCCAAGTGAAACAGTGATTAAAACCCTCTAATTCTTTAACTCCATTGTTTTATTTTTTTGCTAAGAATGAAAGCTGCAGCACAGATGACAGTACTCTGTGCTTACAGCTCCTTTTTTCAGTGGTACTGTATATGGCAAATTAGAGCAGAAATTCTTTGACGAGAGGTGCTGTGCTTACGTGCTTCAGAAACTTACCACAAATTATGCTTCAGAAATGACTGAGAATGATCAGTATATAAGCATTAGCTTTATTTTACAGACTGGGAAAGTGAGAGAAAGAAAAAGACACTGCCAAAGTCTATGCCAGAAATACACTGCAGATCCCAGCTCTAATTCCCCAAACATTCTTTCATTACGTTACTTTTCCCTTTCTGAACATAAAGAGCTAAAGAAACTTTAACCATTAAGGGGAGAATCAGAAAAACGTGCTTCTAGGTACATTATTCAGATGTAGTTAAATCTACTACTAAACGTGTCCTGAGCAAAAAGGCAAAGAAGCAAAAGAAGTGAAACTTGCTTGTGAACACTGTGTTTGTACTGTAAGGGTAAGCAA
Organism: Centrocercus urophasianus; assembly: GCF_019232065.1. NCBI lineage: Eukaryota > Metazoa > Chordata > Aves > Galliformes > Phasianidae > Centrocercus > Centrocercus urophasianus. The sequence continues at coordinate 12,765,568 of NW_024884800.1, read as the reverse complement.
TTAAAACTAGCAAAATTAAAAATATTCAGTGGGATGTATATTTTGACTTAATTTCCTGGAACGCTGTGAAAAATAAAACGAGCAGACGTAGCAGAGGAATGCAGACGTGGACACTTCTGCCACCATCTCCTTACAGCACACAACACACCCAAGAAAAATTATCTCACATCTGCAAGTTAAATACTTGAGGTGTCAACAGCAATTTCAAGGCACATGAACAATATCTAACCAGGGAACAAGGCTGTGTTGTGTGGTGTGGTACTTCAAGATGGTGGCTGAAAAAAACTTCTAATGTCAAATTCTTAACTGGTGACTGAGCTCGAGAGGAATATATTGAAAACAGCTGCCAGCAAATATGCAGCAAAGAACCTTAAACCAGGCATTAAGATAGCATATAACTAGAGCAGTTTCTTGCCTCCTTTCCCAGTTTTGCACAACAGAAGTGAAGGATTCCTTTCTCCCCCAAGCTGGTAGAGCTGACTCTTCTTTTTCTCTCTTAAAAAAAAAAAAAAAAAAAAAAAAAAACCCAACAAAAAAAAAAGTTGCCCTAAGCAACCTATTTTATTAGAGCATAAAAAGGCTTTTATTATGCAATATGATGCTGCCTTTTCCACCCAAAGATTTCTTTTGTCTCTACTGGAAAAATGCAGGGGGAGGGGGGCTGGTGGTGTTTATTTTCTTAATACAAAGATATAACCCAGCTTGAGATTCTGCCTCTGCCTCAAAGATTCTCTCCACAGACAAACGCAATCTGTGCACGCTGAACTCACGTAAACGCCGAAGGAAGCGGTGCTGTATGTAACCATCTCACACACACCGTTCCACCTCACAGCCACATGAGCTCATTCTGCTCTGCTTCTGCTGCTTCTGATCAGAAGATGGATGGGCACGGTTCACACTGCAAGGATCTGCTGGGAATGAATACTACCAATTTCAGGGCAGATGCAAAAATCAGCTCTGAAATCCAGAGAAAGAGGTGGATGGGGATGCAATACAAAGGTCCTCTGGCCAACAAACCCAGTTTCTTTGCACCACGCTGCCTTTCCAACCAAACGTTCTCTTTGTCTTAACCGTAAGACTGTCAGCACGAAGCCTAGCTTTTTTTCAATTCTACCCTATTATTTTTAATTAATAAAGAAAATCTTGTGCAATTAACTTGGGTGGCAGCATTCTTGGAATCCTCTTTCTGGGCAAGTTGGAAACTCGTGGCACAGACCAGTTAGCAGGGCTTTTTTATGTAACAAAACACAAAAATAAACAGCACCAACGGTTCTGAAGCCCATGTGCTATTTCTTCGGACATCAAATTCTATTTGCCTTTGGCTCTTCCAGCAATTTCAATACTAGTGTGCCAAGCACTGAAATTAGTGAGGTGCACTGGAAAAGTTGTTATGATAGAGTTGGAAGAAAATTGATAGGTTGTGTAAATATTCTAAGCAGACATCTTTTTGAGTTTAGCCTAAATTTATTAAGATGGACAAGGTTGAATAGTTGACTACACTCGGTTCATTTCAGTCTACCAAATCTTGCAAAACTACTGGCTTATGCACTGCATGATACATTCTTCATAACCACAAAGCCTAGCAATACTTTGCTTTCCAAGTGGAACATTCAGTTTTCAAACAATTCTGCTTTAAGGAGCCACCGCGGTGTAGAGTTCCCAGGCTGAAAAGACTTGGCAGTTTGCTCCTGTGCGTCATACCTCATGGCTGATAATCCTACCATTTTGCCCCAATCCCTACTCCTGAAATTATCCCTGGTCTATTTGTATCTGCATGTTTCCAAGCCCAGAACTGGTTGAACTAACACAAGAACTGCAAAGTGTTGGATACAGCCATGCTGAGGCCGAGAATGAGCATAAAGGAGAGCTTAACAGGTGCTATTTAACAAAGAAAAGGCCAGTTTTTGCAGGGCATTGTGTAAAAGTGTAGTAACCAAAGCTTCTGTGTGAAACATCATGCAGTTGTGCACAGGAACCGTGCCAGACCATCATAAGGAAGAGAAATTAATGAAGATTTTAAAAAGATAATGCTGCCAGGCTGTAAGGAACCAAAGCAGCACATTTCTATACAGCATGCAAATATTTTTCAGCATTACAAAAATAAACAAGCTTAGACAAGTGAGATACTCACCACTGCTTGATGAGTGGCTATAATGCTATAGCACAATTAACCTGCATGGAGCAATAATAACCTCACAAGCGAAGAGAAGCATCTCTAGCTTGTGAAACAAGGAGGAATGCAAGAGTCCCTGTGAGGGCAGCCTGTATACACTTGCCCGGAGTGACTGCTTAGCCAAGAAGCTAATTAGCTTACGCATCAGGTGGGATAGAAACAGGTTCATCACCTCAAAAGCTCTATAGTACAGTTAAGCACTTTCAGTTTTACTACCAAACTTTGCGTCAGTCATATACAGACAGAACAATCCAGTGACAGTCAGATTTCAAACTCGAGCACTCAGCAAACATAGCTTCTTCAGACAGAAAGTTTCTAAGGGGCCCAAAGGTTTTGCTAAGTAATTCTGTGTTTCACAAAGCACATACATGTAATACTAAGCCTGGCTGCCAACAGGTGATGGGATGCTTATCAGTCAGATAAAGTCCTAAGTTGTTTTTTTAGGTACAGAGTTATCTCCAAACATACCTGCATGCTGTAATAGAGAAAGGGAACACAAACCAGAGATGGCATGGAAAGAACAGCCTGTAAAGTCCTCGAGCAATAGCAGAGAGCAGCTCACATGCTAAGCCACTCATTGTTTAACAGGAATATGCCCTCACTACACAGCCTATGTGAAACTCAGCATGCAGATTGCTTCATACTGCAAAATTCACAATGCCTGTAAGATCACTGGAAACACAGCTCTTCTGCACACACACTCCCTTTGAATGGTTAGGAGCACAGGTCTCATAAGGGTGGGGTCCAAAAATTAGACCAGACTATCACTGCATGCTCTCCATTTCATTGCAGCCCTACCCAAGTAGGAGGAAGGGAGAGCACATAGACTGAGATAGTCTCTAAGAATAAATGTTCCCAAGGCCAATACCCAAATGCATGAGGCAGCACACAACAAATGCCAAAGCTCTGATAGTGCTTCAGTACCTGCTCCAAGCCAAAAGAAGCTTTAGGCTCCAGCCATAAGCACTTCCACAGCTTTCACTCAAGCATCCCATCCCTGCTTGCCTGGATCTGCTGACTGTGTCTCAGGTGATCTTGGAGGGTGGCACTGAGCAGGTGCATGGAGCAGAGCCAGCATTACTCATCTTCATACCAGAGGGACAGAGTCACTGGGCAAACAAGAAAAACTTCCTTCTTTTAACTAAAAACAAGAACAACGTCACCCGGAGGGGTGCAAATAATGCACATACCCTTTAAATTAGCTCATCTGGCAATGATAGTGAGAGCCACCAGAACACCCAAGCACTGGTCCCAGCTCTAATGACTCTGAGCCCACCTCGGCCCTACCTTGCCCGAGCCACCACCCGTTCCCCTCCAGCGCTTGTGGGACCAGGCCTCGGCCACAGAACAGTGCAAGGAAGCCTGGAAGGCTTTAAAGAAAAGCAGCAAGTCATTTGGACTTGGAAAGAAGTCAGAACACCAACACAGGAAAAGCCCCTCTAAATAACAGCACCATGGAAAAACTCAAAAGGCCTTAGAATTACTTCTCTCTCACTGGAAAGTATCAATTTCTTCACAAAGAGGTACCTATAATCTTAACTGACATAATTTAGGCTTGGCATTAGAAAAAAAGAAAAAAGAAGAAGGACTCACAGAAGCTGGTATAAATAGGAGTGCTTCATGACTTGAGGCATTTTGATAAGAACATTATGGAACTTCAGAAAGCTCGATAAAATTTTGAAAGTGAAACTCAGAGAGATGCTTTTTCTGAATACACTGCTCTAACAGAAAAACCAGTCTAGGTACATTCATCCAGCTGTCTGTACTGGGAATATTTCTAAGTGAATACCATACCATTCCCTTATTTAAACTGCTATGCAGCACTACCAGGCATATTGACACATCAGTGCAGACGGCCCTTCAGCAGCACGTACTGCCATTTCTGCATATTTCATGAAACACCAGCTCCAAAAGAGGCAGCAGGAGCTCTGCTGCTAGCTTCATAAAGGCCAAGATCTCACCTTTTAGATGTCATCTCAATAAAACCATCGAGCTTACACCGCTTTAGTCACACCAGGTCTTGTTTCAGAGATCTGCCTCCCAGTGCACACTGAACAACATTCATCTGCTTCAAACTTCACAGATTTCCAGTAATTATCCTTGTCGAATTTAGGATTTGTCATAAACCCAAGCCACAGTTTTAATTCAGCATAGAGCTTTGTTTTGTCTTTGTAGAATGCTCTGCTTCTTTCTGCTGCCAGCACTAAGGCAGTGCCCTGCTTCTGTCGTCAGCAGCCCCTGTCCCACAGCTATCCCAAGAATGCCCCGCACCGTTTTCATTGCATTGTGTGGTTTCTCCATTCCTTCACTGATTTAGTCCAGGCCTCTCCTCAGGGCTCGCAGATAATGGAAACCATGTGAGAGTAAAATGTAATCTTCAAACATGCAAACCAGTTTCATGTGCATTATCAGAAGTGAGCAAAATGTTGACAGCGCATCATTTGTCCCTGCCGATAGGATCAGGCTGCGTTAATTGCTGCCGAGTTTTAAAAAATAATTACAATCGGCATCTGCATCAAAAATGAAGGCAAAAATCAAACCCAAAAGCTTAAGCCCTGAAAACAGGAGGAAAACACTCCTGGAACAGCTGTAGCCCTTTGATGCTACTTTAAGGCTGTTTTTCCTCAGATGCCAGTTGTGACATCTGAAAATTTGTGTCAAGAGTTGATACAAATAAAACTTGCAGGCAGAGAAGGGTGTAGGGAAGAAATCAGCATGCCTAACACTAGCATGGAATTTGCTGGCTTTTTCAAGCACTACAATTTAAACTATGTTAAGCCCTTTTTTAAAAGGAGAAACTCTTCTCATTTTACAAAGCAGTTCTAAAGAATTCAGTGGGAATAGTCACAGAGCAAGGAAAGCAATCGTTTTTCCAAGGGTTGTCTATTTTTCTTTTCTTACTAAAGAAAAACAGCGAAACCTCAGCCCACATCCCAGCTGCTGCTCACCTGACCAAGCTGGCAATGCTGCTCTGGGATGCTGCAGGAAGGGAGCAAGCCCTGCTGCAATGCTGGGATGAGCCAGGACTGTGGAGCCCATTCTGCGACCTCAGTGGATAAAAGATGAACTGCCTTTTTTTTTGTCGTTCAAGCAAAACCCAACCATCCAGACCACCACATTTTTAGAAAGCAAAGGTGTCGTAGAAGTGGTTTGGGTGTTGTTCTTTTATCATAACCACTTGGGTTTCTCATGCGCACCTTGTAAAAATCTTTAATTACTTGTAGGATGATTAATTAAGCCTCACCACCACACTGGGAGGCAGACATTATGAAGCTCACCTTAGCACAGTGCGATTGGCTCAGCCCTGGCCTACATGGATGGTTTTGCTGCCCCAGCTACATCACTCAGGAATTGGTTTTTTTCTATGTAACTATTCCAGCAACCACTCTAAAGCAGATGTAGCTATGATAGGAAATGATGGTGTTGAGGTACATTACTCAGCAAAATGTCCTTGCTAATACAAACTTCATCACTACTAGAAGGATTTTTCATAATAACTGAAGCAGCAAATGTTTTAGTACAGATTCTGCCTAAATGTTGAGGACGTGGACATCCTAGAACCTGTGCAGGGAACTCTGAATATTATCTACAGCTGGAGAAGAAGCACTTGCAAAGTATTCCTGGTGGCTGCAGAAAAAGGAAATTAGAGCTATGCAATATTCCTCTAGTGAAAGGCACATACACGTTCCAGTTGCAGTGGGGCAGCGTTAGGAGCTCATAGCACACCGTGGATGCCAAGATTTTTATTTCATTTTTTTTAAACAGGATCCAAGTGCTCCATTCCCATCCTAACGCAGCAATGGCAAAGGGCTGGTATTTTCACACACCTTTGGAGTGCTTTTCCTCCTGCTCTCCAAGGTCCCCTTGACTTACCCAAAGGTGGAGAGGACTATGCAACTGCTCGCAGTCTCTTAAATCTTTATTATTCTGTAGTAAAAAAGAGTTTCAAAGTCATTTTTACCTAATACAAATTGTACACAGCAACAAGAAGCATTCACTTGTGACTACTTCAGTGAACTACAGATGACCAGTTCCTTGGGCACTGCTACAGGCTATCTGACACTGCTTTCATGTTCTGTCTCCAAAAATATGGAAGACGTTTCAGTTTTGGTTCTTAAAAAAAATAAAATATAAAACAATTAGCAAACCAAGGGAAGCTTTCCCATTCTGTTCTCCCCAGCCCACAGCAGACAGGCCAGCCCTAGTATGAAGCAGCACCATTTGCTCCAGCTGGCCACAGAACTGTCCAGATGAGCAGACGAAGAGAAGTCCACCAAACCCTGAAGTGAAAGGAGCCACTGAAATGTGCAATTACTTTCTCTGAGTCGCAAAGAATAATCCTAAAAGGTTAAAAAGGTTAACTAATCTACTTAAAAATAAGCTGCATAGAGACATAAAGCATTTTAAAGCAAATGAGAATTGCTGCAATGCAACTCTAGCACAGAAAGGATGCTACAAAATCTAATTAATCAAAAGCTCAAATTGGCTTATTTCATAGGCATTCATATAAGAGAACTGCTCAGCAATATCTTAGTCTACAATCAGACGTTACAAGCATTATACTGACACAAATACCAGCCAGTTTTATTATATCAGTGAGCCCCATGTCCATCTGCTAACCAACAGTGATGAACGTGATACACTTCAAAAGTAGTTTTCAAGGAAAATGACCAAAGACCTGCAAAACCTCCCAAAGAGATTTTCAAATACATGTTTTGAAGAAGAAAAGGCTATTTTATGCTTCGACAACCAACCTCAACGAGTCACTCTATGAGACAACAAAAGAGTAAAAGCAGCAATAGGTATGATAGGCATTATCCATTTATTCCACAGGACCAAGAGTGCAGGTGGTGTGTCAGCACAGCACAGGAAGATTCAGCTCTTTGAAGGAAGAGAGCCCTTGGTTCTTCAGCGCCAGCAGTAGAGGAGCTGCTCACAACCAACCATGACAACTGCTGCAAATGACAACCACAACCTGTGATCCTGAGGTGTTGCACAAACCTGCAACATAAGTTCTTCCTTAGCTTAAGCTATGTGCTCACACTGCTGTGACTCAACTACAGTATATTGAAGCCCTGAGAATTCTGCTTCCATGGGTCTTTTCATTTTGTTCTTTGTTTTCTGCTTTGTGCAGAACCTTTTCTTTTCATTCACCTATTCCTATTTGCTCACCAACTCATCAGTATGAACCCATCTCTCGCTTAAATCAGGTGCCTGGTTTGCCCTGAATGGCCATTTACATACAGATTCACACAGGCAAGTTTCAAATATATCATTACTTAAAAATTAAATTTGAGTATCTAGGTAAATGCAAATTGCAGTACTCGTGAAAAACTCCTCTCACCTACAGGCATAGTAAGCAAGACAAATACTATGCTGCATACTTGAAAATGATTTGCTCCTCGGGCCTCCTTCACACTATCATTCTCCAAAGTTGCTGAGATGTTTTTCTTGAAGACTACATTTCAGAACTACTCAGGAGAGCCAAGCAACATGCAAGATTTGGATATCTGCTGACTCCAGAGTTCTCCTACCCAACAGTGCAACATTTTCACATGGATACAGTCTCAGCATCAGATCTCCTTAAAGCACAAACCAAATGCTTACACAGAGCAGTTGATATGACCATGACACAGAGGCCGCGGTGCGACTTCCTGCGGCCAGCGCTGCGTTCCAGAGCTGGTTGGGAACGTGCTCCCTCCTGTCTAACAGGTTAACAACTGTGAAGCTCCTGCAGCCAGCCTGGGATCACAGGGCAGCTGTGAGCCTATTTGTTCAGAAAGATCATGACTTAGAGCCCATGACACGAAGATGACATATATGGGTACACATAGAGAGAAGATCACACATACGAGGAAGGCAGAAGTCTGATCAAAAAAGCAACTGCACGTCAGAAAGCAAGAGAAGCAAAGAATCCCAGCCAGCAGAAAACAAGCTCTCAGAAATTGCCTGTGGCCCAGATTCAGCACAATGGACTAAATCATTCTGACAAATCCTCTACTGCTTCCTGTAACTTTACAGCCCCGGCAATGGGCAATTTGGAACACTTCTCTGAAAAACCAAGAGATCCAAGTTCTCCCTTGTTTTTCAGGGCAAAGAAGAGGAGAAAGAGAGCCTTCAGCCTCTTTGCCAATCATCAAGAATGGCTGTTCTCACACTATTCTAAACTTCTGGTCTCCATGGAGGGGGGATACCTAGCAGCAAACATTGGCAAGTAAGGACATTCCACTCCCACTATATCGTCCACAATAGCAAGGAAAGAAATCTGTTAGGAAACTTCCGTTAGGAAACCTTTCAGAAAGCCTCTTCACAAGTGTCTGAAAATACCCTGAAATATGGGAATGTCCAACAAAAGTTGGATGGGGGAAAACAGGCATCTTACTTTATTCTGAAAGCATTTACACTTCACTCCAATGTGGGAACGTCTAATAATCCAAGAATCTTTTGCCAAGAACGAGGTCAGAGTTTTCTAATTCAGAACAGAGCCTAACACACCCTGTTCTACCCTGCACACAGAATCTCATAATTCACAGGTGTTTGGAACCAGGCTTTAGTTAGTTTAATACAAAACCTTAACACATAAGAACTTTCTTACATTGGGCTTCTTCTTTCCATTGGGTTACAGTTCTGCAGCTCTTCAAGAGCTGTCAGTATGAATGAAGCAAGAACTGCAATCCAGAGCTGTGCCCCGGAGAGATATGAACAGACAGACCTATTCGCAGCTACAAGTATTTTACATTAACATGTACTTGGGCTGTTGATAATTCAAGACTTATTAATTATTAGAATTAAAGACTTATTTCTGCATATACATTGATATGGCAACAACCAAAACCTATGCCAGATTTTGCTCTACGTTAATAAAAGAAAGCCTTTAATGAGCTGAAATTTTACTTCATTATAGTGACAGTGAGCCTGAACCAGGGGCCAAGACATCATGTGCTGAACACTGTACAGAGTTAAATAGTGCATGTTTTTCCAACAACAACAAAAAATCACCAAAACCAAACAACCCACATTACACTCAACTGGAAGTCAAAAAAAAAAAAAAAAAGAAAAAGAAAAAAAAAGAAAAGATAAAAGATAAAAGGGGGAAAAGGTTTATGTATGGAGAACATAGGGATTGCAGATTCTCAATTTCATTGTCAGGGTTCGGAAAACACAGCAGTAAGGCAATGCAACCTCACTTCTAAATAAACCAAAAGAGCAGTCAGACTGCTGGTGCACAGGAGAAAGAGAACAAGAGGACTATTAAGTTATCTACACTTCTGAGATTCTTGTACTTTTACAAAGTGAATGGCTTATGCTAATCAGGACGCATCTGAAATATATCATTCAAGTCTTCTTGGACAAATATAGCTCTTATTTATCCAGAAAAATCCCCACCAGCTGGCAATGTTTGCATACAGTGTTAAACCCAACTTCAAGAGCTCATGCATTATGAGTCATTTCACATTTAAGAACATTAGTTCTCTTAGCTGTAACTGAAGATGGAGTATCCCAAGAGAAGAATTTTTGTGGAATTTAACAATGCACTATGTTTCCGTCCTACTTCCTCCAGCACAAAGAAGTTGCACGCTTTTGTCAGTTCTTTTTTCCCCTACCAGGGCCTTGCCTACAGAATATCTTTGGAGAAGGAACAAAAGGATTTGCACCAATCCCTTCTATATGAATCAAATATTTATGCTACACCCTCTTCAAGCACTTTCATCTAGTAACCTGTGGAATGTGATCTCCTGACCTTAACACTCAAGCACATCTAAATCAGCTGCCCTTTGAGCTGCATTACAGACTGGAGAGAATTTTTATACATTCATATTACAGGCGTATGAAAACCTTGTGGTGCATCTGCGGCGCTCTGCAGTGCAAAGCAGGCCACGGGTTAGTCCAGAGTCACTCAAATACGCTTTGCAAAAGAGCAATACTCTGATTCCTCAAAGTTTATGGCACAATCCGATGTCGTGCATCACCACAAGCAGGTAGAATAAAGACCACGGTATCAGTACATTAATCAGCCACCACAACTCAAATATGCTTCACGCAAACACTACCAAAATGATGAGGTCTTGGCACTGCCAAAGGAACCCACAGCCCCACGTCCCACTGGATGGCCCCCACTGCCTGCTCATAGTGCAGTAACAGCGAGTTCAGGGAGACCAGACTCCTCCTTCTGTCCGCATGGGAATCCTTTCCTTTGTTCAAGGACAGCAAAAAGAAACCATTCTGCATTGTGTTTGAGGTTCCCATTAATGTTTTAAGGATAGAGGTTCTGTTGCAACTAAGAGTCTTGGAGAAAAAGAGGGAGATCAAGCACTCTGGATAAACCCCCAACCCTGACTTCTACCACAGGACTAGCTTTTTAAGGGCTAGCCATGAACCAACCCACAGCTAGAAGCAGCAGTCAATGAGAGAGCCCTGGTCCAAATATGACCCAAAGATTTAAAAGGGTCATGGGCTCAGCGGTAAGGTTCCTTTTTTTCTAGCAGTCCTGAACAACCAACGCAGTGTTGCCATCACTAATGCAGCCACAGCATAAGCTTGAGAAAATAGTTCTTGTGATCCCACCTGTGGTTTGGTAGAGAGACCTGGTCATCAGAAGAAGTCATGATGGTGGAAAACAGTGAGACAGCAGCCAAAACCTGTGTCCTGTCCTCTGATGGAGCTGGGTTGGACACCTGCCCCAGGCAAGCTCTTACACCTCAGCTCTGAGGGTCTGTCAGCTTCTGCCCTCCCCCGTAAGGAGAACAGCACACCTTTTCCACTCTCTTTTCCCACCTACATTCCTAAGGAGGAGAGGAACAGGAAAAAAAAAAAAAAAAAAAAGAGGAACAGGGAGCAGAGCAGACCGATCTTTAGCATTTCCTGTATCATCGGCAGGAACAACCCACGCAGTGGGGAAGAGCATGATGTCAAGGCTGGTTTCACTATATAAACAGCCAGATCCTCCTGCTGGGGGATGCTGCGTGCTTCCACGGGGAACAATACAATCCTCCCTGCAAAGGAGGAGTCCGACTATGAGCCACGTGAATTCCACAGGTTCTTCCCTTGCACAAAAGCCCAGCAGCAATGGAACTCTGGCCTAGGGAAGCGGGGACAAAGACAGAGCTGGGGGAGAAAGAAAGATCAGAAACTCACAGCAGTATTTCCACTTGTAAAACAGCACACATCCAGCACTTGGCCCCTAGAGAAAGAAGTATGCTCAAAAACATGTTTCCCTGCACAGATTGGGCCTCCTTCCAGTTATTATGTGCACATGTCCCTGCTGCACTTTCAGCCTTACTTGAAAAACACAAAAAACAAAGAAAATATCTTCATGTTCAACTCTGTACAGTGCCAAGCTTGTTACCAGCCACATCCAATAGGCTGATAAGAGGTGAATACACCTTAATTACAGGCTCAACACTTCCACACCTTGTGACACAAGGATTAAGGCACTTAAAGGAAAACAAACTCCAGCATGGAATGAGAAATTCCAACTGATAGCAGCAGCCCTACTCACATGCATGCATAGATCAACGTACACGATTCTCTGCAGAGCACCACAAGCAACGACAACCTGGACACGTGGATTACAACAAGCACAACAACAGTGATTGCTTTCTGAAAAGAAAGCCACAAGAAATGTGGCTGACACAGACCCACTTCAGTGCCTTCCAAAAAATTTTGCTTCTCCAAGTACACACGAGCACACAACTATTAATTTTAGTTAATATTTAGTGACAGCGGTGAAACGGTAAGGGTATTTTATGTGTCGGTTTGCAAGATGAAGAGCAGTCTTTGCAGGAGAGAAACAACTGCCAAAAGCCCACAGGGCCGGCCTGTCTCTCAGCTCTGGCTGCATCTCTGTGCCATGAGAGAGTCTCTTACCTACTGATCTGCTGAAGACAAAAGGATTTTCTTCTTTTCAGAAACTGGACACTTGGAGCTCGCCGGGGTGGCCACACAAAGCTGCCCTGCTGCCAAAGGTATTCTTTTCCTCGGGTTTTTGTTGTTGTTTGTTTTTTTACCCTGGAGAGTAAAGGGCAGAGCAGCGGATTCAGCAGGGGCAAAGGGTGGAATTCGAGACCCAACGGGTGAGCTGCAGGGCTCTCTCCAAATGATGTTGGCTTCAAGGCGCTTTTGCTTGCAAATCCTTCTTCATCCTCAGCGTCAATAAAACCGAAGAGGGAAGCAAACTATGTTAGCGGCACAAATGTACCGGGTTCCGCAGGGGCTTGGACGCGGTTGGAGGCGGATCCGCGGCTGGATTTTTCTTTTTATTGGAAACGAACGCGCTCAGAGACGGGCGACCGGGACGGAGGGCAGCGCTCCGACGCAGCCAGCCGGGCCGCGCGCACAGCCCTCGGCGCCTCGAGAACGGCGGAACGAGCGAGCAGAACAGCCCCGCGTCCCGGGCCGCGGCGTCAGCGGGGAGCGGGGGCCCGCAGCATCGCGGCTGGGGCAGACAGCCGGGCTCCCTCCGCTCCGCGCCTCGTCCCGCGGTTACCTGAGCCGGCCGAGCGCGGCGAGGCAGGGCGGGGCAGGGCAGAGGCGTCCCGCGATGCTCGCACACTGCTCCGCTCCGCGCCTCTCCCGCCTCTCTGTGCGCGGAGCGCCCCGCGGGCGGCACTCCGGCAGGGCGGGCAAGAAGCACGGCCCGCCCCGCCCCGCCCCCGGGCCGCCCCGCCCCGCGCTCTGCTACTCGGACGCTGGAGATAGTGGAAAGTGCGGCCAGCATACGTGGCCAACCGCGTAGAGACGGGATATTAAAGGAGTTCCCCCCGTATCGCATTCCGCTTAAAACGAAAACACTCATCACGCGTTGTTTCGCTCTGAGCATCCGCGGCCCCCTACCAGCCCGACACGGCAGAACCCGAGGGTGGCTGTGAGCCCTCCCCATTTTCCTCCGTAGGAGTAACCACACAGAGGTGATTTTCACTGAAGGCTTCAGCTCCTGGAGGATTTCAGCTTAGAACACAGCGTGGCTTTACACACATGATCCGGCCTCCCTCGTGCCCACCTCCTCCCACAGGGGTAAAAGGGCCCCAGGTGGCTGTGAGGATCAGCATTTCAGCTGCATCAGGGAGATGCAGCCTCCCTGCTTAGGAGGACCTCGTGCTAGAGGGCAGCGCTGCTCTCACAACACCAACTCCTGCTGCTGAGTGCCAAAGCCCCGGTTTTGAAACGGGGTGAGCACCTTTACCATCTCTGATGCTGTAACGTAGGCAAATCCCCAGCCTTAAACGAGAGCCAGATAACAAGCTAGGTCTTCAACACAGACGTGTTTGTGTACAAACCACAGTACCCTGCCTTCCTCGCCATGCACCGCTGCCTCCCCTGGCCTGTGCTCACAGCACAGCCGGACCCTTCTGCTGAGGTCACTGCCAGCTGCGGGCACAGGAGGACAGGCACAATGTGGCAGCTCCCAGCCTGGCACCTTCTGAAGCCACATGGCTTCAGAAAGGAGCCAAAGGAGGATGGAGAAGCAGCCGCAGCGCACCCACAGCAGGTCAGGTATGTTAAGACCTGACTGCAAATACGGAGCCCATTAAGCAGCGCCTGCTCAGTAAGGCTTGGCCTAGCGATCCATTTACAAAGGACTCAGCGTGCCAAAAGCATCCATATGTCAAATCTCTGTGCTGTGAAACTTGGCCTACAGACTTGAATTCATCCAAGCTCTTCGTGCGAGAAAAGATAACCTGGTCCAGCCATTGACCCTTCAGCTGCGCAAAGGAAATGACTCCTTTCCAACATTCACAACTCTTACTGTTTAAAAGAAGAATCTGGAAAAAAAGTTCAGGAAGTTAAACTTCAGAAATGCAGCCATATATAAACATTGATTCTTTTCCCCTGTAATTGATTTCCATGCACTGGAACGCTGGCGGAATAAATGCAGAAACATATGTAAACAACTCATTAACATCACATAACCTTAGAGTTTGCAAAAAAGAAAAAGGAAAAAAAAAAGAGGACAGAACAAATTAATGAAACACATATTTGCTAGATGCTTGGGGTGGATTTGTAAGGGAATTACACAGCTACAGTCAATTAAGGAGTTATAAACTATGCTTCAATCACACATCCTACCTTCCTCCCACACACCACAAGAAAATGGAGTGGGGAGTAAAGAGAGAAGGTAGAGTCATTGGAAGATGAAAATATTGCTTCATTCAGGCACTGAAGAGCAGCTAGCCTTGCCCGAGGCACGTTAACCTCAAGTCATTCGCTGCTGTTTATTCTACAGGGCACTAGCTGCTCGTGCTTAGCCCACACAGTTGGAGATAACAGCTTTATCGGAGCTGGAAAAGAAGATGCACGAAAGGCAGATTCTCTCTCTAACAATCCTGTCCTCCCGCAGCTCCCTCTGCCAGGATCCCAGCACACACAGGCTGGAGGAACGGCTGCCACTGGAGGAAGCCAGCAGTTTCCACACACATCACGCCACAATGTGGGAATTCAGGAAACGACACAAGAAAGGGGCTCCTAATAACTGTTCCAGAGCACTCGGGCCAATTTATGCAATCACGCAGAGGTCACAGTCAGTGTTAAAAAGCACAAAAGAAAGTGTCACAACAGCAGCTATTTCAAAGTAGGAAAGTCAATCTCAAGCTTACAAAGCACTTGGATGACATGGAATTGCTCCACCTACAATTTTTTAAGAGGTTGTCCTTCGCATTCTTCAGAATTCCTCCATCTTAAAGTTCCTCCCTCCAGGAATCTCTGCTGCTCTGTGTCCTTTGTCCACAGCAGCTGGAGCTCAGGAAGCTGCTCGCATTATCCTTCGCCTACAGGCAGGAATCCCCACCCGATCCCACATCCATCCAGCACGGTGAGAAGAGTGCAAATTAATTTCTGTTCATCCCTGGTCCTGCGCCAATTTCACAGTGCTTTTCTTCTGGTATGTAAAAAATAAACCCTTAACAACACTGAGAAGTGCCAGAGAGCTGCTGGATCAGACAAGGCATTCCCTCCACCACCAAGGCTGGGAATTCTGTGTCCGATCTGCAAATTCATTGTTGAGTGAAATAATGGCCCTACATTAAATTCATGTTTGCATTAGGTGCAAAGCCAGTTCTCATTCACTGTCAGGGGGCAACGACAGATATTCATGCACCACCACCAGAATCAACCACTGTAAGACAAAGTTTATGGAAATGCCAGAAAAACTCTACTTTTCAAAACACAAGAACAGGAAGGGTTACTACGTGCTCCTCTGCCCTTCCCTCTAAGCTCTTAATTACAGAATCATAGAACAGTCGAGGCAAGAAGGCATCTCTGGAGATTACCCATCCCAACCCCCTACTCAAGAAGGATCCCCTGGCACATAGCCCAGGGTTGTGTCCAAGTGGCTTTTGAGGAACTCCAGGGAAGAATTCCTCCATCTGGTGAAACTTGGCCTCTTTTCATGGAGCATTTTGGAAGCAGGTGTGTAACCGGAAGAATGCTGAACATCAGCTAGCTACATCAGAAACAAACGAAGTGTTCAGCTTTGCTCTACCTGCATTCGCAGCCCAGTCCTCTACACTGTATCAGCTTGACAAAATAAGGGCTTCAATATCAGTCTGGACAAAGAGATTTCCTTACACGATCCTTATTCTCCTGCAGTACAGCCTGGAAGCCTTTAATGTCTATCACATGGTAAGATCCTTGATGTATGAAAGCTGACCATCTCCCTTGTCTCTTACGGCTTTTTTTAATTATGATTTTCTAAAGAAATCTCTCCTTAAATTCTGATGAATGAATTAAGAAATTCCCTAAACTTCCAAAGGATTTGGATCCGAGTGCCGTGCATGAATCAGGCAAAGAGGCCCCAAACTTCTACACAGTCTTTGTTTGCTCTTGATGGCTAAAGAATGTATGAAGTCACATGAGAGAGAGAGATGTACAGCAGGTTCTGCACAAAAACATTTAATAATCCTGATATGGCCAAAACGATTATGAGGGGAAAAACATGCCTGATTTAACACCAAAAATCCTAACCACTTTCACATCTCCAGGACTAATAATGGTCCAACAATTATCAATATATGTCTTGTGTCTTCCACAGAAACAAGGGAGGGAGGCAGCATCCCTTTTTGATTTCAAGTTTTGCAATTCATTTTTGATACTGCCATCAGAATCAGACTGAGACGTGGAAGAGGCCCAACTAAAAGTAACATTTGGCTGGGAGAAATCTCTTGTTGCCTTGGGAGGTCCTAAAATTGGTCTGAGTGATACAATGAGCACCGCAAAGATGCTAGAGTTCTGCTGTCTGCAGGAACGGGGCTACCTTCTTCCACTAGGCAGAAGCTGTGCTGAATAGAAAACAGATTACTTTCAATGAAAAATAAAGAGGAGGAATAAAAGGAGAGAAAATGCTGTGTATAAAAAAGAGCCAATGCATTAGAGCAAAACAAAATTCTATTAAATAATTGCTTCAAAAAGTGGCAATTACAGTTTCTCTGCGTATAGTGCTCTTCTGAAAGCAGTCTTTCTCCTTTAGTGAGCTACAGAAAGATTCATAATTAGAGGCGGCAGCAAGATATCAAGTAACAGATAGTTCATTAGCATTTTATGTTAAAAAAAACTAAAAATAGAATTACAGAACAAAATCTGATTTGATTTTACACCATTTCAGAAGCTTCTGCAGGATTCTGGAAGAGCACCAGCACTCTCTGCTGGTCATCTTTGTTCAATAGTTATCTAGAGGAGAAATGAGGCAAGAAAATGCATTGTTTTTTAATGTGAAATGCCATTTTTGCAGTAAGAGGATGATTAATTAGATCCCTACCAACTGAGCAAACAGCAACTAAGAGCTAGTTATGTTTCTGGAAACAACACAGTCATTACTAAGAAGTGTATTTACTACAGTCAATCATCGTTTGCTGGAATAAATTTCACTGTTGCAAATAAACATCTGATGTTTAATGCTTCGCTTTGCAGAAAGCACTTTGCTGAGCTGCAGCACAAAGACAAGCTGGTGTGAGAAGTTCCCAGGATGCCAGATTCCTTCCTTGGCTCCTTCCTGACTTTCCATCAATTTCAGAGCTATGCCAAGAAAAACAGCTCTTCTTAAAGAAGCCCAGTGCAGCACCGGCATCTTCCCCTGAAGCTACCACGCTTCAACCCAAGCAAACCTGCTCTGAGCCCATCCTTGTTACACCCCTCCCCAGGAAGACTTCTCTCCCTCTCCCCACACACATCCACACGTTACCTGCACCTCGTGGGCTCCCTCACTGCATCCATGCCAGAGACTGCACGGGGCAAACACGTTGACAGCAAAACAAAATAATAAAAGCAAAGCCAAGTACCTAAGTGACAGCTGTCCCAGTTTCCAAACTATGTACAGATCAGGCATCAGCAAGAAGGGTTAAGACTGGCAAATTGAATCCATGTGCAGCTCATGAAAGTGTGGGAAACAAAAGAGACAATGTGAGTTAAGGACAGAGTATTCATTAGCAAAGGGCTCAAGTTTCTTGGCTTTTGCTGCCCTGCTTCCCAATGGCTATTTTTTTCAAGGTAGCTTTTTGTTCTTCAGTTTTGTGGAAAGACATTATACTCAAACTAACAAACTACAGTTCCACAGTACATGTGGAACTGCTTACAGTAATTTGTCTTTTTAACTCCTGGGGACACGAAAGCAACGTCAGAGATAGTTTTCTGCTGGGCTACGGTGGGCTTTGGGTCAGAGCTTTGTATGACATAGCTGATCCAAAGACCCCACACTCCTCTACAAATACTCATTTACACTACGGTATTAAATAGGGAAATCTGATCTGGAGAAAGAGGTCTCAGTCACTCAGAGCAGAGCCTGGGGCACAAGCCTATCCACAGCCCAGTGAGTGATGGAGGAGCACAAGAGGCATCAGTGAGTACCCATGGTACGTCTGCAGCCATCCACCGCTTGGGAGACACTCAGAGCAAGCACGCCAACCTTCTGGTGCCAGGGCTTCAGGAGCAGCTCCATCTCGCGTAGGACATTAATGTGGTAACATTAGGATCTCTTATTGAGGTCCCTACAGATCAGAAGAGTATTGAAAATTGAGCCTCAAAGTCCATCCTTTGGGTCCCCAACAAAGTAGAATTCAAGTAATTCTTACAGGGGAGTCGATTTGCTGGTGGAGTTCTGGAAAAAGCAGTTGAAATAGTATGCTGGAAATTGAAACTAAGGTTCTATTTCACTGTTTGAGGCAACAGATATCTATCTACCAAGTTCAGCAAGATGTGCTGCATTTTTCTTTGACTATTTTACTTTTTGAAGTAAAAAGTAAGAAAAAGGGTTCTCAAATTAGAGCAACAGCTGAGAGCCCTAAAAAGAATATACAAGGTGGGAAAGTAGGTAATTTTAACACAACTGCAAGTCAAAGTCAGAAATAATTGTTCTAATGCATTCTGTTCCTGACAAATCTGAGCTTCAGAATTGCTTTGCATCCACTGAGAGTCCTAAGGAACTTTGAAAGCATTTAGGGATCACCTGGCAGAGCAGGGCCAGCAGCAGCAGCCAAATGCCAAGCAGAACATTCTAAAACACTGTGTGAGGAACAGATTCCTGCCTAAGGCGTCAGAGCAAGTTTCCCATCGTGCAAAATGGCTAAAGGTTTCAGACCTCAAGTTTTCTACTTGTTAAGTTAGTATTTTGAATATGACAGGACTCAGCAGGAGACCATTGATCTACATTAAATGAGAAGATGCTAAAAGCCCCAAGAACTTGAGTAACTGTAGGAAATTAACATGCTTTTTTTTTTTTCTTTTTAAATATTAACCATACAGCCAGACTACTCTTAAACATTCTCTTTCCACATTCATATCCACACCTTTGCTTTGTAACATTCAAATTCGGTATTCAGCTCTGTCCCTTGATCATTAATGCAGACTCCTAAGCTTCAGACTTCAAAGAAATGCACGCGTAAGAGTCACAGGCACAGGACTGGAACAGCGTCAAAGCCTCCCTGTGCAGTAACCTCCATCTTCTGTTTGACTTCACTGTACAAATACTTCGTTCTATCAAGACTGGGAAATTCAATGATTTAAGTGGGGCTTCCCACAGATTAAGTTAATAAGGGAATCCAACAGTGCCGCATCTCCTTCCGCCTTCCAAACACTGGTAAATGAAAGGAAATAGGAATGTCTCCTGGGGTAAGAGAAAGACGTGAGCTCTCTACAAATGTGCAAGGGAAGAAACCAAAGGCTTCTTTGTGTGTATATATACTTTTCCAGGAATCCTCTCCCTTCGCTTCTCCCATAAGTGGCACCAAGTTTTTCTAAGAATGTTATCACATGCAAAGGCAAAGCCTTGTCCACGCAGCACTGCAATTGGCATCCACAACTGTGCTGGTTTAGTTTTCTTCCTACATCCTTCTAGACCTGCTCTTCCAAGGCTTTCTGTCGGCCATCTGCCCCATACGCTGTTTCTAATGTTATACTTTTTCTTCCTTTGACCTTCCCCCTTTCTCCTGCTCTCATCCTCCCTCTCTGCAGCTCCCAGTGCTCGCATGCCCCACTGCCTTACTGCTGTGGGTGCCCTCTTGCCACGTGCAGTGCATGTTCAGTGTCGCCAGTGCTTCCCAGAGCTCCAGCCATCCCTTACTATTCTGAGCTCCATGCATATAAAACAATTACAGTTTAACACAAAACATTTGGGTTTGACAAACAAAGAAATTATGGCACAGATCGATCAAAATCAGACCTCTCCTAAGCCCTAGGGGACTCAGTTAATGTAACTTGCAGTCAGCACCCCTTTGAGTTTGAAAATTACACCTACATCTCCTGGCTGAGACTAAACCTCTGTACGAGGCAATCTAAAAGGAGTCTGGCAGCTTTAGGTTTGTTCGTAGCTGCTTGTGTATTCCCAGCTTTCAAGGAAATTACCCAACACCAAACTAACACAGGTGTGGTTTCTTTAGTGGTAGGAAAGCTTATACAGCTCTTCAGATTCTGCCATTTTCACCTACAAGACAGTCTGCTCTCTCTCTGAATTAAGTCACATGTTACAACAGGATAGTGTGAGAAGCTGTTACAGATGTATTTCAAATGTCTTACGATGCCCCACAAAACAGACTAAAGTGACAGTACTGATGGCAAAATGTACTATGACTTACGGACAAAGTGAACTAGAAAGTCAAACTCAGAAATTTCTCTGCTAATGAGAACATTGCAACTAGGTCATCACTGAATGCTGTGTAACCAGGAATCAGAGCACAAATATTGCCACAGAATAATTAATATATGTGACAGCAGGTTCTAGGAATGAGAACAGGAATTTCACCCACACAGCCCTACTGTTGAATTATACAGATAAAGAGCAGACCTGAGATAGTCAGCTTCCAGAGGAGGCATGCAGGTAAAACACAGAGATCCAGTTTAGTACAAGCAATCTAGAGCCTAAACTCCCAGACATGAAAGCTCACATCCAACTTTAATGAAGATAGCATTCAGAGTGAGTTTCGGGGTCATAATTCTATTTAGGTCACGTATGAACTTGATTCAGGACACAACTTTCTTTAACTATCTTCTGGACTTCAGTTTGAGCAGCATTTCTGGATTTCCAGTAATTATTTCTCTTGTGCTAAAAAAACTACATTAGTTCCACCTCCAACTCTACTCAGTTCAGACTGCGGGTTTCAGTAGCTCTCTAAACATTAGACTTTTATTCAAACCAGAATGCTTTTTGTCACAGACACCCTGACCCTCTCCCTCTCTGGGGTCCTGCACAGGCACCTGGCAGTACCTGCTGCTGGGGCACACAGGTCAGGAGGGCAAAGAGCTGCAGGCTAATGGGACTCTGCTCTGATCAGAGAGGTTAGGTTACAAGGCCATGCCTTTGAAGACTGACTTCTTCAGTGTGGCCCTCTGGTTTACAACTGGGATTTCTTTTAATTAGATTGTATTATTAATTATTTATGACCTATATTATCTGCTGCCCAAAGCCAAAAGATATCAGCCTTAATGAGGATAATTGGAATAGTTACTTTTTTTTTTTTCCTTTACCTCTTTTGTAAAGCACCTTGGGCCTTACTGATTAGAGGTGCTAGGACAGGATTAGATGTTTAATGAAAAACTATTATTAAAACGTGGAATAAGAATGAGGACTGAATTAAAATAGAATTTTCTATTTTCTATTGCATTAGGGATGAGCAGAGGATCATTTATTAGAGGTGACACAGAAACTTTTAACCTCAAAATCAAATGGGCATCTTCTTTATGCTCCTCACGGTGGAGGACTCCAGGCAAGGATGCCAAGGGCCAGAGCCTGGGACCAGATGTTGTGAGATGTGAAGACAGCCCCCAGGCACCTGTGCCATGGAAACACTGGGTATCCTGGCACCCACTGTTGGTTCCACTGGATTCTGGCTACCTACAACATCAAGCAAAAGCAACAGCTGCCAGGTTCCTGCATGACTACACATTCAGCCTTCCGGCCTTCCACTCTCTCAAAAAGATATTTTGGAATTAGCACAGATGGGACTTGTGGCTCTGCTCCCACCATATGGCGAGTCTCACTGAGGATATTTATACGCCTACCTTAAGCAGCCTGCCTATAAAGGCCCAATCTTTCTACCTGAGGCAGCACAGGGATGGCTGAACCCAGACTTCAGGGGGCTGCTGGAGCCTTGCATCTCTAAGGAGCAGGGATGCAGATACACAGCTTCCAACACTTCTGGGATCATCAGCCACAGACTGACGTTTTCTTCTCTCGGGGCCAAAGTCGGAGGGTTTTGAGTCCTTTCTGCTTAATTTGGAATTCAGGCAGAGGCAGACCAGCAGGTGCTGTGGACCAGCAGGAATGGGAGAGGTGGGCCAGGAGGCACTGGGGCCCCAGGGCTCCTCTATGGGACTGCAGGAGCAAAGCGTCCCCTGGCACTACAGAAAACAGACATGGGAAGGACCAGGACAGCTCTGTTCTCCCCTTCACACACACACACACCCCTCTGATCCCAAAGCAGGTACTCACAGCAAACCCTCATAGCCTTCTCCGCTCCTCGAAGCTTTCCCAGGAGTCTTCCTCGGGACTCGCAACGTCGGGCTGAGCCCAGTCTCCGCCTCCCTCCCCGGGGCAGCGGAGAGCCGCGGCAGCCCGCGGGGCCCGAGGCGGGGCGGAGCGGCAGCCGTGCCCTCAGGCCGGGCGCGGGGCGGCGGGCAGCCCCTGAGGGAGGGCCGCGGCCGCGAGGCGGGAGCCGGCGCCGCGTTCCCCTCTCTCTACCCCCAGCGGCCCTTCTGCCTGTGGAGCCCGGCGCCGCTCCTCCGCACCTGCCCGAGCCCGGCATCCCGGCGGGCGGGGCGGCCGCGGCCCCTCCGAGGCGCGGAGAACCGGCCTCACCGCGGCGGCCCGCGCCTCCCTTCGCTTTCTCCCTTCCCGCTCCTTACCCGGCGGGCGCCTGCCCCGGCGGCCGCCCGCTCATCCATCCTGCCGCTTTCCCCGCCGAGGCGACAAAGCCGGCATGGCAACGGGAGGCGCCGCGCGGCTCTGGGAGGCGCCTTCCCCAGGTCGGGTGGTTAACTTTCACCGGGCGGCGGCGGCGGCACCCGACATCCCCCGCTGGGCCGGGCCCTGCAGTGGCTGCCGGGAGGCGTAGTCCGTCCGCCCCGCCTCGGCGCCGCGGGCACCCGGCCGGCACAGCGATGCCTGCTGGACGCCTTCGGGCGGCGGCTTTTCGGCGAGCGGAGGGACGGCGGGTCTGCGCGGGACTTGGCGGGGCTAAAAGCTGAGAAGTCCTCCTCAAAACGCCGAAGGAGCCGTCGTTACCGCAGATAACGCGGTGAGGAACGCCAAGGAGAGCGCGCAGGGAGAACAAAAGGACCCAGGGCTCACCCGTACCTCCAAGGTGAGTGGGGTGGCCGGGCTCACAAAATGGCTGCTGCCCCACTGGAGGCCCCTCACAGAGTCACAGAACTGCAAGGGTTGGAAGGGTCCTCGGGGCACCATCGGGTCCAACCCCCTGCTAGAGCAGGCTCCCCGCAGTGATGGTGTGCTCCCATTGACTTGATTCCCTCACCTGAGGTCTTCATAAACAGCGGTGAGATCCCCTCTCACCATTCTCTTATCTGAACAGCTCCAGGTCTCTCAGCCTTTCCTCGTAAAGGAGATGCTCCAGGCCTCACTTCATCTTTGTGGCTCTCCGCTGGACTCGCTCAATGATCTTGGCCTTTTATGAACTGGACACGGTGCTCCAGATGTGGCCTTACCAAGGCAGAGCAGTGGGAGGAAATGCTTCCCACGTCCTCCTGGCCGTGCTCTTTTCAATACACCCAGGATATCCTTGGCATTCTTGGCCACCAGGCCACACTGCTGGCCCATGGCCACCCTGTTATCCGCCAGCACACCCATATCCTTCTCTGCAGAGCTCCTTTGCAGCAGATCAGCCTCTATAACCTGTACTGATGCATGCAGTTATTCCTCCTTAGCTGTAGGACTCTGGGCTTGCCCTTGTTCCTCTGTGCCCAGTCCAGATCTTGCTGAATGTCAGCATAGCCTTCTAGTGTGTCAGACACTCTTCTCAGCTTCATATCCTTGTTGGAAAGGCTCAAGTTTTGATGGTTGTGTGGTTATAAGGGTACCTTTGCTACAGCTGACCTCTGGCCAGCCAGGCCTCCAGCCATTACAGAGCTTCTGCCCCACTCTGCCAAATGAAGGCTGACGTCCCCTCCTGTTACCTCGAGTCACCAGTGCTATGACCCTAGGTTTCATTACTGGCAAATGCTATCAATTACACTTTTTTTTTCTACACAGAAACACTTTCTCTACCTCCTGCTATTTACAGCAGATTTTACATGGTACATAGAGACATCAATAAGAAAGCACATGTTTTTGTGCTTATTATTATTTTACTGCCAACTGCAAATTTAGTATTTCACCTTGACATTTGATGATCTCAGCCATGAGTTCTTCGCATTTTTTGCCTTATTATTACATTTATTATCAGTCAATGTATATGCTAAATATACTACCTTCATCATGTTGCAAGCTTTCTGCAACCACTTTATCTTATAACCTCTCTTCTGTTTCTACTCAGCAGCGTTACCCCAAAACCATTCTCAGAAGTACTGGACACCTAAAAGCACAACTGTTGGAGATGCATATCTAGAAAAATTGTCTCAGATCATAGAACCATTATGTTTGGAAAAGACCTCTGAGATCATCCAGTCCAACCATCTACCTACCACTAATACTGGCCGCTACTGTGTCCCTCAGTACCACATCTACACGTTTCTTGAACACCTTCAGGGACACTGACTCAACCACCTCCCTGGGCAGCCTGTTCAATGCATCACTACTCTTTCTGAGAAGCTGTTTATCGTAATATCCAACCTGAACCTCCCCTGGCACAACTTAAAGCCATTCCCTCTTGTCCTATTGCTATTACCTGGGAGAAGAGGGCAACCTCCACCCCACCACACCTCCTTTGGGGTAATTCTAGAGAGTGATAAGGTCTGTCCTGAGCCTTCTCCAGATTGAACAATCCAAGTTCCCTCAACCAGTCCCCGTAAGACTTGTGCTCCAGAGGCTTTGAGGCCTCTGTTGTATTGTGGGGCCCAAAACTGAGGACATTACTCAAGGGAGGGCTGAGTCAGGACAAGCACCTTCCTGGTTCTGCTGAGTACACTGTTTCTGTATGAGTTAGGTATGCAAACAAAAATAATCTAGAGAGAACAGTGTGATTCAAGAGGATGAAAAACAGAGTAATGGAAGCACTTTTGGATACCTCGAAAACATTTTACCACTGCAATAGTTAATTACTAAAAAATGCTACAGGCAAAGGTTAAATATCTGGAAATTGTTGTTAATCAGCTGCTGGTCAAGTGCACAGCTCCTGCAGTCTTGTGCAAGGACGTTTCATCCCCTTTGCTTTGACATCTGAAAAACTAAGCATCTATCTAGTTTTGCTGTTGGTTTATTCTGACACATGGACCTGAGAGTGGTAGTAATTAGAATAAGACATGGAAACAAACAAACAGAACATTCTAAGATATGAGTAGCAAGCATCCAAAGTCAGTGCAAAAATATTTTTAAGTGCATGCATTTGTGTTCATGGCACATTACAACTCCTTGCCATATTTAATTACAGATGCTTGCTTTTGATAAAGAGGAGGAAGAAAAAAGAGGAGGTAGCGACCACACATTGACCTTTCACTGTGAATACCAAAGGAGATATGGAGGGTAAGTCTTGTTTTTGCTCCATGGGGAGTCAGCAACACAGGGTTCCAAGAGTGAGACTAAAATGAGCCGTGCTCTAACAAGGCCTTGTTTGCCAGAGTCAGACAAGAATGGACCGTTACAAAACATGGTGGAATATTTGTTATTGTAGTACTGGATTTCCAAAATCCATAGTCTTTTTGTGGCTGACAAGCTCACTCTTTTCTTTGCCTCGTTACTGCAGCTGTCGGAGGTCTGCACCCCTGCCTGGAAAACATGAGCAGCAGCTAGAAAGCAATTCTAGCAAAAATCTGCATCATTCATGCGTAATCAGACAATGCTTGGGAGATTTACAAAGGAGGGAGGAGGTAGAGAAAACTCACAGTGCTGCAATCATTTACATTATTTCTAGTTGCTTTGCAAGTGTCACTTTTAGGATTAAAATGCATTAAGTATAATTTTCATATAGAACTTCGTGCTTTAGCTCAATTGGGTTTCAATTTGCATCCTGTGGTGACCAAGTAACATTTGGCAAATAGACCATGTCTGTTTATAACACATACCTCCATTTTGTCTTGGTAGTACTGTATACATATTTACTTAACTTGAAAGCGTACTCTGTATTGCAGCTTACTGCTTCCCTCAAAGATTCTCTCCACAGCTCATCCTGGATGCTTTGTTCAGCTCAGGCCACACCTAACACCCAGGATGGCAGTGCGATACTACTGCAGGGAAGCCACTAGGTGTAGGAGCAGACAATCACTGCTTTACACGTTTCTGTTCAGTGATCCAGGAGGAAGATACACAGGCAGCTCATTTGAAGCACTGCATTCTTGTAGTTCATAGGATTATAGAACAGCCTGGGTTGAAAAGGACCACAGTGATCATCTAGTTTCAACCCCCTGCTATGTACAGGGTCACCAACCAGCAGACCAGGCTGCCCAGAGCCACATCCAGCCTGGCCTTGAATGCCTCCAGGGATGGGGCATCCAGAATCTCCTTGGGCAACCTGTTCCAGTGTGTCATCATCCTCTGTGTGGAAAACTTCCTTCTAATATCTAACCTAAATCTCCCCTGTCTTAGTTCAAAACCATTCCCCCTTGTTCTGTCACTATCCACCTTGTAAGCAGACATTCCCCCTCCTGTTTATGTGCTCCTTTCAAGTACTGGAAGGCCATAATGAGGTCTCCCTGGAACCTTTTCTTCTCCAAGCTAAACAATCCCAATTCCCTCAACCTTTCCTCATAGGAGAGGTGCTCCAGCCCTCTGATCATTTTAGTGACCCTCTGGACCCGATCCAAGAGCTCCACATCCTTCCTGTATGCAGTACACCAGGTGGGGCCTCACAAGAGCTGAGCAGGGACAATCACCTCCCCTTCCCTGCTGGCCACCCCTTTTCCAGTGCAGCCCAGAACACAGTTGGCCTTCTGGGCTGCACATGCACACTGCTGGCTTGTGTCCAGCTTCTCATCTATCAGGCCCTCCAAGTCCTTCTCCACAGGACTGCTCTCAAGGAGATCTTCGCCCAGTTTGTATAAAGACCTGTGATTGCCCAGACCCAAGTGCAGCACCCTGCACTTGGCCTTATGACTGCTGACTGAATCAAAAACACTTTTGAGTGTTTGTAGCCAGTCTGATTTTGGTATATTGCTAGGTTTCATTCAGGGCCACCTCATGCTAACCCTAACCCTGTAGCAAGCACAGGGTTACAACCTAGAACAGCCAAGATCAGAATCCCAACTTTATACATTTGCACCATATTGGTGCTCCTCCACTGACAATGCTTGTAGTTCTGCAGCATGCTTCATCTGTAAACACAAGCCTGATTATTCAAACTGTATTTTACTATGCTTTTTTTTTACCACTTTTAGTGGTTGACTTTACATCAACAAGAGTATTGCTGTTCTGTTTGTATACGTAAGGGGGAAGGTAAGAATCTTGAGTTCTTACCTGTCTTCAAACGTTCCAAAATATTTAGGTTAGAGACTTCAGCTATCTACTATGCAGCCATTTCTCTCTACAAGAACCACATTTTAAGATATGCCCATTTTTTACTACTCCTGCTATTTAAAATTTCATCTTCTCTCTTATTTGATGACATGAAAGCTTTGATGTAACAGTAGATGTTTAATAACTTCCTCACCAACAAAGTTCACATTCATGATGACTGGATGCTTACAGATCTATGGGGTAAAATAAATAATTTACTAACATTATATTTAGTGCAAGGAGAAAGATCTGACTCCTGTTGTAGAATAAGGGTATTTTTAACGTAAAATCTGAAAGAAAGACTACATACCAGCTGTCAGCATTTTAAATATGTTTATTCAGCAGCTATAACAGTCAGCCTCCAAAAAATTGGAGTCCCCTTTTGTTTCTGAACCGTGTCAAGTGACAGAAATGCCTGCTAGGAACATTGAAGAAGCTACGTGGTGCACTCCTTTCTGAGAAACAGACATGTCTAACAGGGATTAATCTCTCTGAGAAGGCAAAATATAAATATATACACTCTAAATCCACAACAACAGTTTAAACGCACTACAGTAATTCAAGTGGGATAAGAGTGAACAAATCCAGATCATGTAAACTGCAGCCATAAGATATCTGTTGTCTTCTCAAATCCTGTCCAGTTTCGGTTTACATTCTGTGATCTGTCTATGGCAGAGTTGAAATACAGAAGCATAGAAGTGTTGAATCTCAGGGGCTGTGCACAGTAACAGGAACTGGGGTGATAAGCTGTTCTCTACACGTTGCTCAAGGCATCCACGCCAGGAAGAACTTTACCTGTGAGTAGTTGAAGAATTCCAGTAAAGTTCAGAAGGAGAAGTACTTGGCTTTATGCTTACAACTGCAATGTTTACACATATTCAAAAACCAGAAACAAAATCCCCCCCAAAACACCTCGAACTACAGGTCACATTGTTTCTACAGGCATTCCTGCTGCTGTTTGTGGCAATCACTACATATGGGTTAAACTGTTCCACACAGTAAATACATTTTAGGGTTCTAGTGAGTATCCAGAGCATATCTGCAGACAGATTCTTAGCAGCCAACAATCATCAGTGTTCAATTAATGATAACAGTTGTTTCTGTCCAAGTTCCTGCTAGGGGCAGATCCAAATACTTTAAGATATTCTTCCATTAAGTTTGATGGCAAACAGATTTTTGATAGGATCTGGGAAGTTGTTGCATAATTCCTTTAATCCCCAGCAGCACGTAGATAGGATTTTGGAGTGTGTGGTGGAAATTTAATGAGTGAATTAAGAAAAATAAACACTACCTTCTCCAAGACTTCTACTGTGACTAAAACATCTGTGTCCTGATAATTAGATACATCATTGCAAAGGGCAAGAGTAAGGAACATGCTCATCTTTGGGTATGGGTCCCCAAATTACTGAAGTGCAATGTTTTCTGAGGCATTTTCTTAGCTTTTTGTTGTTCTTCATTATCAAAGAAGGACATTTTCTTACCCCCTTCCCCCCCCCCAAAAAAAAAAACCACTACTTTTGAATGCTTGAGCTGTACAACAGTACTGAATTTTAACACTGTTCACAGCCCACTAGTTGTTTTAGTAGCCTTTTTTTTTTTTAATATATAGATATCTTCAGAAGATCCTCTAGTTAGCTAGACTTCCGTTACATTTAAAAGATCACACACAAGCCCACACTTTGGGCCAAAACTTAGACAATTTTGTCCTTTTGAATAAATCAGTTGCACAGTGCTTCCTTCTAGCCATCTGCATTCTTTCCCTCTACCACCACTCCCTAGGCAACAGAAACAAAAGCTCTGTCTCACATACAACTGCTGGAAACCAACAGCTGCAATGCAGTTTGTTGCAGTTTCTCTTTTACAGAGACGCTGACAGTATTAGATACTTTACACATACTGGGAAAAAGATAATTACCAGAGGAAATGAAAACCCATTTAGAGAACAATGTAACTCACTGGAAGAGCTCTAAATCCTCACCATTTTGGATTCTCAGTACTCTTGTGCAGGTTTGTTAAGTGATCGCTAGAGGGCTCCCCAAACCAGGGGATTTCCAACGATGCCCTCAAAAGGAAGCTTCTAACCAAAATTTGAAGTTATTCTGATCCCTAACTCAAACTGAGCATTGCAAACAGTCTGCTTAGCATGTTTCAGGGAATCATCGATAAGCAAGGAGCTGCTCTGAGAGCTGTACTACTTTCTTTTACAGCTTTTATTGCTGCATGGGAGTGACAGTCTATGCTCTTTGCAGGAATATTCCATTTTCTTTTCTCTTCCTCTAGGGGGACAAAAAAAGAGCTAGGAGGATCTTATATGCAACTCCATTTGTTGAAACAAGACGACAGTTATTCTGTTGTTGTGCCTTCCTGAATATCAACATAAGGCATAGCACCCAGAATTACCTAATTTGCTCAAGCAAGTCAAAAGAAAAGAACAGTTACCCTCTAGCAGTTCCAGGCTGGCACCACCTCCAGTGCTGACATGGCTAACTTTATCTTCAGTGTTCCACTTTGCACAGCATGTAGCAGTATCTCCACCACCTGTAGTACAAGAAAAATTAAAAATGAGCAAGGCAAGAAATTCAGTTTGTTCAGCTTAAGGGACACAGCCTTGCTACAGGCTGGTGGTGCTCCCAAATCCTCAACATTAGTTCATACAGCAGTTTTTAAAGTCATACTCTGCAAGCTGAGGGGGAGATGAAAGCATTGCTATAAAACAATTTGCAAACTATTGTTAATGTGGTGCTTAGCAGGCAGAAACTTACTGCTTTTATAAAGACAAGAACAATCATGTGCAACTACTTACCAATAATGGTGATGCAGCCCTTTCCAGTTACTTCCACTACTTTGTCCATCAAGGCTTTGGTTCCTTTGGAGAACTTGTCCCATTCAAAGACTCCAACTGGACCATTCCACACTATTTGCTTGGCTCTTCCTACAACTTCAACAAACTTCTTAACACTTTCATGGCCACAGTCCAAGCCCTATGACAAGTAAGAGAATTCAGAGAGAAGCTTTCTAGCACCTTACCTAGAATCACCAATGCCTTACTGATGGGATCCTCAAATGCTTTTTTCCCCCCCTCCTCTTTCATTTGACACTGAAGTTAACAAGGCTCTTGGAACGCCTGATGGTGCTGATTTTGTGCCCCCAAGTTTGCTGCCAGTTCAGATACTGCAGACTAATCACAAAGCAAGAGTTTCTCTCGGCACTGAATACCAAGGAATAGAGATCTGCCAGAAGTTACTTCTGTGGGGTGGAATCTGGTGTGGTATTTGTATTCTGAGTACAAATAAGTCATTTAAAAAAAAAAAAATAAAATCAATGTCAGATGCATGAAGCCTTACTTAGAAACTTTTGCAAACTCTAATTAAGTTCCAGTCAAATAAAAGGGACTTACACTCCATTTAGAACTGAAAGTTTTAGAGGAATGTTGTTGTTTTAATCCAAATCCCACAAAAGCTACTTTAAGACTTAAAATTGTATCAGGAAAAACCACATGGTTTTCATTTTATGAAACAAAAGTATTTCATGCAGTTAGACTGCCTTCAGAAACATTTGCAAAGGATCACAGTTACTCTTATAATTCCTACAAGAAGTGTTTTTCTCACCTCAGTGCTTCCTGTTACTATTTCTAGTCCCTCATCTATTAACACCTACCATCCAGCCAGCAGGAATGCCTGAAGCCACAGTGGCTTCCCCAGTCTGTGCATGCTCATCGAATTTGTCTGCAGTGATGAAGTCCACTGGCAAGGTAATCTTCACACCGTTCTTCTCCGCCTTGGCCATCAGGTCCTTGACAATTTTTGATCCCTCTTCATCAAACAGAGAATTGCCAATCTACAAAATAATTATGTGGAAAAAATAAAAAAAGCATCTGTTGAGCTACTGGACATTATTTATGAGATGAACAGCAGCCATACCATTCAGACAGCAATTCTGGAGAGCTCTATTAGAGCACTAAGACATACACAGCAAGGCAATTTTTGCAAACAGGCTGTTGAGCAATTTCTGGGTGCTCCCTACTCTCTATAGGGTATACTCTCTAGCTATATATACAGGTCATCCTTTACTAGAAGCAGACACAATTCTCTTTCATACCTGCATGTTGTTTAACACTTTAAGAAAGGTGAATGCCATTCCACCGCCAATGATCATCTCGTTGACCTTATCTAACATGTTACTGATCAGCTGGATCTTATCCTGAACTTTAGCTCTGGAAAAGAAAAGGAAAGAATGAACAGTGTAGTCTCCACCCCAGACTCCTCAGGCAGACCTTACTCTATCTTTAATTAAGACAGAACAAAGCCTGAAGGAAGGACTTACTGCATAGAAGTATAAAGCAGAATTTTTCAACTGCTATTCAGTAACGGCAATACTGAGATATTGCAAGGTCATTCTGAGAGAATGATTCAACAAAGAAGTTACGGGGAGTGGGCAGAAAGAATGTGGCAACTCAGCAGGCCAGCATTAAACAGTATCTGATAAAAATAGAATAAGAAGCCCTCAATTTTTCTCCCATTTAAATATAAATTTAGCTTGGCACTTTTTGACTATCCAGCAACACACAGCAGGGATCAGAGCACTGCCATTCACAACTACTGTCCAAATCTAGATCTACTGTACCAGTGGATCTCTACCACAGACTAAACTCCTGTAATCAGTTCAGGTCCCAAACCCAAACTCACAACACAGATTCAAACTAGTAGGACAAACAGCCCTGCCCAAAAGCAGTTGGCTGCTTTTAGCACAAGATATGAATGATAACAGAATAACAGTGCCACAGTCACTTTTTGTAGGAGTGAAAATAAGCAGCACTCAGTAGACAAATCTTTCCTCTTTTATGTCACATGTTGTTACTCAAAAGAGCGCTTCATGAAGGCTTTAGGAAATTACTTAGGAAATTAGGCAAAACTATGGCTGGTACTGAAGAGACTTGCTTTACAGCCTCAGTTTGGCTCTGCTTTACCTAATGACATTTTTATTCCTTTAGTTAACTCATCTCTAGAACAATTATAATGACACAGATTTCAGTAATAAAATGCTTTCAGACCTAATCATTAGGAATATGTATTCCCTCTACCATCCTAACCTTAGCAGCTGTGGAGATCTCTGGTGTGAATCAGCCCTCAGCCCCAGTTTAAGCAGTGAAGTTGCTAATGCTGCCACACTGTGGGAACTGTATGATAAAGGATTGACGGGAGGTGCAGACCCAGGGCAAAAACCTGCAGGATGCATCTTCCTTTGTGAAGCTCCAGGCAAATGAAATGTGAAAGTGATTTAGATTTTTCTTTTTTTTCCTTTGTGTACAATCCTGCTCCTAGTGCTGAAATTACTAGAAATTACTTCCCTGCACATGGCTTTTTGTTTGCCAACACAGTTCATCTTCACCTCATTTATTAATACAGTTATCCTCAGTTAATCTTCCGGGTCCAGTTTTGTTATACATAAGCAGTAGCCAATCCACAGCTGATTCACATGCAGCTCTAAATCTTGGAGAGGCACCAATGAAAAGCAAGCACTGCTCGTTGTAATCAAGATCATTGAAACATTTAAAATTTGATGCAAGAAGTGAGCCTTACTTCTTTGAAAGTATATTTATTGGTATAAAGAGCAGGAATAAGCCACATACTTTTATCATCAAGGAAATGCAATGTTGTCCAAGCTTTGTGTTACTGTTCAAAGTATTTAAATTCACTTGGCAAACTGAAACACTTATTTCTACGCGCAAATCAGACATTTGGTGTTGTGCCTTCAATTCTCTTTGTACACTGGCTGCTGCTGAAGAGCAGAGGCTCAGCAAACTACAGTAGGTCAGCACTGCATTAGACAGACAGTGTCAACTTACACAGTGCTGAGCTTGCAGGATGCCTGTACTCTGAACCATGGAGGAAAGGTCACTGACAGTGTTTCAGGGCCATCAAGTGTATCAGCTCTTCTGGGTCAACTGTACAGCAAATTGCTGTGGACTGTCCCTTACTTAGGGAACATAAGCAAATCTAAGATATGATGAGCAGACTCAGTCATCACAAGGGTGAACACAGTAAGCTAGCCTCCAAATAATCCAGAGATTTCAGGAATTACCTGAACATCTGAACTGTAGGTACAGTTCAAAGGAAAGTATTTGTTTGAACAAAGCCAGAAGAACTTATCGTTCGTTCCAGAGCTGTTAAAGAAAAATAAGTATGGGTATGGTTGGTATGTTCTTGAGCCTTACCCTCCAAGAATTGCTAAGAAGGGTCTCTCTGGACTCTCAAGGGCCTTTGCAAAATAATCCAGTTCTTTCTTCATCAGGAAGCCAGCAGCCTTCTGAGGAAGATGAACACCTACCATGGAGCTGCAGAATAAAGGTAAGAGTGAGGAAAGGAAAAAATGTAGCATCACTAACAACCAAAAAAGTGAATTCTAGTCTTAAGAGCTCAGTTGTCTCCTGCTCTCAGGGAGAAACTTTAAACCATACACACTATAGACAATTACCTCCACTAAGTATCACTCAGGAACAAACATAGCAGAACAATAATGGAATAGCCTCAAGAAGCTAAACTTCAGTGAGGACAAAGCTTGTTTTTCCACAGCAGGCATAATTCTACAGTTCTGCCTATGGAATGAAAACAGATACATACCTGTGAGCACGATGGGCAGTTCCAAAAGCATCATTGACATAAACATCTCCCAATTTAGAAAGAGAGGCTCTGAAAGCCTCCACTTTTGCAGCATCAGCTTTGATCTAAAAAGAAAAAGAATGACAAGTTTGTGCTACTCACATAAAACTAAAGTGAAATCCAGTAATTTATAAGCAATGGGCTTCTAAAAAAGAAGGAAAAAAAAACCGCGAAGACAGATCAGCTGAAGAAATTCAACTGTGGGTGTCTTCATTTCGTATGCTCTTTACCAGTCCAGTAGAAACAAAAAAGATGTTTAAATAGTTTTAACTCTGTATTAAACTCTGAGAGCTTACTATTAAAGCCCTGAGGACCACTGCCATTTCCAGCTGCATCAGTAAAGCAGGCATGGACTGCAACCTTTTGCTCTCTCCAACAGATTTCTACTTACATGAGGTGAAACAGCTAACACATAAAAGGTATGCAAGAGAAGTCAGTGCTGAGATGAGACAAAACTCATTCAAATTCACTCATTTACTGAACAAAGAAAGCGTGGTCTCTAAGCACTACAGGTAAAACAATGAGCTGATGGATTCATTTTGCATCCCTGCACTGAGGATTAACTTATAAATAGCCTGCACACTACAACAGGCCACAGTGACAGCAGCCAACATAGGAACACTGGAAATGAGCTTAGCACGTACTAGGCAAGAACAGACACATTTCTGTTAAGGGACTTCCTCCATCATCCAGGCATCCTACCAAATCCTAAATGGGAAGTAGTTCAGCTTTGCATGCCCTTTAATTAACACAGCCTGAGCAGAACACAAGCTAGAGGGACCATGCAGATTCTAGAACAATGCTAGAACTGTTCCTTCACTCATTAAATTGCCTGGCTGTACCAAGAGATGAAATGCTTCTGTTAGAGCATCTGTAAGCACAACATGAGACTCTGAATGAAGGAACCACTACCACTTGATTTGCTTTGGACAGACATTTTCCAAGCATCAGCTGACAACCCACAAATTTGTATCTGGACAACCCTTCCCTCCCCTGTGGGCAGGGCATGATGGTTAAGCTGAGAAACTCATCTGTCAGCAGTACCCTTCTGCATTGCCCAGCTGCAACACATGCTTCTGTATGCACACTAGTACACAAAATGAAGGGACTGTTTCTCAAAGCAAATTAAGTTCTTGTCCCATTCTTCTCCCCGCCACCACACTGACTTTCAGTTACACATGACTGTGGTTAACTTCGAACCCACTCAATTTCTTATTTTCATCTGCACAGACTTAGTAAGCTACTCTGGGCTATTTTCTTAAGCTACTGGATTCCTGCACCAGCCTCTAAAGGGCACCACACGGTGTCAGCACTCCCCTCCATGCGCTGAATATGAAAGGAGCCAAAATCTATGTAAAGTCACCACGGTCACTATCGCTAAGAAAAGCAGCTGTCTGGAGCAAACATTCTTCTTGACCTTCAAGAAAATGTCAGAGGTACAAGGCAGCCAGATTCTTGATGGCTACCATAAGAGCA
The DNA here is from genome assembly GCF_019232065.1 of Centrocercus urophasianus. Taxonomy (NCBI): domain Eukaryota; kingdom Metazoa; phylum Chordata; class Aves; order Galliformes; family Phasianidae; genus Centrocercus; species Centrocercus urophasianus. The sequence continues at coordinate 12,730,182 of NW_024884800.1, read as the reverse complement.
GACAGGCTTATAACGGGGTTTGATAATTTCTATGTTGCAGAACATTTGATCAGCACATTAAAGAACTAGCTGAGACAAAATTGAAAAATTCACTGTGGCTAGTGCTGTGAGAATGACAATCTCCAACAGATGCAGAATTTTATTTTAGACATCTCCACAGCTTCCTGGACAGCCCTATTTCATTCCTTTTACAGACTACAGACCCCTGGCAATCATTTACAGCCTTTCACTTAAGCTGTTTCATCTTGGATATTCAAAGCATTTGACTCAGACTTTTCCACTGCATAGTGCAGGTGTCAGACTTGTTGAACAAAGGTTCTCTCTCTGGTTCCCTTCTGAGAATGAAATCATAAACAGCATTTTGAATGAGCAACTAGTTCATTGTCAATCTGCTGCAACCAAGGTATTAAGACCAGAGGAGGCACACGCAGAACCTAAACTTGAAGTTTCACCTTGTTCCCAGAAGCATCCTTCCCTTTCCCTTCTTCTTCTACATGGAATCGGAGGTTCTCCAGCAGGATGATGGAGCCATTTGCAGGATTAGCACAGGCCTTCTCCACCTCAGGACCAACACAATCCTTCAGGAATAAGACTTCCCTGCAAAGACAAGATATACACTGTCATCCCACTAGTGACTCTCTATCCAAAAGGAAAGCATCCAGGTCTGCTCACAGGGAGGGACTGATGCACGCTGAACTGTTCTGCTACTTCACCTGCCCAAGAGAGCTTTAAGCTCCACAGCTACTGGAGCCAAGGAGAACTTGTCAGGCATGGGAACTCCATCTGGGCGGCCCAGGTGACTCATCAAAACCACTGATTTGGCTCCATGATCCAAGCAGTGCTTGATGGTAGGGACAGCTGCCTTGATTCTGGAATGGCAGAGAAAACCAAATGAAAAAGGATTCAGCTAGAGTTTGCCACACAAGTAGACTTGATAATCACTCACACAAGAGTCCTGGAAGTTGTTCTTCAAGAAGGTAACAGAAAGAGAACACGAGAGCTAGGTAGAACGATTACTTAACATCCTCCCTCTCATGTTCACACAGTTCAGTGTACTTCTGAAGACAGCAGGGCATCGCCACCAGTACATTCCTAAAAGGGACACTGGGCTTCTCAGCAGCCTACACTTGCTAGGACAAACATCTAGGAGACTACCACACTTCACAGAGCACAGCTGCCCTGGTGCTAACGCAGCCTATTTCCTTCCCAGGGAAACTGACAATCCCTGAAGCACAGTCATTACGCATCATATACCAAATAATTTCCCTATCCCACAGTGTTTTCAGGTTTTCTGCTGTGATCTTCCATGATAACAGGAGATGGAAGTCAAGTGTACCCTGTCATCCAAATGCTGCTGATAGCTCGTAGCTAAAAATTGTCAGGAAGCATATGAATACTACTGGGCTCCTGATCTAATCACTGATATTGAATCAATAAGAAACGATGGGAATGCTGACCAAAACTGTTATCTGCCTACAAATGATGAACAAGCAAGATAAAAAGACATTGTATATCCCTAATTCTAAGCCCTGTGTTTTCATGTGCAGCTCCAGAACAACTATGCTGATGTAAACCAACAAGTTAACAGAGTAAGGAGAGCAGAAAGTCTTCTGGATGCCACCATCAAGTACAGCAATCAGAGCCAAACAGACATTTGGCTGTAACGTGGCCATAATACTGCAACCATACTTCAGAAATAATGGTTAGGATCCATACAGTTAAGTGGTATTTTTAATGTGCTCTCTACAGTGAGAAGGTCTGTGGTAAGCGTTGTTTGCAAACAGCTGCAGAAGCATTTAAATAACCATTCTGAGTCAACTCTAATACTCTAGTACCAGCAGGGACAGTGTAACCACGGTACCACTCCAGGGACTGCTAACAGAATTGGGATAAAATGAGAGAGAAAATGGACTTCGGGTCTTCATTTTTGGATGAAAATTGGGTCTCACCTTTGATTGTTGGTTATTTTGTGATCCTTCATTGGAACATTGAAATCAACCCTAAAAAAAGCAGAAAACAAACAAACAAAAAAATTAACAAAGAATGAAGGAACTTGAAAGTAAAGCATCTATCTGGAAATGCAGTATCACTAAGGTTAGAGTCAGATTTTCAGCTGCTTTGTGCACAAGTTCTGTTACAAAGACCCGTGTGTTATTAACCATTTATTCTTGTAACGACAGTACAACTGAAGAACAAGCAGCAGGCTGCATACCACCAATACAAGCCAACTCTCACGACCACAGCAGCAACGATGCCAAGGCACAAAATAGACTGAACGAGCTGCCCCACTTCTCCTTGTGAAACCCATGCTCTCAGATCACCGCCTGGGAGCTTTCCGTTCTTCGCAGCTCCAATCCCCTCGGAGCCGAGCACTACGGCCGTAGGGAAGACCCTACCTAGATGGAGAGGTAGCTTCCCCTACACGCGCCAGAGGAAAGGATAAAGGGGAGGAGTTCCGCCAGCCATTTCTGCCTAGCATACCTCGTGCCCACGTGGTGAGCAGCAGGAAACCGGTTGTGTAACAGCTCAGGGCAGAAATTATTCGCAGAGCGGCTTCTCTTCTCCCTGACTCACGCAGGGAAAGCGTGGCCAAGGCACGGCGCTGAGCAGCACCATCTTTTTCCTCCCGAGGAGGAAGGGAACGCCTAACCGGCTGTAACGGAGTATCAGACCCAGTCAAACGCACGCTACAGTTTATCCTTCGTTATTCCACACCTGCACCAAAAACACCCCCATTTAGTAGTCCTTGGATTTTCTTGCTGCCTGCTCGACACGGAGACACACGGGAACGACAAAAGCCGCCAGCAAAGCGGGAGGAGATGAGCAGAAACAAATCGACCCGGCAGCCAAGCACAACGAACTAAGTCTACAAACCGGACACAAGAGCACCGTTACCGCGCCGTCATTCCCCAACGGGGCGTAACAGAGCAGCACAGAGCAGCGCAGAGCACGGCGCGCTCCCCGAACAGCGAAACCGGGGCGTGCAGCACAGCGACCGGGAGGCGCCGGGAACCGCAGCGCATCTCTCGTAACGCAGCACGCGGATTCGCTCGGTGGGACCGCAGCCGGGGCCTCGCCGTCCCCGTTTACACGCACGGGGCGCGGCCCTGCTGCTCACCTCATGACGACCCGCTTGCCCTTCACATCCACCTTGTCCAGGGTGAGCTTGTTGGAGAGAGACATGATTACCACCGATCGCCGACCCCGCCGTCCGTTCCCTGCCGCCGCCGCCCTCACTCTGCCGCGCTACCCGTCTGCGCCGCCGCTACGCCGGCCGTCTCGTCCGCGCCCGCTGCTGATTGGACCCACGGGGTCCGCGGCGTGCTCCTATTGGACGAGCCGCCCGCCCGTCAGCCATCCGCCCGCCTCCGCGAGAGGCCGCGCTGCGGCGGAGGCCTGGTCACGTCCCGCACGGAGCCGCTGCCGCGTGGGGGCGGCGCGGAGTGAGGAGGGGCGTGCGGCGCTTCGGGCCTCGTCTTCGCGGTGCTGCGCTGAAATGAATCCCCCTTCATTTCCAGTCTTATCGAAATGAATGCTTCTAGGTGTTATTTTAGGGCTAGTTCTACAGAAAGGGCGAAGACGTGCCCGCGGGAGGGGAGCCTTGAGCTGCAGGGTGGGCACCGACCCGCTGAGCTGGGGCTGAAGGACCAAGAGCAGAACTGACGACTCGTGGCTCGGCCTAACGTTTGTCGGCAGGTTGATGCGTTGCCATTCTCACTCAACACGCTTGTGAGGAAGGCCTGTTAGCAAGTCAAATGCTTGATCTTTGCTGTTCTGCTCTTTACTGAAGGCAGGGCTACATGTGGCTGAGCAGTCTGCAACAGAACAGCGAGAAGGGGACACAAAAAGTGTGCTTACAAGAATCAAAACATGAAGGTATGCAGAGAGCAAAACTAACGCATTCCCTCACATGTGGACTGAAACATCCCACCAGTGCTGGAGCAGAAGCTGAGGAGCCCTGTGGTGTGAGAGGTGTCTGAAGGCTCCGAGAAGGTGGACAGGCCTCAAGGCAGGTCAGAAACATCCATACAACCAAGTTATTTGCCAATCCCCCTGGCATTATCTACAACTTTAAAGTAGTCTGGGTTCAAATTAAAATAGGTCAGATAACGGTCTCAATACACTGCAAAGTAAACCTAGAATGGATCCAAGGGCCCCTCCTGCGAGTTCAGATTAGTAAACCTGCTCTGAACCTCCAGTAGCCAGCAGGGATCTTGTAAGGCAGAGATCAGAGTGCAGCGCTGTATCACCAGTAAGCTAGGCAGTCTAGCACCACTGATGCTATAGTGCTGATCACCACCAAATCAAATGCTGAACTGGTCCCAAATCCAGCTTTCCCACAGTCCAGATTTGCTTTCTTCAGTACTTGAATTTATTCAGTATTACAAGGTCTTCTTTTGAAAAGCTTGTGTGCCATCTCTTAGCAGTAAAAAAGCATGAAGGAGAAATGTCATAGTGCACACAGTAACCTGAGCACCCGCAGTAACACAAGATGCAAGGCGGTTTTATGGCAAAGCTCCTTGAGGAGAAGGGGCAGTGAGACTCTTGCTAGCCCTCAGTTAGCAGAGAGTGGTCAGGAATAAAGGACTGCACAAGTCATTTTGACTGAATTTGGGAAGAATCAAATAGTAAAAATACTTCAAAACTATTTCCAACATAGAAGTGAAATACAGGAATAGAAATACAGGAATAACGTTCATGCTCTTCCAGTGCAGTATCCTACAAGGATAAGAATAATAGAAAACAACCAATAAAATGCAACTCGCTAGGACTAAATCCACTACAAATATATATGTATGAGAGGCCAGTACTGTGTAATGTCTTTGATAATCTGAAATTAGGATCTTAGTGCAGCTATAAGGGTCCGTTGATTTGGGGCATCACTGCAGGCATCATTTGTAAGGTGGACTCAGGTTTTACGTTTGCTTGTTTCTTTCTCTGTTTGTTAGGAAGCAGGCAGGAGGGAAAGGGTGGGAGGAAGTCACTTAAGAACTTGTGGGGAGGAGGAAGAATATAATTTCAAATGGGATATGGCTGGGAATGTGTGCGTTGTCAAGAAATTAAAGAAAGGAGAAGCATTACAGATGTGTGTTTAAGACTCAAAGCTGATTTCCAAATTTGAGTCACCTTTCTGTCCTTCCTGTGTTGTGAAATATCTACAATATACTGCAAATATTTAAAGAAAAAAGCCCGTGCAAACAGTTCAAAACCTGTGCTTTTAAAGTAACTGATACAACAAACTCAGGAGGGCAAAGAACAGGTAAACTAAAATAATAAAAAAAAGAAAAAAAAAAAAAAAGCAAAAAAGGATGTGGAGTGAGCACTGTGGTGAGTCATTTCTGGGAACACGAAGCAGAAATGTAGCTTTCAGGGACGCAGCCATCATCTGCAGCATCCTGTCTGCTTTCACCAAAAGGAATGAGATCGCGGCAAGTTTAGGCAGACTGTGGGCTTCTGTGCACCGGCCTTCGTGTTTAAATGAAATGAGCAGAAGGGCTTGGAGGCCGGTTATCTGGGTCTTCTGTGCCACGTGATGCAGCCATCCTGTTTTTAGAACTACTGTCTGTAGTTTAAGTTTATACTTGAAAAAAAAACAACCAACAGGTTTCAGTGGAATTTGCAAGATAATAATTTTGTAAGAAAGCTACGAGGGTGCTTTTTAACTTTCTCCTTGAAATGGAAGATGTTCAGGAAGGAACCTGAACTGCACCTTTCTCTATTGTAATTCAACCAGCTGTGTTTTGCTCTTGACATTTACTACTGCCTAAATCAAAAAAGGGACAACAAATCAGTGTAACCAACAGTCAGGAAATAATAAAAAGAGAAATCCGCACTTATTGCCGCAATAGCTCCGTCAGCGATTGGACGGCGAGCAGAACGTAACTTACTGTGCAGTTCGGAACGCAGGGTGCACCGACAGAAGCACGGCCCGCCCGACCCCCGGTGCGCCCAGGCTTTCCGCGCAGCAGATGCCGCTTCCAGACGTTTTAAGGAGCAGGGCCCCCTGGGGGGAGCTCCGCGGTTGCTCACTGGGCACTAATGGCGTGCCAGCGCTCGCCCAGGGGTTTCACTGCTGCAGCAAGGAACAACGAAAAGGTTTTTCTGCCTCCCATTGCAAGTATTGCTCCCCAGGCTCTGCCAGGTGCTCCCTCTGTGTTCATCGCCTAATCCTTTTCACTTTGTTTTCCGATTTGCTTTATTATGTTTTAATACATTTCTTTAATTGCTCTTAAACTTCCTGACGTAATGTCTGCTTTGTTGATTTGTTAATTGCTCACTAACTGCTGAACGCTGAAATAATCTGGTCCTTTTTGCCTGTTTCTCTTACCTTCTTAATGAGGACATTTGCTTTGAGCACAAACCAAAGTTCACATAGCTGGGCAGGCAGGCTGTGGAAGCACGGGATACAACAGAGGAGAAAGAAGGTAGCACTGATTTCCTTCTTTGCTGCTTTTATCTTGTGAAACTGGCCGTGGGAGACTGCTCTGCTGCTCCGGCACACAAGGCCTCTCTGACAAAGACACAATTATTTGCAGCCTGTTCTCTGTTCCCTGAAGATGCCTACTGAGTTCAGTGGCTCAGCAGACTGTACCTATTTTGAACTCAAGCATTTTACAGCAAGGAATGTTCTTCCATTTCTCAGAAGCATCAGCCAACCACAGCTCTGCCTAGAATCCTGCTCTATACAAGTCCCCTCTCTTTTCTTGCATCTGGACGTGTATGCACACAGCTCTCAAGCTCTTGTTCAGCAGTTCATTTTAGTTATGCACTTAATGGGACACAAAAATCTTATCCTCTTCAGGTGTTCTCACTTGTCATCTGGAAGAAATGATACAAATTCACAGCTACTAAAATTATCCAGTTAACTAGAAGGAAAAAAAAAAGAACACTGACAGTAGCACAGCTCTGGCATCTGGACAGATGCTGAATTTTGCCTCAAAGCCTGACCTTCAGGGCTCTCAGACTGCTCTGCTGAGACATTTTCTATAAACACTACTGGAAAAAAAAAACAGGGAAGAATGCATTTAAAATAAACTTAGCTATACTAAAAGCTATACTAAAATAAAAGCACTAAAATAAAAAAAGGGCAGGGATTAAAAACAAACATGAGGATTGCTCTGAAAGTAATGCCTCCTGTTTTATTCTGTTGGCTCACAATGTCAAGATGCAGATGTTGGTAGGCTGGCAGTGGAGGGGCAGTGGAAAGTAGAAAATACCCTGGAGAAAACGCCAGCCAGAGACCAGAGCCTGAGGACCAGGTTAGGGTTACAGTGAAGTAAAAAGAGCAGCTGGACAGAAGAGCTGAGAAGGGAGCCTTCCTCACTTACCAGTCCTCATTTCTTCAAATATTGATCAGAGTAATTCCTGTGCTGCAGGGGATTTGTGCCCAGTCCAAGAAGTATTCTGTGGATGGAACCTGGCCATCTCCACTACAGAAAGACAGGAGTACTCACACTGAGCTCTTTCACAGGTTCGTGCCTGGCACTTTTCCTTGAGACATGGTGTGACTGCCTGAATGACAGCGCTTCAGCCAGGCCCTTCTCCATAGTAAAGGCAAAAAGGGCAAGAGACAACAGGCACGAACTGAAACACAGGAATTCCTGTTTCATCTCAAAATAGGAAAGCTTTTTTTTCCTTCCCCTGCTCTGAGCAGTGGTGGAGACTCTGAAAGGTTTGACGAGACTCAGTACTGGGCAGCCTGCTGTGGCACCTGCTTTGGTAAGATCTGCACTTCTTGTGCTCCATTCACAATCTTCAGCAGCCTTCCAACACCAACTACTCTCATTCTGTAATAATGAGATGTCCTTTATGTAAGGATTATTCCCCAGTTTCCCAGCTTTCACTCAAACACACTCTTTCAAGTAGGCTGGGCGTGCTGCTGCAGGGCATGCAGCTGAGTAGCGTTGGAAGCACATGTAAGAAAACCCTACTACTCATCCCTTAGCCAAATCAGGGGAAAAAAACCAAAACAACACTGCTTCACCTTTCCAGTTTCAGAGTGAGTTCTTACTTGGCGAAGACAAAATGCATGCAATATGAAAGGCCTTCAGAATCATCCTGTACACACACACTTCAACCTGCTGTACGGTGAATCCAACATCACCATGTCCCAGAGATGCCACGTGTTGCCCTTTAATTTAACAGTGTGGAGGAAGGGATGGGAACAAATTTTGAACAGCTAGCTGCAGAATCTGTGAAGTCAGCACACAAAGTAAAGGAGATCACAGAACATGAATAAAGATAGATCTTTTATTATACAGTTTATAATTATCACTATAATAATGGAGGAACAATCTTAAAAGAATAAGAATTATGAAACTGCATTTTCCTCAATATAAAGAAATGTAACAGTACTAAATTAACATTCCATAATAGCGTTCTTTTTTCCATTCAAATTTAAAGCATTAGGATGGAACTTGTTTTAAGCAACATCTGTAATAAATAAAATTGCTTGCTTTCACTGTGTTCTGCCAGCTTCACATTCTTTTTCATTTAAAATTTCAAGTGTCTACACTTTTAAAACTTTATTGGTAAGATTCGGAGTGATGCTTAAAGCCTTAAGAGTGTGTGTGTATATATATATATATATATCTTTAAATAAAACAGGTTTTATAAATAGTTACAGAAAACAAAACAAACGAGTAATACATAATTCCATTTGTAACTGTGTTTCCAAGAGATATTTTAGATTCTTGAACTCAAACAGCCTACAAGAGGAGTTAAGGGACTTACATAGTAAAACATTTACATTTAAGAACACATTTACCTCCCACATTATTTCACTTGCACTGTACATTGAAACTGAAAAATATTTTGGTTCCTCACTGTAAAGCACCTTGTAAGATATTTTCATCACAAGAACAGCTTTCTGCAAGTCAGTATTACACATCAGGCGAGCGAGAAGCAGGGCTGCACAGACAAACTGTTCTCAAAGACCTGGACTTCCTTAATCAGCTATGCTGCACTCAAATGCACTGTGTACTAAATTCAAGTTCAAAAGACATTTACAGGCAGGTTTTCTTACAGAGGAAAACTGGATTGAAAAGGACTTCCAGGCTCAGTCTTGACCAGTGCTGTTAGCAAGAGGCATGGCTTCATGTGAGCTTCTGTCAGAGGTTTGGTTTCTACCCATACCAGCTCTAAAAATGTATTTTGAAAGAACGGAACAAACTCCTCATGCAGCTTTATCTACAGAGCAGGGATGAGATCCCATGTAACTGCTGTATCTTTGCAGTAAGGGCACGATGTCTGTCACTTACAGACCACATGCACCATAGCAGGGGCTGGAGCAGCACCCGCAGCAGTGGAAGTCACTGAAAGAATGTCAGGATCTGCCTTGTGCCTTTGTGTGATTTAGATGACCTGTTATCAGCAAAACTCAGACAATAACTTGCAAAACATTTCCTGTTTCATCTGCAGAATCTTGCTGAGAACAACACTGAGAATGAACAACATTTAACACGACAACTGAAATCTTTGGAAACTGTTTACACAGCCTTAAAGCACAAAAAGCTGCTTGAGAGCATTCTGTTGGCCTTTAGGTAAGTATCCAGTTTGAAAGAAATAGCTTTGTTGCTGAAAACCAAGAAAAACATCTTCGTGAAATGGCTTTGCAGTAGTGCATCTCAGAATTTCATAACACAACATATACATACAACCTAATGGGAGTGAAAACCTGTACTCACGTAGAGATATTAAGAGCCTAATTCTGAGACAGAAATATTTTGTTTCTTAAATTTGTGGCAGCAATCAATTTTGTTTGTCCTCACTGCAATATAGCAACGTATACTGATCTACTAACAACAACATAACCCACAGCACAGTTCTGTTGTTTTTACACTGGTATTTTTCCTGTGTGTTAAAAAAAAAAGTTAAAAAAAAGTAAAAATTGCTTTTGACTTATTATGTGCTCAATCTATGCACTCACAGATTAAGTTAAAAATTAGACCATTACAGAGATCCCTGTCCTATTCTGAAATGGATATTACATTTTAGTGGCACTGTTTGGAATCACATGTTTACACCATTATTTGTATCTTATGATTTAATTCAACAGTATTGAACTTCATAATTGTTTTAGATTGCTGTCTCAGCATAGGATTTAAAAACAAGGTTTACTAAATACCAAATAGGTAGCTAGCTACTGGGTGATGAACACCAACTTTAGTTCTCATTGAGAATATTTTAAATATTCATGATTAAATGATCAAACTTGCATTTTGAGATTTCAGTTCTGTAACAAATGAAGTTGGTCTTAATTCACAAAGCCTAAATCTGAACATCCCAAACTAAAAAGGTTTGGATTGATGGAGCAGATTCCGGACCATTCCTGGCCCACTTATCTCTACAGGCAACTGGTGTTAGTGCAGTATCTGAAAAATAAGTTCTCTGATGAGGTTAGATATCCCCAGAGACTGACCTGTAAATATTTTAAAGGTAGTCTGTGTGACACCAAACTACTCTGGCTTGTTTAAGGAGAGCTAGTTGATTTTGGCAGTAAGCACTGGCTACATTGCTGCCTTTTTAAAAGCTAAGCATTTCAGCAAACAGCACGTCACATTCAATGCTCAGATCTCTGTTGAAGAGATTGTGAGTTGAGAAAGAGCAAGCCTCCCAGCCTGCTTGATCTTCAAACACACAATCTTTGTAGGAGTGTACTAGGGCAAGGATGTACAGTGTTAAACCCAGGTTTAACCTGATGTTAGGAAGCAATCACTAAATCTCTTTTGAAACTAGGAGCAAGAAAAGTTGGAACCAGACATTTATAAAAGAGATGGTGGCGTTCGAGAGGAATGATTTCTGGTACAATGCAGGCTGTGGAAACAAGAGCAGTCCTAGAAGTTTTTAAGTAAGGCACATCTATCTGCAAACACAGAACTTACAAACTGCCACATCTGTAAAATACCGAAATTTTTTTAAACACAGCATTAAATCTGACTGTGTATAAAGAAACCCATTTAAAAGGCTGGAACGCACATTTCTGCTTCTTTAGTTTCCTTAATTGTATTTTGACATTCTGCCAGAAGATTCTGCACTTCAAGCTTCATGTAAACACAGCTCTATTTGCAAGCTTCTGCCTCTTTTTTTTTTTTTGACAAGTCTAGTTAAAAAAAAAGTAGTACACTAGAAGGCCATTGGAAATAAACTTATTTTCTACATTAAAGAAATACCTGTATAGATAAAATTAAACCCCAGAAAGGCAGAAAAGCATCTGTAACAACGTCCAGAAATGATCTTTGCTTGCACAAGCCTGTAGGCAGTTTTCAGGTTGTTTCGATTATTTTTTCCATTTTGTTACTTCCTTTCTCTTTTCCTTTTGGAAATCATTCATAACGTCGTGTCATCATCTTCTCCAAAACCTCCCACCAACAGTGAGTGCTTATCTGGTTCGTTAAGAACTATGCTGTTCACTGACCGCTTATCGGAAAAGAGAGAATTGATGGAGGCTCTGCTGTAATTGATGATTCGATCCATTAAACTCAGCTTACGAGGGCCTGTCCCAGTGTCATCAATTCCAATATGGACACTGATTTCTGATGGGCTCTTCTGCTTCATTTGGCCATGGGCTCGGAGCTCCAGTTTCTCAGAACTTGGCTTCTGGTACCTAAAGAAAGGAAGAAACAGAAGAAGGTCAGCATGTCTTAGGTTGAAGTAACAGACACTAAAATATGGAAAGAAGCTAGCTTGTAAGTGCTATTATTATGCACACACACATTTATAATACCATTTACTAAGCAGTGATAACAGTTCCAGATTTCACAAAGCTTTATAACAAGAAGTTAATTTGGTGCTTTTTGGCCAGGATGCAGAACGGGTAAGGCAGACATGTACCACTCAGTACTGAACTGCTTTAGTGGAGCTGAGCATCTGCAAAACGTGTATCAGCAAAGCATATTACTGAGAGCAGACTGCTCCCTGAAACCCTACACGTTAACTGAACTGCAAAGAACACCATTCCTACTCCAGTGCTCCCAGCTGCAAAGCAAGAACAAATTGTTCATTCACAAATGCAGCTTAGTTTATGTATCAACAATCCCCAGTGCTGCTGCACTGTGTACAGCTGAATTGCTTTGGGAGACTCACTTCTCAGAAATCAGCACGTGCTGAGGTTTCTCCAAAATATACAAAGGGCACTAAGGAATTTTAAATTGTGAATGCTTCTGATTTTTACAGTTCTCTTCATGATAGAAATTACATTTTTAAACACTACTGTCTGAAACATTTTTGGTCTGATTACTCTTCTCCAGTAAAGAGAAAACCCACCACAGATGTGCAAAAGTTGTTCTTCAAGAAGTTTCACATATCATAGTCCCACATTCATTTTCAATCACTTAGAGAAAAAGGTCTGAGCTTCAAATCTAAACTACAAATAACAACATTGCTCGTACTCACATCTTTAGCAGCAAAGAAGAAAGCACAACAGAAACAGAGGAGGCAGCCATTGCTGCAGATCCCATCCAGGGCTGCAAAACCAGACCAATGGGCAAGAACACACCTAGAAAAAGAAAATGATGAGTTCAGGGCAGGAACATGGCATTCTCCAAGTACAAATCCACTGTCTTCTGTAAAAACCCAAACTCCACTACACTGTCTAATTTTAGTTCCATTTCAATTATATTTATGAATATACTTTCAGCATAGCGTTAAATGACAAATGCTTAATATAAATATTTATATTCTAGCTCAGGCAGAACCCATAAGCGAATACATCTGAATTTGTCGTTTATATAGTATGATATATAGAAGTAGGCATGCCTTGCCAGCCTTCAGTAAAATGTTTGTTCACAAGATCGGGCTCACTCAATGAACAGCTTATTTTAAAGTGGGTTTATGTGCCAGGTGCATCTATAGTAGCTGTAATATCAGAGAGGACAGTGCACAAATACGTCACTGCACACTGCAGGCACAGAACTCTGCACTTAATGTCAGTCAGAAACCAAGAAAATGGATTCTATCCCATACAGAAATACATTGCTGTCATCTAATGACTGAGCACAATTTTATTATCACAGGGAAACATTCACATACCAGCAGCTATGGGAACTCCAACAAGATTATAAATTAGCGCAAAGACAAAGTTGATCCGGATCCTTTTGACAGTCTTCCTTGACAAATCAATACTTGCTACCACATCCATCAAGTCATCCTGGAAGTCAACATTTATTGGGAATGTCAGATATAAAAAGCATACACGTGCACCACCACCACATTCCCACTTTAAAGCTAACTGCCACGTACCGGATGTTAACAGGCTACACGTGCTGAACTTTCTGTAGGCTGATCTATTATGTCTGCGTAGAGCTCATACAATGAGCACCAATTTTGTTCCAGACATCCCCACAACCCAAATGAACATACACAGCACCATCTATGTGGTACAGCTCTATATGTTTACCTCTCTGTCAAGGTATTGTTGATATGTGGGAAGAAGTGACTATAACATTGGAGATATTCCCATATGTTCCTTAAGTATAACTCACTACTGCCAAAAGTCACCTCACTTTTAGTTCCTTGGCCACTTCCAAGCTCTAACTGCCCCCAAATCTGTAGCAGAAAATAAGGAAAGATTTCTTCATAGGACAAGTACACTACTAAACATCAAGACAAAGACAGTACTTAATTGTAATTGTTTATGAAGGTGCTACACCAACGCAATTGAAATTATCACACACACCTCTTTCTTACCTTAATGAGAACCACGTCAGCTGCCTCAATGGCTACATCAGTGCCCGTGCCAATAGCAATTCCCACATTAGCCATAGCGAGTGCTGGGGAGTCATTGATACCATCTCCAACCATGGCCACCCGTTTTCCTTCATCCTGTAACTGTTTCACTTTGGCCACTTTATGAGAGGGAAGAACCTCTGCAAACACTTTAGAGATGCCAACCTATGGGGAAAGGTAGAGAGAGAGAACACCAGAATAGCTTTCTCACTAGCTATCGCATTATTAGAGGTGGTAGCTTGTACTATAGAGGCCGAATGTCATGCTCATGAGCCAAAGATCAAATCCATCTGATATGAAAATAAGTCTCATTTCAAAGCTAACATTACTCCCATTCAAAAAGGATTCTTCAGTCCCCCTTCTTATTCACTATACATTACCATTTTTCACCACACATCATTTCTATGCTAGCCACATGCAGCAGCAGCATGACAATATCTGTTCTGCAAGTGGGATGTAGCAAGCTTCAAACCACAACACAGACCTAACTGCTTACCTGAGAGGCAATGGATCTTGCTGTTTTGCTGTTGTCACCAGTCATTAGAACAACTTCTAAACCCATATTCTTCAATGTGTAGACTGCCAGCTCAGCTTCTGGTTTTACAGTATCAGCAATAGCTATCAAGCCACACAGCACTCCTTAAAACACAAAGGAGTTTGTAGTAAGTCAGGTTTTTTTGGGGGTTTGTGATGGGAGAAGGGAAGTAACATTTTCTTTAGTAAGATCACTTGCAGAAACACTGCTATTGACAACGAAAGGTGAAATGTGAACAGCTATCAGGGCAGCAGTGTTAAAGGCCACAGAGTACAGACTGTTCAACAGGAGAATTGTTTTTTTCTTCCTTTCTTCTACTTTGCTCTCCTTCAGGTCTTACCTTAAGTTCACACCTCCTATTCAACTGAGAAAGGCAGGAAGAGGTTTTCTCATATGAAAATGTTTCAAAACTTAGCTAATCATGTCTTTTCATCCCATTAGTCTACTTCAGGTATAACTGTTAAGGCATTACTACTTACCAGTTTCTATTTAACTGCTGACTAATCAACCTCTGAATGAAGGATAAGGCAATGAACTTACCATCAACAGCTATGAGAACTGCTGTGCGACCTCTCCTCTCATGTTCCATCATGGCTTTGTCAACATCATTTTTAACAAGAAGGCCATTTCTGTTCATCCATTCCCGGTTACCAATGAGAACAGAGTATTTTTCAGAAGTAACTGCAGCTGAAAGAAAAACTCTTGCCATCATACAGATGATTAGGAAGCTTCCTGCCAGCTAATCCTACTCGTGGTCTCTCAGTACGCACTGAAATATTAGTGAAGAATTTAAATACTATTGAAAGAGACAAATTTTCCCCTTCAAATCCATCTTTTCAGGTGCTCATGACAAGAACACTGCTAACATTTCATCAGCAATAGGCAGTTACTACTTTGGTGGGCTGAGAATCACAGGTCATGGGGCAGTAAAGCGAAGTCTCTTTCTCAATGCTTTTAATTTATTGTTCTAATACAGTTGAAAGATCTAACAGTGAGCTGCTCTTGATTGAAAAACAGATGTGCAAATAAACATGATTTTGGTTAGCAAAGAGTAACTTGGGATGAAACTAGTAAGTAAAGAAGAGAGAGCTAAGAGACAATTCCCCATGATTTTCCAACTCCATAGTTAATAACTTTAGTTGCACTTATACCAACAGAATGTTTTTATCCAAATATCCCGAGTGATGTGTGACCATGAAATAAAGAAATGGCAACTCTATTTCATAGGCGACTTGATGCAAGCCCAGTTTTCCAGGGCAGAAAGAAAAGGATCTCATTCTTAAGGATCCTGACTAAGATCCAAAACCAAAGGCGTCTTGCAATATATTTAATCTATGAACTGGAGTCAGCTTACTTGGTAAGTCAGCATCAATAATCAGAGCAGGCTGCACCAATTCCTCCTCGTGTTCCTCAACTTTTACAAGTGTCACATTTCTCATATTGTTTTCTTCAACCATTTTATTTTTCCTGTAGAGCAGTGGTTCTATGTTGGTGACTTTACAGCTAATGCCACAGCCTGGAACTACCTGAAAATCTGTACATGTCCCAAGGGTTTCTGAACCCAGTTCCTTCAGAAAAAAACAAAAAACAAAAAACCAGAAAAAAGCAAAGAAATTTAAATATATAGAAACATGCAACATTTACAAAATTCACAAGTTAAAGTATAATCTAAGCAGGAGAGCAGAGAAACATTCAATCTATCATCAGAATGTAAATGTGAATATCCACTGAATCCAGAATGCGATCAAGGGATTTACAATGGCCTCACAATTTCCAATATTCCATTTGAATACATCCATCGTTTCCTAAATGACTCAAGACCATTTGTACTTCTCAATTCATGCAGGAGAGGTTTATCTGTAATACAAACAATTTTGCCTACACCATTTACCTTTTTGCAGTATTTTGTTATTGCTGCTCCGAGAGGATGTTCACTGTTACTCTCTGCAGTTCCCACAATTGCCAGCATTTTATTATGTGGCAGTCGATTACTCTCTACGAGGTATTTCACACGCATCACTTCTGGAGTGCCATGGGTAATCGTACCCGTTTTGTCAAATACGACCACATTTACCTGCAGCAAAACAGGAAGACACCATTCAATGACAAAAGCTTCCATGCACAGCTAGCTTGGAAAACCTCATTTTTAATCCAACTTTCTAATTTGCTGTTTACAGTGATGTAGAACTCTGCTCAGGCAGGAACTGGCAAAATGCTACTGCTACCAGCCTGCAGAGCTTGCGTACAACAAACCCCCGTTTCTTACCTTATGTGCCATCTCCAACGGCTCTCCTCCTTTGATCAGTATGCCATTCTGAGCTCCTACTCCAGTACCAACCATCACAGCCGTGGGGGTTGCTAACCCCAGGGAACAGGGGCATGCAATACACAAGACTGTGATAGAGGCTTGGAATGCAAAGCGGATTATCACTTCAGCTGCAGAAATGCTCTTATTGTACCCCTAGTGACAGAAATTCGTTTTATTTGCAAAAGAAATTCAGCAATGAAAACAATGCATTTAACTACACATCACCCTTGATGTAAAAAGAAAAAAGAAGATGCAAGATGAAGTATTAAAACTGAAAGCACAGGAAAAATTATGCCACAGCTAAGATTAATTACAAAATTCATTATTAGCATCCAAACTTCATTACATACAGCCTATACTCCTGACTTGTTTTATTGATGACATTTTCTTAAATAAGGGACCACACTCTACGACAGCTCTTCTGAACTTCAATAAAACATACCTCATCAAGAGTTTATGCTACAGCAAAGACACAGAGATCGTTCTCCTGCAACTAATACACCCTGACTGCAAATCTAGTCCACAGAAAAAAATGAGAGCTAAACAACCCCAAGGTACAAATCAGGATTCTCAACCTCCTCTGCCATTCACATGGATATGAATTCCACTGATTTCAAAGGTGAATTTACACACAGCTATGCTAAGAAAACTAGAGGCAGAATTGGAGCCTACGATGCAAAGGATTTTTTGCCCCCCACAAAGAAGGAAATACTAAACCTTGAAGCTTCCCAATTTAATTTTTCTGTTCAGTTTTTTTAAAAAAATAACTTCTAAGAGTTGATTAATTACTGAACATTCGGTATGGGAAAACGTCAGAGCGAAGTCACAGTACAAAATAAATATAAATTAGAGGGATGAAAATAATTTCATGCATTTCCACCCAACAACCTGCAAGGATAATCTAAAAATGGGACTGCTGCAGCCTAATAAATTTGTAGGCTTATTATAAGTGAAATATTTCAGAAGTCACTGAAGGAGACTGACTTACCAGAAAATATTTTTCTACTATTTCAAAATCCACAAATCCAATTATAACCCAGGCAAAGAGGGTAACCACAGAGACAACCACAATAAAAGGAACAAAGTAGCCACTAATTTTGTCTGCAAATTGTTGTATAGGAGCCTAGGAAAAAGAAAAAACAAGTGTCAGCTCCATCAACACCATTCTTACTGTCTTCTATGCCTTCAGACGCAAACATAATCATAAACAAAATATCAGCACATTTGGCAAACCATGCTTTGTAACTACATATTTACTCTGTAAAATGATGAGATTTCAAACAGTGAATCATATCAAAGTTCTCATTCAGTTTAAAAAAAAAAAAACAAACAAAACAAAACCAAAATTCATGGTCCAGCTGCAATTCAAATCTAAACAACCTTAGCCATTTTGCAAACAATTTGGTGTGCTGATGCCCAACTACAACAAAACCCAAATGCTTAGGTTGATGCTACTGTACCTTTGAGGTCTGGGCCTCCTCCACAAGTTTAACAATCTGTGAAAGAGTTGTGTCAGCTCCAACATGGGTTGCTGAAATCAGCAGCGATCCGTTCTGATTAATGGAACCAGCAATAACTGTGCTGCCAGGCTTCTTAGTCACAGGCATCGCTTCACCTAAGGAAAGGTCAACAACAGATAACTGATGGAGCTTTTGCACCAATGTTATTTCTGGTAATAACTACTGACTCTTATATTAAGAAAAAAAGTTAAACTTTTCATCTTCAGATTCATTTAAAAGAAAACAAAAACATGTTTACACTTGCAAACAAAATAAATGCTCACCTGTGATAAGAGATTCATCTACCATAGAGTGTCCTTCAATAACACGACCATCCACTGGGAATTTGCCTCCTGGCACCACTTTGACAACATCACCCCGCTGAACCAATTCAACATCAACTTGCTCCTCACTGGAGAGTTTTCAAACAAGCCATTGTTAACTGAAGCCACCCAGGCAAAAGCACATAAAGCATAATTCCACCAGTTACCACTGTGAGCTTAACAAAGGCTGTTTTACAGAGCACTAAGCCTATCATATGTTAGTTTACCTTCCAGCTGAGTAAATCCACTTATTTCCTTACTAGCAAAAATTAGTAAGATTCCAATAAAACAAACTGCAGTGATGCTTACTTTTCTGCATTTTAACATTTTCAAATACAAATCTACCAGCAAATCTGAAGTCATTTTCTTCATAGTTCTACAGAATTATAACATTTGTCTGTGAACTTAATAAATTATCAACAAAAATGGAACAATAGAAAATGCAAATGACGAAGATACCTTAAGAGAATGTTATCGGGGCCCAAGGTAACAATAGTTGCTTCAGTAGCTTGTAATGAAATTAGTCTTGCCAGTGCTTCTGAGGTTTTACCCTAGAATAATAATTTTCATATTTTTCTGACTACGGTATTGCAAAAAAATTGTGGGGTAAACAACAACTTCACATGCTGCAATTTACTGTTAAGAAAATAAGTTCTGAAAATGGATTTGTATTTCTTCATATTTTTTACTAGTTCAGTTATTGAAGACGATTTTATAACAAAAAAAGGTTAAAAAATATACAAGGCTTTTGCATTTTTGAAGTATGCACCACTCTGAAATTACACTCAGTGTCCAACAGCTTGTAGATATGCTGCTTTCCATTCAATGATGTCAAGAACAAACGTTTACTACGTACTGTAGGCAGCACAAAACTTCAGCCTTCTACCATCACTACTGAGAACTGTCTGAAATACAACTGCCATGCTATGCTCTTTTTGCCCATCACAAGTACTTTTACATCCCTTACCTTTGCAACGTGCTCCAGCCACCGGCCCAACGAGATGAATGCCAGCAGCATGGGAGGTGTGTCAAAGAAAGTCACAGGGTTTACTTTTGCTTTCTCAGCCATTGCAACTAGAAGAATTACAAATGAGTAGACGAACGCAATGGAGGTTGCCAGAACAATGAGCACATCCATGTTTGCAGTTCTGTGCTTCAGTGCTTTGTATGCCTGTATATAGAAGTGCCAGCCTCCAAATATCTGTAACAGTAATGGCACCTGTTATATTCTGTACACACCATCGTAACACACAGCAGCAGTATTTTGCTGAGAAGCAATTTTTTTTGTTTTTGGTCATTTATCTTCTCCATCACTTATTGAACAAAGTCCCGTCTCTGCTCAAGAGCTACATCTTAGATCTTCCCTTCAGTATTCCCAGATCACCTCATCTCCATGCAGTTCTACCAGCTCCTTCCCATGCCCACTGGCTACAGCTAGACAAGCTGCCCAGATGCTGTCAGACTGCATAGCACCCACACACTGACTGACCTGTCCTTAACAGCCCCCAGCACTGTTTATGTTAGCAGCAGTGGTGGCACCACAGAAGTATTTTCCTCTAGAGTAAGAACAGCCACTTGTCAGATTTAATTTCCCAATGTTTTTCATCTCGAATGTCTAACCCCAACAAACTTGGAGTTGTCTTACCATATTGCCACTTACCTGTACAGGGACACAGAGTAAGAATGACAGAAAATTCATAACAGACAGTCCTGGCAGGAGCTGGTGTTCCAAGAACATAGAGGAGTGAATGGCCTCCATTTCCTCACTACTCATGTTGAGATGTCTGTGAGCATCTGAGAGTTGACTGTCCACAACCATCATGTAAATCATCATCGCCATGACAGGGATACAGAAAACCAGACTCACAAAAAAAGACCTTCTCCACCTTAGGTTTAAAAATAAATACATTTGTTTTGCTGTCAAGTGCTGAATAACATTTTAGCTAGCAAGTCCTTACAGACTAACAAAATTTCATAAACTTTACTAAAAGAGAAAATAGACCAAAAAAGCAAAGATGTTTATATATAATCTAAATATATTCAGGAATACTTACTGCCTTATTTCCTGTCTGTGATCTAGATGACTAGCAGATCTATCTTTTTTCACTAAAGCAGTTGTGAAATCTAAATCCTAAGGAGAAATAAATGAATAAATAATTAAATGAGAACAGTGAAATTTTAAAGACTGACTGCACTCTTAGTAACTTATGCACATATTACTGATAACACCAGCCTGCACAACAAATCAAATGATTTGTTTCATTAACTTGTTTCATTCATTTGTTAGTTTTAGATGACTGCTTTTATCTCTGCACAGGTCAACTCAAGAAGTCATAGTCTGATGTAGAAATCAACTTTTCTAAAACATTAAAATGCAAGTCTGAAACGTGACTTTCAAAAAATGATTATTCCTGAAGTACAGAAAATGAGGGACAATGTCATGTAATTTATTTAATCTTTTTTCTGCTACAGTGTTTTACTCTCCTGCAAAACTACAGGTTAACTTCAAATAGCCTGGCTTCCCCAGTCTCTCTCTTTAATGGAGCACTGTTTCTGAGCTGTGAGAACGCTTACATTACCTGCAGAAATCTGCACTGAGAGCAAGACAGTGGTGGAGCAGAATTTTTTCCCTTTGATAGCTTTCCCCTCTGTTGTGGAGTATGAAACTATTCAAAAGACACCAGTTGTTTTTATCAGATGTGGTGCCTTCACAAAACTAACCTTTATCACTTGTATAATATCTCGAGGACCTATAATCTCAGGATCGTATTTAATATGTGCTTTGTTGGTTGCAAGAGCTACTGAGCAGTATAAAACACCATTAGTCTTCATGAGGGTGGATTCTATTTTGTGCACACAAGCAGCAGATGTCATTCCTCTCACCTGTAAAATAAAGGTTTCCTTTAGTCAAAGCAAAAAGTTAATGCATCTTTAGGAAACAGAAAAAGAAAACGTGCTTATAACAACCCTGACCTACTTATTGCTTATGTCTGAGGTCTGAAGCAGCAACACTGGAGGATCACTTATGAAGGATGAGAGCACTACAGAGGAAGACTTAGTTATTAAGCTCTGCTGAACCTCTGCTGCCTCTTCATGCTCAGAGCTGGGACCTCTGTGCTAGACTCAGCTACAAAACAATAAATAGACAAATCCTGCAACGTGCAGAATAACTCCACCAAAATACAGGGGTTTCTCTTTGACTTCAGCATAGTAGTTTGAGCCAACACAGTCTGAAGGACAACCTTAAAATCAATACACAGTTTGTGATACGTACCTAATGCACTCCTATGGTTTGAATTTTATTTATTTATTTTTTTACGTTAAGCTCTATTGTATTTTTCAAACACTAAGAAGCAAATGATTACACAATCATGTTCAATAGATAAAAATAAAGACAAGGGTAGTTGTTTTTAATTATTAGCTTACAACAAGATCCAGAATTCCATCTCCTTCACCACTGCTTTCCATCACGGTCGCTCCAAATCCCAGTTCCCGTATGAGCTCTGCAATCGCTGAAGGGTGTGTGACAGCAGGATTGTACCTCACTTCTGCCTTTCCTGCCATTAGGGCAACAAGTACTGAATGTATTCCTAGAAAAGAGGGATGTGAAAATAGTTGGTGTTTAAGACAGGCCTCTGTGTTTACGATAATGTAACAGCACAACAGCAATCCAATGAAGTTGAGAAATCTACCACATTTCAGGTACATACAAATGAAAACAAGCATTTCTGCAAGATACATCACCAGTGCAACAAAAGCTTGGGAGTGCAGATGTGAACGATGGAAGTGCTACTGCAACTGGAAAACACGCAGCTCGCGCTTACCGCTTAATTACAAACAATCATTTACTCTGTATGAAAAGATGACCCACTTATGAAAAAACCTAAAATGTACTTCAGCCTATTTTTCTGATTTAATTATAGCATTTCAAAATTCCCTTTGCTCAAAAGAGAATTTGAATGAACGTGCTTTGGAAAGCGTAAATCTAACAACGTGCAATCCTACTGCACTAAGTTAAAAGGAAAGTACAAAAAGCTTTTAGGATGGAAAAACAATATTCCAGGTTCACTTGGAATATATCCATCTTCATTATGATAATTAAGTACGGTCTATAATAATGACTCCTCATTATACTTATGCAACTATGTGTTCCTGCAAATTTACACTCTGACAGAAAGACAGACATCATTGTCTTGACTTGCAAAGCTAAAATTAGCTTATCTCTCTTTAATACTGCCATACTAATAATACTTCCATACTAATACTGCCGTTCTCTAATAGTTCCATTTGCAATACAGACATAAATGCTTCTGGTTTTTAGCTTGCAGATCTGGGCAAGTCACACCAATAGAAGAGATCTGTTTCAGTTTCAAGAGGATTCTTATTTGATGTCTATACATTCTCTTTAGAGTAACCCAGCTCCTGCTTTTGCAAGGGATGCTCCAGCCAGCATGCCAACACAGAACCAAGAATTACATTCTCTTCTCATCCTATGAGCCAACTGCAAGTAGACTGCGTTCTCTCTTAAGAAATTTGTTTCAACAGTACTTCTTTTGACAAACCCCCAATTACAAACAGCACAAAAACTAAATGTGTTCTCTAAAAGAAATGCTTAGAAGTGTAACAGATCATACTGACCATCTTCTCTTCTCAAATTTCTCTCAATGTTGGCTACACATGAAGCACATGTCATTCCTGTGACTTGGACGTAGCACTTTGACAAGCTCTTGGACTCCTGTTTAGCAACAAAGCCCTGTGACATTTTGGAGGTAGGCACAGCAGATTCTGGCTGCTCTTTGGGTGTGGGCTGAGTTATTCCCGCAGGCGGTCCTGTCTTTTCTGAAAAAGAGATTGAAATTTGTGTCATTACATACAGAAGATGAAATTACCTACGACCTGGTACTACGTAAGGCATTACTACACACACATTTTCAGGCAAAAAAAGTCCATCTTGCATCAACAATAGAGCAACTCTATACCTTGCCGGGGCAGAAAGTGATCAAACTTAGCCTAAGTTTAGAGTACCATGTTAAAAATATAGCATTGATTTGTACACTTGAAGTGGTACCAACCAAAAACAGGCAGTTTTTTTTCCCCCATCCTCATGCCAGAAAATTAAAATTTGACTATTTTATGAACAAGGAGTCTGTGATGTCAGTATCAGTTGCTTTGATGGAGTTGGTAATTGATGCATTGTTTTATGAGGCTACAGAAATACTGCTGGCTAAAAAAATTATAAAAAAGATTCCACAGATTCTAGATTATTTTATCACATATTTTCGCAATACTTGAGCCATAAAAAACCCCCAGTCTTGATTAATCTTTTCTATTAAGAAAATCATGGCCATATCTAACTGTCTGTTCCAAGCAACATTTCTCAGTCCAATGAAGTGTGAAGAAATTGTCTTCAGGCCCATTCCTAACATAGGATAGTGAACAGCAGTCAACATTCAGGCACTCATGGTATCGTATTTGCTGTGCGACTTCATGACAGCTGCTTGTTTAAAATCCTGTATTCACAAAGTACAGAATTTATAAGAACAAAAGAACCTAAAACCAAGTTGATTTAGCATTTTAACAGGTGAAAGGAAGTAGTGCCTAAGTAGTGCAGAAGTTTAACTAAAATTTGGTCATGAAGTGTGCGGCCCAGTGAAGGGAATCTGTAGGTCAGGTTGTTGGTTGCACTTGATGATCACAAAGATTTTTTCCAATTCAGACGGTGTTCAGACCACTGAAACTTTGCCTGTCTCGTTAAAATTTTTCACTTGCTTTTCCTCATTGTATTCATCCATCTTGTGGTACATCCTTTATCCTCTTTGATAGGTTGCAAGCTAGACATCTGCTTTGCAACCTTAGCTTTATATGTAATTTTACTGACTTTACCAGAGGCACAAGGTTCATACACATTTTGTACAGAAATTCAGTGTTTTTGGCTTTAGAGAATGGCTCTCAAATCACAGACAGCTGCTTCTCATATCAATTCAGATGCTATATTTATGCAGGAGCAATATAAAAGGAATTAAATGTGAGTATGTGGCTTTATTACTTTGGTTACTGCCATAAAATATCTCACTTGCTCTATTCCTTAAAACTTACTGAATAAGAAAAATGAAGCTTCATTGATCCCTCAAGAAGTCGCTTCCCATTAATACTCACCTGGATTATCTCTGTAAACCTTCTGGATTTTGCTACCTAGCTATCTGTTCCCACTGTGCAATTACTTTTAGCATACCAGATATAATGGCAAGCTACATTTTAAATTTCTTCACTGATATCCACACTTCAGGTTTTTGTCACTCTCAGTCACGTCAAAGTCAGGTTACAGCCCTTTGGTTACTCCTCACAAGTTTTTCCTCTAATAATTTGCTACTAAAGAAACTAGCCCAGTAATCTACTATTCTTAGCAGCATGCAAAGGCCCTTTTACCCTCCACGTTCATTTCATGAATATCAGGCAGCAGCAAATTGGGACACCATTTGAATATCAATATTCCTATTTATATTTCCAGATATCTCAATCATTTCTTATCCAGTTCAGAATCTTCAAGGAAGTGTTACATGTACACTTAACTCATTCACTAACAATGAAGACATAAAGTTTCTCTCCACGTGCAGGAAGTACAACATGCTAACTGCTATTTTCATCTTCAGTGGTATCAAATCCCAAACATAAACACAGAATGGCCCGGGTTGGAAGGGACCTCAAGGTCACGAATCTCCAACCTCCCCCTGCCACATGCAGGGTCACCAACCTCCCCATTTAATACCAGACCAGGCTGCCCAGGGCCCCATCCAACCTGGCCTTGAACACCTCCAGGGATGGGGCATCCACAACCTCTCTGGGCAGCTGTTCCAGCACCTCACCACTCTCATAGTAAAGAACTTCCCCCTGACATCCAACCTAAATCTCCCCTCTCTCAACCTAAAAACATTTCCCATTGTCCAGCTCTTATTTACCTTTTCAAAGATTTGATTCCCCTCCTGTCTGTAGGCTACTTTTACAAGTTTAATATGTCATTACCTGGCAAAGAAGCATCAAACCCCATATTTTCTATGGAGCATCGCAAATCTTCTGGGCATGTCTGCAGAGGGTCATATTCTATAATTCCATTACTATTTGCCAGAGAGACATTAATAGATTTTACACCAGCCTTTTGGGAAATGACTCCCTCAATAGACTGCACACAAGAATTGCAAGTCATTCCCTCGATGTTTATCACAACGACTTGAGTAAGGGGCTGGCCAGCATCCTTCACAGACTTCAGTGGAGACGCCAGTGCAGGGAAAAGTGCTACATTTTCATATTTGTCAAGAAGGCTGACTTTAAATGTCTGTGGGGACACTGCCTCTATGGCACTTCTCAGTACATCTATGGTAATTAAGTTTGGGTTGTATTTTACAATAGCAGATTTATTCTCTAATGAAACAACTATATTTGTTACTGATGGGAGCGTTGATATGGTGCTTTGAATATTGAGGACACATGAATTGCAGTGCATGCCATCGATTCTGAAGACAGCAGTCTTTGTATCATTCACATTTCTTGTGTTTTCTTTCAGTGGTGCTGTGTCAGAAGCTTTGGTCTGAGTATTCTTCAACCTTTCCAGGTCAACTGCGTTGAGTTTAAGAGGTCTAGGCTGCTTTTTGAAAGATGCTGTGAAACCTGCAGCTTCGATTTGGCATTTGATCTCTTCTGCTGTAATTAGATGAGGCTGATACACAACAACAGCTTCCTGATTGTCCAAGGACACTGAAAATTGAACAATAAAAAGGAGTGTGCATTACTGCCTTAAGCATAACAAGCATTCTTCTGTAAGAGCAATAGATGTCATCAAGGGTTACAAAAAATGCTTCAAATATCCAGAAAATTAACTGGAATGGAAAGAAGATTTAAGTGGCCCAGTACATTTCAATGTTTCAAAGTGATTTAAGTTCAGTCATTAATTGTCTGAACAATGCCACAATTCCTGCATTTTCTTTTTTCTTTTCAGTTTTTGCTCTTGCCCCAGGATGCTCACAAATGACATCACTATTTCTTAACAGATACATTCTTTTATCCAGGGCCTGCTACATTACATTCATGTTAAAGCTATTTACACAGATAATTTCCTTTTGGATACAATTGTGAGACAATATTAATTTTAATTGGAAAGAAGATATAAACTAATATTAACTGCAACACAGAAAAGACATCTGGTATTGAAGGATTCTATGACTGAAAATAAATGTCAAGAACTCTACTACTATTCCAGTTTCCCTATCAAAACAAACCACTGAATGCTATCATTCACTTAACAGAAATATCCTCACCACAGTTTGGTTCCCCTTTCACTTCTAGTCCAAATTAAACATGCAACTATGCATCTTGTACCACAATAGGTAATTAACTGTTGTATAGAACTAATCTAAAACCAAGGTATCCCCAGAATGCCATCAGAAGACAGTATCTATTTTTACAAAAAAAAAAAAAATCTATCAGAAAGGCTTTACCTTTAATCCGTTGAATCCCTTGCAGTTTGCCAATCTTCCCTTCAATAGTGCTAGTGCAGGAATGGCAGGTCATCCCGTCCACTTTCAGGCGCAACAAAACACTACTTGCATGAGACCAGCTGGGATCTTCACATGTTCCTGGAGTTACTTCTGGTGGTGAAATACTTAAGCCCACTCCTGGGACCATTTGGACAATCTGCTTGCCATTTACAACCGAAGAAAGGAAAGTCACCACTGCAGATTTTTGATCAGAAGACATCTTAACATCCAGGATACCTTTGTTCTTCAGCAGTGCGCTACGAAGCTCTTTAGATGTTAGAGCTGATTGAGTAGGAATAGTAAGAAAAATTGTGTCAGGTAAAACAGGTTGTGGGTTTGAACCAGCTGATGTAGCATCAAACCCCATGTCATATATTGCTTCCTGCAGCGTTGCTGGAGTGTGCAGTTTTGAGTCATAAATAATGATGGCATTCTTATCTTCTAGAGATACCTTGCAAAGAGAAAAATAACAAAAACCAATTTAGCAAATTGTAATATTAAGAAATAAGAACTAATAACCTGCACGGGATTATGAATGCTATTATTTGCAGATGTTAGTGATACTTGTCCAGTATCATTTTATCCATCACTACCCACTCTGAACCATGAAGCCATACCAATGGCCATCACACAATAACTTCTGCTCATGTAACAACACGGCTAGACAAAGAAGATTGTTTCTTCTCCTTGCCAATTTCAGAATCCTTTAAGAATCTGTCAGGCCACGTTTTCTTAAGACATCCAGGCAACATCAATACATCTTATAGTGAAAGAAACAAAACTTGCAGAGTCAAACTCTCTAACTACTCAGTGCAATTCAACGGAAAGCAAATGAGCCCAGAGAAAAAAGAAATTCTTAACCGTTTGCACAATTTTGCAGTTAGTAGTAATATAAAAGTAATTACAAGGATAGGAGAAAAAGTTCTTTGAAAAATCCAGAATATTTAAGTAGCAGTGAAAGGAGTCCAATAATTCTTGGCATTTTAAGCACAGGTTATTACTCTGCTTTGTGGAATAAACTGCAGGCTTCAGAGAGCAAAACTCAGTTTTGAAATTAGATACGTGGCCAACACCAAAGAAGCTGGTTTTTTTTTTTTTTATCTCTGTACATTCTGGCAATCCAGAAACTTTCTGATTTAGTATTAGCCTTTCACAGTCAATGGTACAAACATCCACAATTTAATTTGCTCCAAACTGATGATACATCAAATACAATTATTGCAGGTTCCAAAAGGAAAAGCCTCCTGCCAGAGGCCTAACACAGTCATTAAATTCTATCTTTTCTCTGGGCAAAGCAACAACCTAAAGGCCACAGACATAATTAAATCACACCAGATAAATGATTTTAAGAACAACCTGTCCTCATTTTTGTCCAAATTATGAGCCTTAGCAGCATTAGGAATATGGACGCTTATTGGTTTCATTGCAGTTGGAGGCAAAATTACCTAAATGCAGCCCTGCTTGTCTGTATGAGCAATCCAGTATTCACCTCTCTGGCTCACCTAGTTCATAATCGCTCAACATAAACATACTTTTTGTTTCTCAGAGAATTCTTAGAAATTCTAAAAGCAAATCACGTTTCTGTAAGCATACATGAACTCCTACTTCACACAGAAGTAAACTGTACTAACTGGCATTTTATTTGCCACTGTACATTCATTTGCACTGAATGGTGAACCACGAGAAACCTTTTGAAATAAGCTAGTGGCACCAGCTGTATGCCCCCAGATGCAGAGTGCCAAACATGGCTAAGGAAAGTGTTCATCTCTGACATACCCACTAAAATGGAAACAAATTTGACACAACCAAGAAAATACTATTTGCCTATATATATTTGCCTATAGAAAATACTATCTAGAGTAAACATCAACTACTACAGAATGTTACTGCAAGATTTCACTATCTAGTAATTAAACTTAGCAATTTCATGCAGCTGTAATTGTAAGGACTGCTCCTTCTTGCACAAACTAGCCGTAGGATCAAAAGTTATCTCCTCTGCACCAAGAAAGCATCACAAGTAGAGGTTAACATCAAGGCAGTTCAAGGAAGTCTGGATAAGGGCAAACCAAGTAGCTCCATCAATTGCTCAGGACTATAATTGTGCTGTTATTTCTTTTACTGGACAGCACAAAAGAACGTGAGCATTTAGCTTGTTTTAGTAAGCTTCTCATTATTTCACAATACTGAATTAAGCACTGAAATTCGCACTACTGAACTGAGGCAGAATCTTACTTGAAGAGTAACAGATGACAACTCGGCTCCCTGCACAGCTCAGTTCTGTGCAGTACAGTAAGCATTAGCTTTTCTCTTGCTTACACCAGATAAGAACAAAACTTTCTAACAAAAGGGCAGCGTTACTTACTTTGATGTTATGGATGCCATTCATCTTCCCAACATGCTGTTCAATGGCCTGAACGCAGGAGTGGCACGTCATTCCCTCCACACCAATAACTATGGATCTTGCCTCCATTGTCAAACTCTACTCAGGTCTTCTCATCTCTGTTGGTCAAAAAGAATTATGATTTTTTTCTTAAATTAAAAAAACAAAAACAAAACCAATCTGCTGCAATTTAGCAGATGATGTACCTGGCCACGTAACTCTAGTAGATTTCAAAATCTGATCAAAATATGATGTTGGGCAAGACTTAACAGGAAGGAGGCATTTAGCTACTTGGTCCTATGAATTTTCAGATAGACAAAGTGATTGATTTGTATTATAGTCACGATCATTTAATCATATGCAAGAAAGCTGTGACTCACTGGTGTGAGATTAAATTACTTGGAAAAGAAAGCACTTGAAAAAACAGATTAATAGAGGACAGCATATAAAGCACAGGGACAGGGGACGATTGTCTCTTTTGCTATATTAGCAAGAGGAAGTAATGCTGGAACTAGTCCTCAGGAATAAAACAAGCTTTTTCCACATCTCATTCAGAAATATTTAATTTCTACTCCTCTCAAATAATCATTATTTTTGCTTGTCAGTACAAGACCAGGAAAAAAAGCCAAAACAAAAAACAAATTAAAAAAACTCCCACTAAGCCTGAATGAAATTTGCCTATAGAGATAATATCAATTGCAAAAGAATTCATTTGTGCAACACATAGATTAAGTAACAGAGGACAAGATTTTTTTAAACCTCTGTAAATTCACATTTTTTTCATTATATTTTCATATACAGCTAATGAGCAGGATGAGAATCGGTCAAACTGGCTGCATTGAAAGCATCAACAACTTCAGATGACTAACCCAACAGCTGAAGTCACACACGTGCTTAGATGGCTATTACCCTGGGGACTTGTCTTTGAAACCAGACTACAGTAAGTAAGAACAGCATTTAACAAAATTAATTTGTTCTCTCCTTGGTAGCATTTCACAACTGCGTCTGAATGTTTCTGGTTTTGCTTTGAGACACTCTGAAGCCACATGTGGAATACTGGAAGGTTTCACTGTAGAACCGGGTTTACCTCACCTGCATAGAATCTCCAAGTGCTGAAGCTTAGCCAACAGGTGAGGACAGTGCAAACCTTTGAATTATAGTAAGATTTCCAATGGATTAAATAAATATTTAATTCAAATGCATTCTATGCGAAGAGCCAGGAACACATTGCATACTTGTTGACCAGATACTAGCACGTGCAAATTTAACTACAATTACTAGGTCAAAGCATACAAAATAAACATGCAAACATCATAAAAGATAGTCTGAGAAGCTGATTTTAAGGATTTCCCTAGTGCATTCCCTGAAGCCCACAAATGACCAGCCAAGTGATCTGAACTGTAGTGTCAGCCTTTGTATTCCAGGAGGCAATAACAGTTTTGTTGAAGAACCACAGTGTATGCCACAGGGGACAACAGGAACTCACGCACATCGATGATAAGCACGGCTATTGGATAGGAATGGTCAGCAAGTTGCTGAGAAAACCTCATGGTCATAAGGGCTTTGAACACCATGAAGAGCTGCTTTTACAGCTGTTCAACCGAGGAAAGTTTTCCCCTCACAGTCACAGAAGTCTCAGCAACATTCCCACAGCTGCTCAGATCCTTACCAACCCCCCCAACAACCCACAGCACCTGACCTTCCTAGAAGGCATCACGTATTTACTCAGAATATATTGTGAAGTGCTGATGTTTCATCCTGCCATCCAAATAACGATGAAGTTGGGAAGCAAAAAGGCTGCATGTGCACCTCAAGGCTGATGGCAACTGTGGGATCAGAAGCAAAAAGCAGCTTCCTGCTGTAGCTCTTCTTCCAGACACGAGCGGGAGTGTGAAAGGATGCACTGCAGAACACGTGCATCCTTTGGTGGTCCCAGTGCCGAGAGATCCAAGGGAAAGCAGCAGGCAGCAACAGCTTCAGTTATTGCTAAGCCCTGAAAATCAGCATTAACACTTGCACTGGCTGGGCTGTTGGGTTCTGCTGACTCTGAAGATAAAACAGCAGCTTATATTAAATAAGGCATCACGTTATGCTGTTCTGTACAGAAAACGATAACTTGGTGTGCTATAACTTGGTGAACTAATACGATAACTCTACCTAAGAGTTAGTACAGGTCTCACTTCTTGCCTATTCTGATGATCTGAATTATCAGCAACACACAGAAATAGGTAATATTTACACATCTATAGAAATAGGGAACCACACTTGAAACACGAGGGAGTAATGAATCAGTAGAATAGTGCATTTTAAGAGCTTCCCATATGTCCTTTCTCAGGCTTGTCTGCATACACAAAAACACAGGATATTTTGTAAAAAACACTATAAAGCTAACTAAGGAAACATGCTTTCATTTCATCACCTGGCCTTTATTGATCCTTCAGCTCTTCCACGAGGAATGCTCAGTCCATGAAGAACAAACAAAGATGTAATTGTAATTCCACAGTCAGGGAGCAATGAATCTTCCCACAAGGCTAAAGTACAGGTGAAGTTTCAAGAAGTACTTGACTTGCAGGGTATTTTGTAAGCACAACAATCAGACACACAGAACTGAGCTACCACAGCCTATCATCTGTCATCTCATAGTCTGCAGAGAAGTGAATTTAAATTGTCATAAACTTGGGACCGCCCTGACAACTGCACTATTACTACATTCAGAAGAAATTTAAAGTAAGGAGAATTAAAGTAAGGAGAACAATATCTGTGATCTGCTATCTAAAATTAACACAACACAGGTTGGTGAGATACGTTGCCTTGGATGAGCTGGTGTACAAGTGCAGGGCAGCCTGAGAAAGCCTGCTGGCTCCTGCCTGTCCTCGGGGTTAAGAGTGAAGCTACAGTAGGTTACAGTCACTTCCTACAACCAGCAAGGGTACACTTGTGTCAAACTAACAGCAACTACACAAGCAATAGGGTAAAGTAACATTATTAAAGTGTTTGCAATACTTAACAGCATTGCTATTTCTTTTAATGCATAGGTGAGAATTAACTGTTTATATATAGAGAGAAAACACTATAAATACTTTAAAAAGCCCAGACCTGGTATTATTAGTGTGTGATGGGGAAAAGTATTTCCTCCGTTTTCTGGGGTTATTTCCTTCCCCATCTGCTGTTGACCCTACATACAGTCAATTCCACCACTCTTCATACAACCTCATGTTTCCCACTTAAGGGGTAATATGTGGAAAAGGAAATAGTTGCCGTTAGTCTGCCTTTCTAGCCTGTTATAACTAAATAAGGTTCATAAGGTGACTTCAAATATGGTATTTGAAAATTTGATTGCAGTAATTCTGAACCTGAATTGCCACGTTAAGATCACAAAGCACACTGAAATCCTATTACCTTGAGAGGATTTGATGTGCACTGTTTTGTATAGGCACAGTTCTTCCTTTAAAATAAAATAAAATCTGCTGGCGTTTGGATTTAAATAATAAATCAGAAACAATAAAGTTTCATTCATTTCACTGCCCCGGGGAGGGGTTTGTGTGTGTTTGGGCTTTTAAAAGACTGTTCTCTTAGGAACAACGGATCAGGGCACCACGCCATTAAGCACAGTATAAACACAGTAGAGAAAATCCTCACCTTGAGGGAACTGTAATTCAAACATGCACTCAAACTGCATCCAAACCTTGTCTGCATTTCCAGCACTCTTGATACAATGTTAAGAGACCTGTTTTCTAAGGAAAGGATGGCATTATTATATAGGGAATGTATACACACTGCCTTTTTCCTCCTGCTACAAAACTCCCAGGAAATAACAAGTTAAAACTTGTTAAAAAAACAAGTTAAAAGCTAATATGTTCTTACACCTATGACAGTATTCTACTTGTGTATATTCCTCTATAACACTCTACCTCCCCTTATGAGCACTTCCTTGAAGAAATGCTTCCGCTGAAACTTAAAAGACATTTTCCTCCTTCTGACAATAAGTTACAACATATTCATGACTAAGCAGCCTGAAAAATGTTACACCAATAAATTATATGTACACAAATGGCACACAAATATTGACAGTTTAACACCATTTCTCCTTAAGTGCATTAACATTTTACCAAGTTGAAAAGAAAAGAGATACAGAAGTCAAAATACTCTTCATGAGGCTGAGCAGCAATCATAGCATGGCTTTAGTTGGAAGGGAGTCCTAAAGGCCATCAGTCCACTGCAGTGAGCAGGGACACCTACAGCTCCATCAGGTGCTCAGAGCCCATCCAGACTGACCGTAAGGCATCTCCATGGATGGGGCACCACCACCTCTCTGGGCAACCCGCTACACTTTCTCACCACCCCTACTGTAAAAACTTTCTTTCTTTC
This sequence comes from Centrocercus urophasianus, assembly GCF_019232065.1. Taxonomy (NCBI): domain Eukaryota; kingdom Metazoa; phylum Chordata; class Aves; order Galliformes; family Phasianidae; genus Centrocercus; species Centrocercus urophasianus. Next base: position 12,696,516 of record NW_024884800.1, on the reverse strand, counting down.
AATATATCCAATCTAAATCTTCCCTCTCTTTGTTTAAAACCATTTCCCCTTGCCCTGTCGCAACAGACACTATAAAGAGTCTGTCCCCTTCTTTCCTGTAGCTTCCCTTTAGATCTTGAAAGGCCACTCTCAGGTCTCATGGAGCTTCTGTTCTCCATGCTGCACAGCCCCAGATCTCAGCCCGTCCTCATAGGGAGGTTTTCCATCCCTTGGATTTTTGAGGCTCTCCCTTGGATGTGCCCCAACAGCTCCAGTCTCTCCTGTACTGAGGAACAGGTGGAGGGTTGGCCTGGGTGATCTTGGAGGTCTTTTCCAACCTCGGTGATGCTGTGATCCCATGACTCTACTTCTGGATGCAGCACTCCAGGTGAGCTCTCACAGTGCAGAGCAGAGGGGCAGATCCCCTCCCTCACCCTGCAGGCCTTGCTGCTTTTGATGCAGCCCAGGATACAGTTGGCTTTCTGGGTTATGAAGGCACACTGCTGGCTCACGCACAGCTCACCATCCACCAGTACCCCCATGTCCTTCTCAGCAGGCTGTACTCAATCCTGCTATCCCTCAGCTCGTACTAACAGCAAGGGTTGTTACAACCCAGGTGCAGACATTTAACTTGGATTTGTTGAACTTCATGAGTTTCACCTGGGCTCAGTGCTCAGCCTAGGTCTGAGGTCTCTATGGATGGCATCCCATCCCTCAGGCGTGTCGACCGCACCCCACAGCTTGGTGTTATCCACAAACTGCTGAGGGTGCACCTCAGCAATCTTTGTGTGCTACAGCAGTGGTTTGAACTTGGAACTTCTCCCTTAATGCATCTGGTGCTGGTAGTTCTATGGAATACACATATGTACATAAGCTGTCGTATGTAGAGTCTTGTTATGCTTGTAATCCACATTTGCTATCAAAGTATTTGTGACTTTATTGAACCTGCAGTGCAACTTTGCTAGTATTACATTACTGATCTTACACTGCCTTTGATTGCTGCTGCTAATTAGTGCTACAGTCTCAATACCTACTAATATATATTTGCTTGTAATATCTGTAATAGCTTATTATCTACACATATACCTGCCTTACCAATTGCTAACAGCAGTTTTAGTAAGTAAAGTACTCTGAAGCATGCTAAAGATAGGTGAAGTCAAAGCTGTCAGTTACAACCTCACATTGACAAGAAAAGATGAGCAACGTAAAATAGAAGCTACTGGTAAAACCTGAAACTCCCACTTTACATCCCCAAAAATGCTTCAGAGTTTCTCAAAGTTTCTCAAAGTTTATCAAAGCCAACCCGGGCACTGCAGTGTAACATCACTACAGTGTAACAGACACAGCGAACATGCTCTGTGTCTGTTCTATGGATCAGCAGGGATACGTCACAGAACGACTGAGTGCACTCCTTGAAGGACACAACTTTAGCTTTCACCAAAGTTTTCTACACGTATTTTGAATTTATAGCTTTTGAAAGATGCCAGCAAAAGCTGGGCAGCATCAAACAAATGCCAGGCACAGAATCTGTCAGATTTAACTACAGCCTTGGGGCTCGATAAGGTTTCCAAGCGGCTCAGTCCTACCTAAAAGCTTCATTTATGGCATCAGAAGGCGAATTTCCTAATTACATTACGTGGAAGAGAGTGTGCCTAAATGGCCCCAAAAGCACGCACACACACACAAGAAGAACAAAGGACAGCATAAGAAGACAAAGCTGTATCATCTTATGAAAATACTGAAGTTACAGGGAACCTGGTCTGACAGAAGAGTTTTGTGGGTTTTTTTTCCTTTCCCTGACAAATGGTTACATCTAGAAGTCAGATCAGATTAATGAGGCTCACTCAGTGTGGGAAACTGCACATCTATAATAAATATCTATCACAGACAGCTGTATGAGACTATACAGGGTAATTCATGCTGCTCAACTCTTAAGCAACTTCTGCTTGGTCAGCAGACTGGAAACTTCCCTAAAGAGTTTTATTTCTATAGCAGTCAGATGAAAAAAAAAAAGCACAAACTGAATATATATTATGTCAGTTCTAAGGACAGTTTTATAACTATTCCAGACAAGTTCTTCTCAAATTGTTTCACCTGCTCCTGTCCTTCCACTAAACTCTTTGAAATGGATTTTTGGAGAACGTGAATGCTCCCCTGGAGGAATCATTATGAACATTAGGAGCAGAATATAATTTAGCAAGACTTGCTACATGAGCACACCAAGGTCAGCCCAGGGCTCCCATTCCCAGGCTTAGTCTCAAGATGCAACACATACTGCACTGCAGAAGGGAAAATGGGAGTAACACCAGTGAGTACTGTGCTATGCTGCCTCTTCCTTCACTTATTCATCACCTGGTGAGGAAAATCAAGTCCAGGTCTTTTCTCTACAACTGGATAAAGTACTCTTTATTTGTGTGTTCCTACACAAACCGTGCTGATGCTCTCACCCAGCACAGACGCAGCTGGTGCATTACCACACCGCAGAACCCCCCAACGGCTTATTCACATCCAGGATCACAATGCAACAGGTTCCCAAGCATAGAAATACCATTTAGGTGACTACGTAGACTTTTAAGAACAAGTTCACGCTAACGAATTACGTGCAACTTCCAGAACACGAGCACAGAGCGGCTACGGTTTGCTGTATTCGCATCCTCATAGAGGAAATCTACCGCAAACCCTCACAAACAAGCGCTGGCCTTCTTCCAGCACACCGACGCTACGTGTTTGGTGGAAGCATTGGAAAAACCTACAGCGCAGCAGAGAGAAGGCAAAATGCTAGCTGTCCGTACAGCAGCTCGGAGCCGGAGGGAAAGGAGCTGGAAGAGCCTCCCGCCGCGCCCCGCTCACCCACAGCCGCGCTCCGAGCCCCCCAGGCGACAGCGGCACCGCTCCCCGCCTACCCACCGCCCGCAGCGCACGGCGACGCCCCCCGCACGCTTCCGAACGCGCTTCTTCCACCCAAAGCCCAGCTCCGCACCGCCGTACCGGCACCGCGAGCCGCCCCTACCTCCGGCACCGCGTTCCGAGGGAGAAGCCGCTCCCGGGCAGGCCGCGAGCGCCAAGCCGCACCGAGCGCTGCGCAGCGACCGCCCCGCCCCGCCGCCACGGCAGCGAGCGGCGCCCAGCTCACGTGACACGCGCGGCCGCCACGTGATGCCGCCCCGCCGCCCTGGTAAGCCGGCAGCGATGAGGGCGGCCGGTTCAGCTGTGCGCCGCTTCATAGCGCGCGGAAATCGCGTTTCGGTGACTTCGCTGTTTACGGAGGCCGCACTTAGCGCTAAACTACCCCCGCCATTTTAATTGGCAGAGACTTGCACCTGAAATCCTGTATTTCAATAAACGTCAGCGAAGAGCAGCGCTGAGCTACCGGCTGCCACCAGGGGTGTGTCTGACCAATTCAGAGATAGCAGAAACACACAGCGCTTGTCAGCCCCGAGCGAGGCACAGCTCACCCAGAAGGTGGCAAAACTCGCACATGAGGGAAAAGGATCCAAAGGGAAACACAAAGGTTGCTGTCAGAAGGCCAGCCGCACCCTGAAGGAGCAAGGTGAACTCTGCAGGCAACTATACTGTATTTTTGGATCTCTCCATTATCCTCCAGTGAAAGGAACAGCTGGGATTATCTAATACGGGCCATTTAAGTCTTCTTATGTTTCTTCAGCACAAAGACACAACATAAAGGAAACCTCAAAGAGCCATCCAGGTTTCTAGGTATATTTATTAGACCAGGAATGCCACAGCACAAGTGGTACCCATGGAACAAATGCCATTATGTTCATGCACGTGTGTGTTTTTTTTTCTCCTGTGAAAGCTTGGACCAGTTCATTATAAGCAAAAGAGTTACTCCCTCCACTCTTTAGGAGTGACTCTGCCAACTGGTGACAAGCCCCACTCAATTCCAGATTTTGTTAGCACCTGTAGGAAGATAAAAATCAAGATGATTAACTCTGAAATCAAAGAAACATTCTGATACATGGATACTTCTACTGGTTTTGGTTTAGATTTCTTGTACTAGAACGTGTTATTGTGTTCATCTTTCAGTAAGGAAGTGGGAAATGTTTACTTTACTTAAACATTACTTAAATATTTCAGTTTTCTACTTCAAAATACTTTAGAACCAAAGGTCTAGGATGTAAAACCACATCACTAAAATTCACTAAATCACTAAATTCATTTCCTGTACATGATCCAAACTGTTTTCACCATAACTTCAGTAAAAATTAAAATTAATACCATAACATATTCAGCTAAAACTTCTGCCTGAATAGCTAAGGCAACCTGTAGGGGAACTGTTGGACCATGGCCTGAACCTCTGATTGACCACCTGAGGCGAGCACTGAGTCAGCAGTGGGACCACAGGTGAAGGCAATTCTACTTGGAAGGGGTGGAGCCTGGCTGCCTCTCCCAGACCCCATTTAAGGACTGACTGTGACTGGGGAAGAATCTCTTTCTGGAGATTGCTCCTTCTGAACCTGCACTGCTGGTGAGTACTTTTCATTTATCTCTGATTATCCTTTCCAATATGATAATCTTACTAGCCTAACTTCTCTATATGCTTATTGATCATCCAATACTCTACAGCATCTGCATAATGATTTTACATGACCCAAGTGAAGTAGACAATGCTTGCTCCCAGTACATTTTAAAAATCAATGAAATGTGTGTAAAAACTCAAAACACAAAGTAATCCATCTCTATTTCTGTCACACTGCTAGTGACTTAAAAAAAATAATCCGAAATTCTTACCACTTAAGGTGTTTGCAACAGGTGAGCCCTTCAGAAAATAGCTGACAAGCTTACAGCTGCATCACAACAAAGTGGTAAAGCAAGGGAAGACTTACATATCCCCAGACAGCAGCGAAAACTGCTGCTCCGCCAATCAGCACCAGATTTCCGTATTTATCATGGAAGTTCGGTTCATGTTTGCGATGAGTTTGTCTTACTGCAGTATGCTGAACACCACGAGCTAAGGAATATTAAAGAGAATTAGAAATATGGGAGTCAACTCAAATATGAGCTCAAACTACTCATAATGCTCATCTTCCACCAACAGAATGGCAACAATCAGCATTGAAAACTTTAGAAATAAAATTATCTTTAGCCTATTGGAACAAATTCAAAGTATGGGATTTTTGTGGCCCTGCTTGTGGCGGGGGGTTGAAGATTCATGATCCTTGAGGTCCCTTCCAACCCGGGCTGTTCTGTGATCCAGAAAGCCTTACATTATGTTGTAGTCTTCCCAGCCTCTCCTGTGAAGGTTATTCCTGAAATTTGCTTCAGGAAGCAAATCCTTTGTTACCTTTTCTTTCCTGTGGGTCCCCATTGTGGCAGTTCAATTAATAAAACTGTGTGACTATTTATCTAAGAAAGTAATTTGAGTAAATAAAGCTTTAATTTCAGAATCTGTTTTTGAGATTTCATATTTAGAAATTCTTCATTTTCAGTATGTGTACTCAAACACTTTCAGGAGGAAGCCTATCATCAAATTAAGGGGTTGAAGACTGTGGGTTTTAGAAACACATTTCTCATTCCCTTTATGATTTTTGGTGTGAAGGAAGCGAAGTGAAGAAGAAAAGGGAAATAGCTTCTCATTATATAAATAATTAGATATGGGAGGATCTCTTCAGAGGATAGGAGGTATGTATGTTCATTAACGTATAATACATATACGTAACATTTGTCTTATAAGATAGTCTTATTTACGAATCAAGCTATCAGTAGGCACAGTAAATTGCACAATAGTTGTACACAAATGAATTGATGAAACAGTGGTCTGTGCATACAGCCATTATACAGCAACTATTTTTTATATAGGAGTTTCACACATACCGTCTCAAAACATGACTGCCATCACTGCCCTGATGATACCCTAAATGCTGTCACATCCACAGAGTGCTCTGTGAACGTGAGCGTGCTGCTTTGATGTTGAAAACAGCTGAAACAGCTCAGCACCTTTAAAGGACACAATAACTGCTTGTGAGCCAGCACCAAATGTGAGAGGACCGGATCAATTACTGGTGAGTCTGTCACCAGAGAGACTGCTTTACTCTTCAGTTTAAGCATTTGGCACTGACAGCACTGAGCACCTCTCCATGCACTGTACATGATCTGGATGTGCTTTCAGATCAAGGAGGAAGAGCACCGAGCAAGGGAACCCAAGGTCAGCTCGACTAAAGGCGGTAAAAAAGAGGAGGAAGAAGAGGTAGAACGAAGAGACGGCAGCCTCCACCCGCCACCATGAACCTCACGGAGGGAAGCGAGTCCAGAGACGCTTTGGGAAGGGACCCGGGCCGCTGGGAGCCCTGACAGGGACGGCGGAAAGCCGTGCGGAGCCCTGAGGAAAAGGCCTGCCCCAACTTCCCGAGAGCCCCAGCACGGCTGCGATCCGGAGAGCCCCTTCCTTACCCGTGAGGTTGAGAGCAGCCCTGGCCACAGGAAACATGGTGCCGAGCACGGACCGACCGCGGCCGGCGGATGCGGGTACCCTTGGAGAGCAGTGAAAAACAAAATGGCCGCGCCGGAAGTCGCCAATGCGCTGCGCCGCCGAGTGACGCCCTCTGGAAAATGTAGTTCCGCCGAGGTACCAGGAGCGGCGGGGGAAGCGGCTTTTCGCTACGAGGGAGCCCTAGCGGGGAAAGCTCTGTAGCTGAGCGACATGGGGGCTCTCGCTCTCTAGTATACAGATTGAGGAGCCCCTCTTTGCACAACACCAAAAAGCAGGCTTCCCATGATGAGCTGGCGCACCGGTGACGAAAGGATTAAGAGCCTCCCCGCGGCCGCTGTGTACGCAGTGTCAGGATGGCCGAGTGGTCTAAGGCGCCAGACTCAAGGCGTGCTGCGCCTTCCCATGGCGGGTTGGGTATTCTGGTCTCCGAATGGAGGCGTGGGTTCGAATCCCACTTCTGACACCACTTTTTTTTCTTTTTTTGTACCACTTTATTTTATTTTATTTTTTTTTCTGCACCAGTCCCCATCCACACTATCTGTACAGACGAAGGACTTCGAACACGATAAGAAACCGCGGTGAGCTCCGTAGCACTAGGACGGCGTTCTATAAAACGTATGTTCTCAGGCAGAGGAAAGTGTGAGCGCTTGATTTCACTCAGCCCGTTACCACCGGCCGAAGGTTTTACATATGCATTTACTTCACGTTTTTAACCGCCTTTCAAATACACGGCACAGCGATAAACACGCGCTTATAACAGCAGGGACGGCTCTGAGGAGCGACGAAGCTTCGCACAGTCTTATTCCATATTTCTTTTCGGTTTCGGAGGGACTCCCGGCACGAGGTTCACCTGCAGCCGGGAAGCCCGAGCACCCCGCAGCTCGCAGTGTTTATAAAAGCAGCCACACCAGCACTCCATGACAAAAAATTGCAGCGCATTACCCTCCTCGTACCGCGTGCAGCGTAACGCCTACCCCCGTCTTGCGGGAACCCGCCCCTCCACGCAGCTCCGCCAATCCGGCTTCCCCAGCTTGCCTCCTCCTTATTGGCTGCCGCTCCAGAGCTGAGCGCAGAGCCCGCGAATAAAATGCCGGCAGTGAGACGCGGGCTGGTGCTGCAGCCAATAGGAAGCAGCTGGGTGGTGTCGCGACTCTGTGGTCGGCCAGTAGGTGCGAGGTGGCGGTAAGGGGCAGCGATGGCGGCGCTGTCGGTGTTGGCGCTGCTGCTGCTGCTGGCTTGCGGCGGGCCGCGCGCTGCGGGGCAGAAGAGGAAGGAGGTGAGGCGGCGGTGCGCGGCCATCACGGCCTCAGCGGAGTGCCCGGAGCCGGGGGGGTGAGGCGGAGGCGGGGTTGATGCGGCGGAGCCCTCAGGCCCTGGGGAGCTGCTGGGGTGCGCTACGTTTGGCTTCCTGGTGTTTATATGGAACTTCTCTCGTTCCAGTTCCTGCCCGTTGTTCTGTTGCTGCACACCACCAAAAAGACCCCGCTCCCGTCGGTTTGATTCCCACAATCGAGATATTTATGAACATTGCTGAGGTCCCATCTCAGCATTTTCTCATCCAGGCTGACCAGCCCCAGGTCTCTCAGGTCTCTCAGCGTTTCCCAGTACAGGAGATGCTCCAGGCCCCTCGTCATCTTTGTGGCTCTCTGCTGGACTCTTTGGAGTTCTTTGCCTTTTATGATCTGGGTGCAGAGCTCCAGATGTGGCCTTGCCAGGGCAGAACAGGGAGAGAGGATCACTTTCCTCATCCTGTTGGCCATGCTCTTTTAATGCAACCAGGATATCACTGGCTTTCTTGGCTACTCTAGCACCTAGCTCCTTTTCTGCAAAGCTCCTCCAGCAGGTTAACCTCTAACCTGTACTGATGCATGCAGTTATTCCTCCCCAGGTGCAGAACCTATGTTTGCCCTTGTTGAACCTCACCAGTTTTCTCTGTGCCCAACTCTCCAGTCTGTCCAGGTCCTGTTGAATGGCAGCACAGCCTTCTCTTGTGTCAAGGCAACAAACCTCACCATTAACAGCATAGGAAGGTACTTTGGAGCAGGCAGCTTTCATCAGTGTGTAAGCACTTGGTGTAAATTAACATCCTTATTAACGATGTGACTGTAGAAGGCTCTGTGCCTTTGAGAGCTGAAAGCTGAATGAAGTATCACAATGTGTAGCTTGTGTTCTTGTAGAATACAGTGCAGTATGCAAATCTTCAAGTCCGTGCTGCGAGAGGTTAGAGGGAAAAGCACCTACAGGAAAACCAACACTTTGATTTTCTTTTCAGATGGTGTTATCAGAAAAAGTGAGCCAGCTGATGGAGTGGACGAGTAAGAGATCTGTGATACGAATGAACGGCGACAAGTTCCGCCGTCTTGTGAAGGCACCGCCCAGAAACTACTCGGTGATTGTGATGTTCACTGCTCTTCAGCCTCACAGACAATGTGTTGTGTGCAAGTATGGCCTTCATTCATCAACTGCAACTTGAAAGTCATCATGTGATTTGTAGGAGGTTAAATTTAAAAGAGTAACTCTCATGCACATAAAAGTACATGATACTAAAGTATGTTATATATTATTTTTGATATTCTATGGGAGTACTTACGTTATGTTGAGGGAAAACAATGTACTCAGTACTTATTTTGCTCCTAAAGTAATCAGAGAAAATGCTCACAGTGCTGAGTTTCTGCACAGAGAGGGCGAAATCTCTACTTTACTGGCATGTGCTACTGAAGAAATGTTTGCAGGTTAACTTGGTGGCCTTGCAGTCTAAAAGTTGCTATTAGTTAATAATGTTGATTGACATTTTATTTACGCTGATAATTTGCTAGTCTTGACCCGCTTCTGTAAAGGTAACTTCTGTACCAAATTATTTCAAATAATTGGTGTTCCATCTTTCTGATGCAGACAGGTGGACGCTTCTGTTCATTTCAGTGTCCCCAGGATTAGCAAATCAGGAGTTTCTGGGCTGCATTTCAAAAATTTCTTTGGAAATTATCGTTGCTGCTGGTTATGGACGCAGTGACACTTGACCTGTATCTTGGCCTTTAAAGTACAATGGTGCTAAATGCTTTGACTTTTTTTTTTTTTAAGGTGTAAAGCTGGCCCTGATTTTGTTTTAATTTTTTATTTTAAACATGAGAAAATAAATGTAAGGGGTGGGTGGAGTGCCCCTTTCAGTGGGATGGAGAGCTACTGCTCTTGCAGCTGTTCAGTAATTTGTGTTGGGGCTGACACACGACACACAGCATCTCACTTTGTGTGTTCACAGGCAAGCTGATGAAGAATACCAGATTCTGGCAAACTCCTGGCGATATTCCAGTGCTTTTACCAATAAGATTTTCTTTGCTATGGTAGATTTTGATGAAGGCTCAGATGTGTTTCAGATGGTAATGTTCTCTTTCTGTTCTATTTTTAACTTGCGTTTTGAAGAATGAGGGTAAAGATGTGTATAAAACCTGTCACAGTGATTAAAGACATGTTGAATTACTGAGCTCAAAAATTAAAAGCTACCACTCAGATGAGGAGTGAGATGACGAGATGAGGGCAGTGGTACTTAGCAGCAGCATTAATAGCACTGAAAAATATGAAATTGGCACAAAGGATGTGCTAGCTTATCTGACTGTTGCTTTAGGGTCTGTCTCTCTCCTTTTTTATGGATTCTCCTACAGTATAGGAAGAGGCAAGATAGAAAACACTGAAGACCTTAGGAATGGTTAAAAAAGGAACAGTGGATTAGTTTTTCAATACTGATTGACTCCTACTCTTTTTTTTTTATTTTGCTGTTCTACTAAGTAACAAAATAAAAAGTACATTTGAGAACTACAATTGCAAGCATACATGGAATGAGAGAATTCATCCTTCACTATAAGTTTCAAATGTTAATTTTTCTTTAAAGAGATGCTCATCTTTCTATTTAAAAGCTATGCAATTTAGGTAATGCTGTTTCTGTAGATGAAAGCTTTTGGAAAGGGAGGATGGAAACTTTCAGTACTCTTGCTTTATTTTCCCATAGTGTTTCATCAAAAATTAATTCACTAAGCTATGACTGGTATAAATTACTGCACATATTCCTGTCCTGATGATTTCTTTCTAGATAGTGTGTATAGAATAAATAGCTTCAAAAAACACTGTAATGCTCTGGGGAAAATAGTGTTGGGGAAAGATCTTAATTAGGAAAAGGTTAATCAAAAATCAAAGAAGATGCTATAATGTCACCTTATGAAGGAAAAGCTTTAATGTCCTGTTAACTGGATGGAACCTCTGAAATGCTTCCAGACAAAGGAACATCAATTAATTCAGAAAGGAAGCTCAGATGTGTTTAAAAAAATAAGCAAACAACAGCAATGTCCCCAACTATCCAGAGCAGCTGGCAGCAGAGAGCAGAAGTTATTTCTGACTGCTTAAGAGAGAAAACAGCTTGGCTTACATGAAGGAAAGTACAGAATGGTATTAATTACTGTCTTAGAAAAGGCAAGAAGTTGGTCTCATTTCATCAGATACAGAAGCATAAGCTGCTGTACGTGGTGCACTTTGCTAAGGTGTCTGCGCAACTTGTTCACTGAATACTCGTGCTTTCTAATGGACTTGGTGGCTGTTGCACATGCAGATGAACTGGAGGCACGTGTTGCTTAGTAGAGCTCTGATGGTGTTGTGTTTTCTGTGGATTTTCTAAATGCAGCTGAACATGAATTCTGCTCCAACCTTCATTAATTTCCCTGCCAAAGGGAAGCCCAAGCGAGGTGACACGTATGAGCTCCAGGTGCGCGGCTTTGCAGCTGAGCAGCTTGCTCGATGGGTGGCTGACAGAACTGATGTCAATGTAAGTGTGCACAGAGAGGGACTTCATCCCTCACCTGCTCTGCAGCACGCCCCGTTGTGTTATTCTGGCTCTGATATTTGCTAATTGTGTTTTGTTGATAAGTCCAATCTCAGATACTCTAAACAGTTATTGCCTGCACAGTCTTCCATCCCTGAGAATGTCCCAAGCAAGGCTGGATGGTGCTTTGAGCAGCCTGGTCTGGTGGAAGGTGTCTCTTCTGAGAGTTTCTGTTGGAGCACATAACCACATTTTTAAGGTTCCTTACCTTGTGTTCTAGTATGTTGTGTGTAGCTGTGTCTGATAAGATGGTAAAAATCATCTTTCTTGTGTTTCTGAGAAAGGAAATTGTTTCAATTAGTAGGTAAGGTAGTGGGATGTAAAGGAGGAAGAAACTTTACGTACTTTTCAGGTCAGAGCTTCTTATAGAAACTTACGGGAGGTTTCTTTCAGAGTTGGTATTTTTCTCTTCTAATATGTTGGGGTTTTTTAGGTGTAAGGATGTTACATGTTATCTTGTTCAGAGAAAATGATGAAGTTACCTTCTGTGTGCAGATTCGTGTGATAAGGCCACCAAACTATGCTGGACCACTGATGTTAGGACTGCTGCTGGCTGTCATTGGTGGCCTTGTGTATTTACGTGGGAGCAATCTGGATTTTCTCTATAACAAAACTGGCTGGGCATTTGCTGCTTTGGTGAGTAATTGTGATTCTTGTCTGCCTGTTGCTCTGAGTTTTATTGCAATCAAACGTTTTTGAAAAGCTTTTGTTTAAACCTGCTGGATGACAGTGAGGTACATTTAGCTTTTCAGTAGCCTGTTAATATTTCATCTCTTTTGTTTGTTTGTTTTTTTAACTCAGATGGTACTTCATTGGATGCTTTCTATACTAATAAAAGGCCTAGATTGAGGTGGCATTCCAAACTAGCACTTTTTGGTATTAAATTAAAAGAAGTGGAATGGAAAAAAATTCTTAAGGAGTATTTTATTCTTTCCTTTTCAGTGTTTTGTATTAGCAATGACATCAGGTCAGATGTGGAACCATATTAGAGGGCCACCCTATGCTCATAAGAACCCCCATACAGGACAAGTGGTAAGTCTAATTTCTCTATTTATATTTCTGCCTTTCTATTCTACAGAATTACATCTGTCCTAAAAGAGACAAGTCAGAATGCAGATTCTATTCTTGACCTCATTAGAGAGTTAGTGAGGCTAACTTGGTCTTTGACAAGGGAAGCTAGGGGATATTCAGTGCAGATATGGTCGGCCTTCTTTGAAATATCTGTGAAAGAGGGGTTTTGTAGGTGAGCTGTTCAAATGGAAAGGCTGATGGATTCCATTCAGGATTTAGATTTAACTACAATTAATATTATGCTTTCATTGGCTGAAAGGGAACTGCAAACTCTTACCTTGCTAATAAGCAATCACAAAAAACTGATTTTAATCTGAAACAAAATGTTCTGTTGTGTAATTGGTATGTGATAATGGTTACCTAGGCTTAAATCTTCATGGGAAAGATATTAATAGAATTTTTAGTTAGGTGATTCATTAGTTCTAAAAGATTGATGTTGCTGGTTTATGGTATTTGAAGAATAATGACAGTCATTGCCTAGGTTTTTTTCTGCGTGTGTTGGTTTCTGTTCACAGAAATAAGCTTTTTGGGAGCTGGAATAACTAATTCTTAATTGGGCTAGAAATAGTAAGGTTAATTTGCTATCTAGCAACTATCTAGCTCAGCTTCTTGTTTGAAACAACTCAAAGTGTTTTCATGCAGCAAAGCATTAAATAGCCACCATACAGATGCAGGTACTCTGCAGAAAACAGGACATACTGGTTCAAAAGTGTTGCCTTGTTTTAATACCAAGAGAGTTCAAGCTCTTTTTGTGTGAGGAAACTTTGATTATTCTAGTAATTAAAGAAAGCTATGAAGATGCTAAAATAATGCTGGAGGGTAAGCCATTTGGTAACCCCATATGCTATCACCTTTGCTATCAAGTTATTTGGGATGGAGATTTCCCCCATGCTACTGTAAGCATTTCTTTAATATTTCCTACTTTTCTTTACCTCCTCCCCACTAAAGAGTGAAGGGGTGTGTGTGTGTGTGTGTGTGTGTGTGTGTATTTAAGAAGTTGAATGTTTTGGAGGAAGGTTTGTTTTCATGTTTGCTTTTCGGCATTTAATTACCTGTGATACTTCCTCCTTTTCTCTCCCATTCACATTTTATCTCCAGTGATGAAGAGAGATGACAGTTCTTAAGTAGCTAACAGAAAAATAGAGGTGTGTGTTGGATCTTATATATTAAATAGTGCTGTTGTTGAGCCTGGCAATTTCATACTCAACCTGATCTTCCATATCTCATGCACCTATCTGTTGACTTCCATGAATTTCAAACTTTCTGTTGACTCATCCAGTTGGTAGACTTCTAATGAAAACAACAAATGAAAGCAACAGAAGTTTCCTGTCTGAGCCAACTGAAGTTCTAAGTCAACAGAAGTTCTCATCTGTGAAATATTTTCTTCAAAGTATTTCTGCTTTTTTTTTGTAACACTATTTCTGTTTAGCACATTCCTCATCCTTTTTTTGATCTGAACATGATCTGTCTCATGAAGGAGACATTGCAAAATGCAGTTCCAAGCTCTGTAGCTGCTGTTAATTGTTTCAAAGTTGACTCCAGTCTTTCTAAAACTCAGCTGCTCTTTGTCTCTTGCAGAGCTATATCCATGGAAGCAGCCAAGCCCAGTTTGTTGCAGAAACACACATTGTTCTCCTGTTCAGTATCCTTACTGAGACACACGTTGTTGGTGGCAATTCTTCTGTTAGCTTATGCTGCTGCCTCTTCTACAAGTGTTTTGTCATGGTTCCTATCTGTCTGCTGATGCTGGTGCAGAAACTTGTGGAGACTGCTGACAGCTATGGCTTTCTAATGACAGTGATCTTTGAGAAGAGTGTTTACTGCTATCTCACCACCGTCTTCCCTTCTCAGTGACCAAACTGGATGGGTTCTTGTGGAATCATAAGGCCCTTCAGGATAGCCCCTTTTCCTTTACATGTTTTGTCTTTTCAGTCTCATTTAATTCTCTCTTTAGCTTTGAATTATTTCCTCTATTACTGATGGGTTTTCTCTTATTTCTTGGCTTACCTTCTTTGCCTTTAACCTTAGCTCTCATTCATGCTAACAAGTCAGGATTTTTTCATGCTGGTATTAAGCCATCAATAGAGGTAAGCAGAATCTTGCTGGTTTGAGATTTTTCTCTTCTCATTTGTATAAAGATGTTTCTTTAGTGTGTGCATTGTCACTTCTACTCATACATGCATGTGTTTATCTGTCATCTGTGACTTGAGTCTTCCTTGAATCAAACTCTCCTTGTCTTGTCACTTGTGCCAGCCTGTGCCTTATTTTACTTTTACTAGGGAATAAGTCTTATTTAATACTTATATTATATAAATATATATTATATATTATATTATATATAATATAAAAGGGGGTATTTCCCTCGCAGTTTCACTGTCCCAAATTGTCTGCATTTTTGTGGTACACAGATCTACTTAGCAGCATGCTTACCATGGGCACGAGTGAGTTTCTCTCTTAAACTGTATGATTCAAAACTATTTTATAAGCACCTGTCTTCTTCAGTACTCTGTAGTGGCTAACAAGCTTCTGTTGTAACAGTGAGGTTCTTAGTAACTGAGTGGCTTCATCTTTCTCCCTTTTCTCTTAAATCTTTTCAAAATCCCAATTTCACCAAGAGATGCATTTGTGTGGTTTTTTTTTTTTCCTTTTTGTAATTCAGTGACATAAAATGGACAATTTAAATATGCTGTTAGGAGTTAAAAAAGCTTTCAACTCTGTGTATGTCATATCAAATACTTATTTAATACTGAAAAACTCAATTTAGTAAGAGACTTCCAGTCTTTTTCTTGCTACTGTTGTACTTCTGATGCATTCAGTTGAATGTAACATAATTTTTAATTGGTGCCTGTTTGCATTAGATGTCATCTCCTTCAGCCCCCGTTGGCACCAATAAGTAGTTCTCATTTCAGAAGAAGAATTGAGGCTGAAACTTCTCTGGTTTTGTTGTTTGATTTTTTTTCTTAACGGTTCATTCTTTGCAAATGCCAGCCCTTTTTTTTTGTCTGTGCTGCTTTAATTTTTGATAATTTTAATGATTTCTTTTAATTGAAGCTTTAGAAATGACTCAGTCTTTCAACTTGTTATTTGAAAGATTCCATGTTAGATGAAAATACTCATTTTATTAATTCTGTTAGTTGAGTTAAAACAGTTTACAGTTTGTAAATTCCTTTTGAGAGGGAGTAAAACAATGGTAGGAGTGGACTTACCTCCCAGAAGGAAGAAGTCCTGTTTCATTACAGGCTGAGAGCATAACCTTAAACTTTCCTTTGAGACCTACTATATATTCTGGTTTATGCTTCAAACTTTGTGTTTATTTTCTCTTGGGTTTTGATGATT
Source organism: Centrocercus urophasianus (assembly GCF_019232065.1). Taxonomy (NCBI): domain Eukaryota; kingdom Metazoa; phylum Chordata; class Aves; order Galliformes; family Phasianidae; genus Centrocercus; species Centrocercus urophasianus. The sequence continues at coordinate 12,680,818 of NW_024884800.1, read as the reverse complement.
ATGAACAACTTCAGTTTGCTTTTTTTAGCCTTAGATTTGTTGATTAGAGCAGGAAGTTTGTGATTTTTTTCAAGCTTGCAGGATTAGGAATGCAAGTATTGTATTAAGTCCGGTGTATTTTGTTGATATAGCCTTAAACAGTGTCCACAGATGGTGGTGTTACTTTAGGAATGGTTCTCCTCCATGAAGCTGCTACTTCTGACATGGATGTGGGGAAGAGAAAGAGTAAGTACTACTATTTTTCTCTCCATCTAGAGGGGTCACATTATGTGAAAATCAGGGTATTTAACAGAAATGCTTTTATGCTGTTTTTTTTTAATTGTGAATATTGGTCAATTTTAGTATTTATTATTTAGTTTCAGACAAATGATGAAATCCAGGGTTTCTATGGTCTTTTCAACGTTACAGTTGATTGCATAATAGTAGTAGAATAAGTTTCTATTTCACAATTGGTTTTCTTCAAGGAAGAATTAAAGAAGGGGAAAAAATGATTCAAATGATTTAATGTTATGGTAGCTAACGAATAAGAGTAGAGTATTCCTGGTGGTCTAATGTAATACTGGGGTGAGCTGTTTAAATAAAAACAAGTCAACTTAAGTTGCCTGCTATAAAAAAAAAAAAACAACCTCCAAGAAATGATCATGAAACAAAATACTCTTGAATGCATCTGACAATAACTTGTTATGTGTTTCATTATTCTGTGTGTCCAGGAGAAGATAGCTCCAGTTTTCTTCTCTGCCCCATTTTATGGCCATGTTAATCTCATTTTGTTTGTCTGTGCTTCAGTTAAGGAAAAATAAACTGTGTATTAGGTTCTGTATGTCTTGTGTATTATTTGAGTCGCAGTGTATGGATCTGTCTTTTTTTCTCCTCCATTGCTATTAATGAGGGATATTTCAGGATAAAGTGCATGCAGATCCCATGCTAGTCTTAGCTGAGATACTCAGGAACTGGTTTTGATGTGTACCAATTCCACTCGCGGGTCACAGCAGCAGCAAAACCAACAGCAGCGGTTTCAGTTTCTGGATATTATTAGTACATGTGGACCTCTGGTGGGGATGAAGTGAAATAGATTTCTGCTTTACTCTTGGACTGCATGCATGTGTGCTTACTTGTGTCCTTGCCTTGACAGGGAAGGATGCTGTTGTATGCTTTCCACCTTTCAGTCATTTCAGCAGTTTTTAGATGTGCTTAGCAAAGAGCAAGATAGGCAGATGTAAAGATGCTTTTGGGCCACTTTGTTAGCAAGTGAGAGAAGGGGCTTATCATCTCAGTGAAAATGGGCTTAAAGTATTTGAAAGAGAATGATGTCGGTATAGCTCTTCTAAGTGACTACAGCACAGGTTTAATCTGACCAAACTTGTAAATATTGCAGAATATTTCTGTTAACTGTGGTATTTTTGGAGAGAGCTGTCACTTAACTGTTGTCTTACTCTGCATCTCTTGCAGTCATGTGCATTGCTGGTATTGGCTTGGTGGTGTTCTTTTTCAGTTGGCTGCTATCTGTCTTCAGGTCAAAATACCATGGATATCCATACAGGTACTGCTTTTCTGCTGCTTCAGTCACTGTGTTTGTGTGCATTGTGGTACAGCTGCGTCACCGGAGGTGGTTATGGAGAAAGAGGAGTAAATACAAATGAAGGCTTTGGGGGTGGTAACAGAAATTTTACTTGTGCTTACAAATGAATCTGTTCCTGTGGACTGGTATTTGCTTCTCTTAATGTTAATATAAAACAGAACGGAGAAAGAAGCTAAATATTTCTTTTCTCCCCCTGAAATCTGATCTGGTGAGAAATATTCTTTTAAAATAAAAGCTGCTCTTGCTGCTCAGAGCAGCAATGTTGGCTAATAGTGCAGAAATACAGCATTTAGTGGATACCACTCTTTTTCTGGCCAAAGCGCAGATTATGCTGCACTCCTTTTTATGCTGTTATGTATTTATAAAATATTTATATTCTTATGTTGGTATCTCAGCCAATTATATTGAAATAAGTGCTTCTTTACTACATTCCCTCAGTACTCATACATTCTGATCATTAGTTCTTACTGTTGGGAATAGGGAATGTGACTGATTATTTGAAGCTGCAAATATTTCAGGATTGCTTTTATCTTTGTTGAGTAGTTAATTTATTTTTTTATATTGATGGATATAGGGGTCTTGTTTAATGTATTTTGAAGGAATGAATACATATTGAGGGGCAGCTTCTAACCATCTTGGCTCCTGTGAAGTTTCTAGTGTGTCTGGAAGGATAATCCTGATTGGCATTGGCAAATATATGGTGTTCTCTCTGTGAGAAGCCATAATGATGGGTTACTGTGTCTATTAACAGAGTGAGAGCATCATTGCCTTCCTAGAATTCTGTAGTACGTGTGGACACTGGAGGTTTATTTTGTCAAGATTTCTGTTAATTTATAGCTACCACCAATCCTTACACAAACAGTTGATGAGTCTCACTATGATGAAGAGGAATATTTCTGGCTCCCAGTCTGTAGCACCATGCCACTGGCAGATCCTCACTCAGCTTTTTCACAAATTGTGAAGATATCTGCCTTACTTATCCTGCCTAAAAGTTCATAGCGATGGTCACGACCTGAGGTGGGGGGGTATGCCTTTGTGTTCAGCAGGAGGTGGGAGTTATGGGATAGAGTGCAAAAGGAGTGCCTCAGCTGGAGTAGATTTAAACAATGAGGCAGAGGCTAGCTGCTAAAATCAGAATCATCCTCATTATCTGTTGACAGTATAAGTATTTATTCAGTGATCTTGCTTTCTGAGACTGGGATCTTATGATTTTTGCTGTAGTAAAGACAGAGGTCTGAAGATAACTTTGAATGTCTGAAATTATTGGCTCTTATCACGGAAATTCAAGGGCAGCTGCTCTCTCTAACTCACTTGTGCTTCTTGCCAAACAGTTCTTAGTGAAGCACACACAGTCACACTGTGAGAAGTTAGCCAGAGCTTTGCTGCTCCTGAAATTCTGCTCAAAAAGCCTCTTGTAGTTTTTAGTATTCTTCCACCAACTCCTCAGAAATATCCATCACCCATGAATTACAGACTCCTGCTAACCCACTGTTGTGTTCCTTTTACACCCACAGGCTGGGAAACCCTTTAGGTCATGGCAGTAGTCAGTTCTTTCATTTTTGTAAATGTCTCTATAATAAAATGTGATACTGTATAATCAAGATGTTATAGTCACAATATAATTGTGTATAATCAATAGGTATCAAGATGTTATAATTGCAATATAATCAAGAGAGTAAGGCAAAGCAGACAACGATCACAAAAAGAGAATAAGTGGAAGAGCTTACCCTTGGGTTGAGCTCACCAGAAGATACCAAAAGAGGGGATCTCCAGAAGAGATCCTTCCCCACTGGTAGCCAGCTCTTCAATAGGTCTAGAAGGGGTGCATCCTGGCTTCACCCCTTCTGGCAGCACAGTGAATTGCCTTCACCTGTGCTCCTCTGGCTGACTCAAGGCTCACCTCAGGTGATCAATCAGAGGTTCAGGCTGTGACTCAGCAGTTCCCATACAGATACTCACAAATACTTCTCTAACACCAAAAGAGTTAACACTCTTCTAACGAAGAAACAATCTTCTAACGAAAAAACGTTCTTCTAACGAAGAATTTCTTGTTGAATAACTGATTGCCTTTCATTCTGTTCTTTGCAGTGGTCTAATGAGCTGCTTCTAAATTTGGAGCAAGTGTGATATTGCTGCTCTGGCTTGGCTTGAGGAGTATTAGAAGTCTTGCTTTTAAGTAACTTTCTCCACAGCTATTTACGCCTTTGTTTTTCATTCTGATCTTCTGAGAATATGTGGAAAGCTAAATAGGCAGTTGCAGGCCTTTGCTTTTTATAGAAGTAATAAATGTGTGCTTTTCTTTTTGTTCTTGCAGTTTCCTAATGAGTTAAAGGATTCCAGAATCTGTAACACCAGGAAGATGGTGATTATGAAACTGCGTAATAGAATGGAAGAGCTAAAGATGTGTGGTTCATGCTACCTCTCTTTACACTGAATGAGATAGTTAAACACTGAACCAAAGACGACTGCAGTGCCTTAGATATAACAAGCAATGTGCATTGATGGACAGAGTATTAAGATGCAAACTCTCTTCCAAGCTTTACATCTTCTGATGCAACTTTAATGGAAGGCAAAACTTTGCATTTAGAATTACTATGTTTCCTTAGACTAACAGAAATGGTACTTTGAATTCTATTGGATAATCTCTTTTGCATGTCTTTTCCCCTCAGATACTTCTTGCTCATCCTTGTAGGTGACAGTAGCTTCTCTGTTGTGCCTGTGCATGGTTGAGGAAGCTTCATGTACCTGCATGTCACTTCCTTCAGTCTGTGACCCTTGGAGTGTACTGCAGATTCCATTTCAGGATGTGCATACCCTAAAGGTGTATGTGTCTATTTTGAGAAGAGCATTTAACTACAGTATGATGCAAGAGACTGCTTCACAGATGAAGGAAGACTTTATAACGGGTAGTAATGGCTCCAATGGTAAAATTTCAGTCAACATTGTACAGGGACCTACTAATGAATTTTATACTTGATATTCAGGACTGAAAAAAATAATCAAAAAATTTAGTGTATTACTTCTTCTCCCTAGTAAATAGGCAAAATTTATGCTAAACTTTGCTGTCTATAACTTGATTGAAGTCCCTACTTGTTACAGTGCAACTCATTCAATTGTTAAAAACTTTCTTGTCAAATAATGAAACTACATCAGTTCATTTGTAAGTATTGGTTCACTAAAAAGCATTATCTCAGTGATCAACACTTCCCTTCCAAAAATTACAAAACATGGAAAGGTAATTAAAGGGGTAACTAATCTGTTGCATGAATTACAAGTTGCTAAGTGGCCTTGAAGTTACTGCTCAGCATCTGCTGTCAGATTGCTGGTCACAATCCAAGTTCTCACATTCATTGCTTTTTCCGAATTATTTTCAGCCGTATGTCCTTGGAAGGATATGGGAGTGGGCTGAGATATCTAACCCCAGATGTTGTTACTCTAGGAGAGCTTTCTTAGCCTTATAATTAAATGGATGTGCTTTTTGCTCTTTTATCTCACAAAGATGCTTTTCCTTAAGGATTTTCTAGTTGAAGACCTTGTGCCTCAGCCCACGCTGTTTTGTAATTCAGCATCTGCACTACAGGAAATGTTTGTGGCCTAATTCAGCAGTACTGCCTTTTGTAGACCATGATGGCCTTGGTGGTTAATAGTCAGAGGAAAATATGAGACTGGCTTCTCCTTCTGCCTGTCTCTAAGGGTTACAGGATGTGGATACTTTGGATTTAAGCTGAAAAAGAGTTTATCATTCAGAGTAGAATGTTGTTATTATGCAATTTTGCTACATTAACACATCTCAAGTGCCTTACCTGTTCTAATTTAGTTGTTTGACATTTCGACTTGTTGGTGAGATGCATTTTTTAAAGAAACCATACAGAATGAGAAGTTTTAGTGGATTGGATAAGTTGTGTGGCTGGATTTTAGACAACTTTCAATAAATATTTTTTAATCTACACTGGTGTCTCTCAAATTTTCAGACTGAAAGAAGATATAACAAACCTATTTTTTTCCACTATTGCTTCAGTGTGTGTTAATAAGTATATATAGTAAAAAACTGAGCGTGGCTGAGTAGATGGGATTAATAGTGTGTGTTTATGCAGGAAATCACAACCTGAAGCATCTCTGCTAGAGGTTCTCTCATGTAGCCAACGAACAGCACAGGGGCTGTATATTTTTCACTTGTACCTCAGGAAAGCTGTCAAAGACAAGACTTGGCTTCCTGGGGTCTTTGGCAGGTGGTGTTCCTGAAAGTGGAGCCCAGTGAGACTACAGTTACAGACTTGAAAAACTTAGTTTCCTGCCTTATTGGCATTTTAAGAAGGCTTCCAGCAACATTTGAGATTGGTTGTGCTTTAGTTGTTAACAATGCAACAAAAGCGATACACAATCTTGTTCTGAAATAATGTTTTCTATGGAAGCTTTCAGATTTTTTAAGTGTTGTGTTTATTGTATTCTGTCCCTTTCAAAAGCATTTATCGTATGGGCCAACTTTAAACAATCGTGCGTTGTGTTGGTTGATGGTGGGGATGGTTGGCCTTGCATTTAAGGCATTTCTCTTAGAATCATAGAATCATAGAATCACCAAGGTTGGAAAAGACCTAAAAGATCACCCAGTCCAACCGTTCACCTATTCCCAATAGCTCCCACTAAACCATGTCCCTCAACACAACATCCAGTCTTTCCTTGAACACCCCCAGGGTCGGTGACTCCACCACCTCCCTGGGCAGTCCATTCCAGTGCCTGACCACCCTTTCTGAAAAGTAATACTTCCTCATGTCCAGCCTGAATCTCCCCTGCCGTAGCTTGAAGCCATTCCCCCTGGTCCTATCACTAATGACACGAGAGCAGAGGCCGACCCCCAGCTCACTACAACCTCCCTTCAGGAAGTTATAGAGAGCAATGAGGTCTCCCATGAGCCTCCTCTTCTCCAGGCTGAACATTCCCAGCTCCTTCAGCCTCTCCTCATATGGCCTGTGTTCCAGACCCCTCACCAGCTTTGTTGCCCTCCTTTGAACACGTTCCAGGGCCTCAATATCTTTCTTGCAGTGAGGGGCCCAAAACTGGACACAGTACTCGAGGTGCGGCCTCACCAGTGCTGAATACAAGGGAACAATCACCTCTCTGCTCCTGCTTGCAACACTGTTTCTGATGCAAGCCAGGATGCCATTGGCCTTCTTGGCCACCTGGGCACACTGTCGGCTCATGTTCAGCCGAGCATCAATCAATACCCCCAGGTCCATTTCCTCTATGCAGTCCTCCAGCCACACCGCCCCAAGCCTGTAGCGTCGCCTGGGGTTGTTGTGGCTGAAGTGCAGGACCCGGCATTTGGCCTTGTTGAAACTCATCCCATTGGCTTCAGCCCAGCTCTCCAGCCTGTCCAGATCCCTCTGCAGGCCTCGCTACCCCCAGGCAGATCCACACTTCCAGCCAATTTGGTGTCATCTGCGAATTTACTGAGGGTAAATTCTTAATTTAATACTTCTAATACTTTTCTCTTTCCATGTTGGCACATGGAATTAAAATAATGCTTGTTGTCTTCCCCCTGCAGTTTTTCTGCTCTCTAGGCAGAAAATGAAGCACGTGGAGAAAGGTTGAATTGTGATCATTGAGAAGAAGACTGAGTGCTTCCACAGACCTGTAGCAGATCTAGAGAGCATATATTCCAGAAAGAAGTTATTTGCCTTGTAGAGCAGTTGAGGTAATAGTTAGCTATATGCATCTCTCCTGACTGGTTAGCATAGTGCATTGATCCAGACCCCTTCTGTCTTCTCCAGGGTGAACAAGCCCAGCTCCTTCTGCCTTTCCTTGTAACAGATGCTCCTGTCCGTGTTTCCATTTCTTACCATGCTTATCTTCTGATAAACAAAGAATGAGCTTTGTTGCACATTTTCTGCTCTACTTAAAAGCTCACATCTTGACCATTCCTGTAAAATGAATTTAAACAGTGTTGTCTTGTTCTGGTTTAACTGTACTAATTTAATAGTAGTACTTTAACTGTACTACTGCAGAATGATCTGAAAAAACGTATACATACTTGATATTTCTAGGTCAGGAGCATATACACTTATTAAAATAATTGATAACTGTACATGTCTTTAGCCATGTTTTTTTAAAGTAGGCTAATATCTACTTAAGAAAACTAATTACTGCCCCTATGACAGAAATCAGGCAATGATAAGGTTCAACTGTAGTCTGTGATTTACTAACTTGCTCTGAATCTTTATTCTTCCAAGTATATTGGATCAGCAGTGCCCATTAGAGCCTTGGGGGAGGTGGTCCTATGTAGAGGTGAGCTTGACTGCAGGTACGCTGGATGTGCAGAATGTTTTTCCAGAGGTGCACACAGTATCTATCCATATGTGGATTTGGGTGAGCTCCTGCAACTTGTATTTTGACAATTTGATGATAGGGTCAGGTTTTGTCTTCTGGACTAATTGTTGGGAGATCTGTTGTTTTATGCTGCCCTTTCCTCACAATTGCTTTCTAATGTGTATCTTTGGTTATAAGCTGTGAATTCAAGACAAATTTATTTTTAAAAAATACCTCTTGCATTTCCCAAGAATATTGAACTTTATTGATTACTTTATCTTTTTACTTCATAGTTCTAATGTAGACTCTGCCATAAAGCAGGCTCAATCCCTTGAAAATAAACGTTTTGTCTTACTTAAATCACTCAGTTGAAGTACTAATGCAGAACTAAGAATAGGTAGTGCTTCCAGTTTAATATACCTATTGGGTGGCAACAGATTAAGATGGCTTTTTGTGTTTATTAATGGAATTTGTTGCAGTCAGAATTAGCACTGATTTTCAGCACCTAGATAAAAGCGAGTGATGGTTTGGTCTTTTAGAACTGCAGCTTTGACTGTGAGATAGAATCTAGGAACAAAAGCCATGAAATCAGTTTTTTTGGCTAGTAATAGCATTCAGTAAATGCCGGGTGCAGTTTTTGGCTAAAAAGCTACGTTTTAAAGCAAATTCTAGACTTGTTTGTAGAATTTATCTGAGATATGTGGGCGTGCGTGTTCTGAAGTTTGGAAATGCTATTTGTTTCATTGCACTTGCCTTTTAGAATGAAATACATGCTAAGGAGAGGTTATACTTCAGTTGACAAGGCTTCCACTTAATGTGTCTTTCCTCATTTTGCACACTGTTAGGAACCTAGGTGAGTGGGTACCTTTTATATTTCTATAGGAAGAAAACCTTAATTTTCAAGGCTGGTTATATTTTAAGAAGTGACTAATTGTCATCTGTTTCTAATTCTACCCCATGCTGGACTTGGTGTTGGTGACCCATTCTTCTCTCTTGGCCTTGTGGAGAGATACAAGTGCCGGGCTGCTCCAGGCACTGCAGGTTGGCAGCGTTCTTATGGGAGCACATCACTTCTTCCCCTCTGAGCAGCAGTCTCTCCTGGTCCTCTGCTGTTCATACAGATTTTAACATCTAATAGGAACATGGGGGCTGCTGGTAGAAGCAGGGAAAGTAGTCTTGGCGTACCTAGATCTTACATGATGCTGCCAGCAAGGACTGATCACTAGGCTTCTTTACCTGAAGAACTGTTTTTTTTTTTTTTTAAAAAAAAACATGTAAATTCTAGCAGTGCTGAGCTCAAGTGAGGCTCTAGTGAGGAGAACAACTCATGTGCTGCTCAACAAGGTCTACCTTGGTTATTGGGGTGCATTTTTCATACCTTGCTATCCGGGAATCCCAGAATAGAATCACAGAATAACGACTTGGGTTGGGAAAAAAGCCCACCCAGCTGCTCTTCCCTGCTGTGCTCTGAAGAAGGGGTGTGGAGCAGCAGGGTCTGGGCTGAGGCCAAGGCCCATGCGGCCACGGCCCTGCGTGCCCTGTCACGACGTTCCTCCTGCGTGGGCACGTGGCTCCTAGGGCCGGGCGCACCGAGGCGCCATCGGTGGAGCCCCCTGCCGGTCAAACTCGTCAGTGCACTTTGTTTTGAAATGATGTCATGGGACTCGGTGCGTGACGTCAGCCCCTCCCCCCCGCTGATGTAACCCTCCCCCCAGCCAATCGGAGCGGAGGAAGCCGGGACCGTGACGTAAACGACCCTAGCAACAGCCTCCGTCGGAGCGGCCCAATTAGAAAATCGCTGGGGGCGGCAAGGAGCCAATGGGAGTCGGCGAAAGAGGAAGGCGGCAGGAGGCAGGTCTCCCTCATCCTCTCTCCTACAAGATGGCGGCGGCGCTGGCGATGGCGGCAATAACGGCTTTGTCTCCTTTCAGCGCCTGAGCGCGGTCCCGGCCCGACACGGCCGCACCGAGCAGCGGCGGCGGAGACATGACCGCAGAGCCCATGAGGTACGACCCGGGGCCCGCAACCGCTGGGGCGTCGGGCGGCGGCCCCCGCCGGCCCCGCCGAGGGGAGGAGGGGCCGGCGGCGCGCATCGCTCCCGCCGCGTGCGCGGCCGTTGCCGTCGGCCGACCTCGGCGGCGCCACCGCTCGGCTCGGTTCGGCCAGGGCGGGGCCGGGCCGGTGCTCGAGGCGGTGGGGCCGGCGGAGGCCGGGCTGGGGGAGGGGGCGGCGGGAGGCCGAGCGGGAAGCGCAGGGGGAGGGGACGGCGGCGGAGGCGGCCGGGCGCGGGACGGCGGCGGGCGCTCTTCTGGTAACCGCCGCGCGCGGCTATCGTCGTCGGGCGGGGAGCGGGGCCGTGCCGCTCCGCCCCACTCCGTCCCGGTCCTCGCTCCCGGCCGGTGGGCGCCGCGGCGCCGTGCCCTGCGGCTGTCAGCCCCCGCCCCACGTGTCCGCTCGTAGTACTCTGCCCGCTCCTTCCCGCGCCCTTCGCTGGCGCGTCCCGCTCTCGCTGAGGGGCGGCACCCGCCGCGCCGACGGGGATGAACCGTTCTCATTCGGCTGCGTAAACTAAATAAGCTGGTATAAACCGAGCCGGTGCCGCCAGGCGCCATGTTAAAGCCTTAATGCAGAGTTGGGCTTGGATGTTTTCGGTTTGTAGTTAGGCTGAAGGGGCTGATCAGCGCTGTCAGTCGCACAGAAATATTCCACATGCCTGAGGCAGCTCGTAAACAATAAAGCATTGTTTCTGAGCCCTCAAAAATGTTGCGTCTGACTTCAGCATCAAACAAGATGTTAAGAAAGAGGAGCAGCATGCTGTCGTAGGTACCGAGCCGCCAAGTTTCTTCTGAGGTTGTATTTGTGTTTCTTCACCCCCGGTTTCAGACTTCCCCTGAGCGGTTCAGTGATGACCACTGAGTTTAACAGAAGTTAAAAGGTGGGAATTTTTTTTTTTTTTTTTTTTTTTTTTTTTGCTCTTTTGTACTGCTTGATTTTAATGCCTCAAAATTTCAGAGGAAACAATGTATGTACGTAGATTCTAACTCAAAAACATTATAGTATCGTTGTTACTGATGCTGATCACGTGCTAGATGCAAGTCATAAGCACTACAAACATACGTTATGTGCTGCATGACTTCCCAGCAGCTACCAATTTCTTCTGCGTGCTTCAAGTTGTAAAACAGGGGTTGCCCATCTCTCCCTCCTCCCCACGCCTTTACAGCATTGGGACAGTTTATACCAGCTTTTTGTTGGATTGATTATTTTATTTGTAGGCTGAAATGCAAATAGAGGAATTTTCTTCTTTCATCTTCAGTCTTTGAAAAGCAGGAGTGGAGTTTGATTTCTGTATGGCATAAAGATTTTGCTTCAATATTCTTGTGTTGACGTAGCACAGGAATTAATGGGAAAAGGCTGCTTTAGAATACGTTGCAGTGGAATTTAGATAATACAGAAGGTCAGACCTTTACCTGCAGGTGGAAAGGTTAAATTGGATTACTTCAAGAGTTTCACTTGTATGCTTGAAGTTGAGGAAGTATGTTCAAGGTGGATTTGAGTTTGTATGTAATCTCTGGGTTGAATGTCCATGCAGTAAGTAGGCCCTGTGACAAACAACCTGTACGTAGCTGCACACAGTATTTTTTGGTGCTCCAGACTTTTATTCTGCTCATTAACTCAGTTCTCAGTCAGTGCAGGTGTCTTTGATGATCCTTGTTCCACACAGAGCTCATCTTGAGTTTTTTAATGTACGGGAAAAGTTCTGTGCTAGGTACCAAGCATTATGTTGTTTGGTGCTGTGGTTTCAGGGTTATGAGCACATTGATGGCAAGAGCTTTTCTCTTATTTTATCAGTTCAAGTTCTGCTAATACTAGAGAGAATGGGAGGGTAGAGGAAAGCACTATGAATGCACTCTTGATGTATTGATGCATTGGAACAGAAGCAGAGGTGCTCTCCACTTGTTTGCACACACATGCAGGCACGTTTCTCTGCTCACACAAAGTGTTCTTTGCTCTCATTTCCAGCAAGCCGTGCTGGTCTGCCAGCTGCTGCCTTTCTGTCATCATGCACCATCTCCCTGCTTGTTTGTTGATTGAGATTTTTGGACCACAGTTTCACATAAAACTTGCTTTATTTTTCTTTTTAAAATGGAGGGATCTTTGTTGTAAAGTCCAGGTCTGTTCCTACCAGTCATTTCATACATTGAAGTGAATAAGCACAATAGAAAAAGAAAACAAATTTTGAGTTTTGGACCATCCAGGAGGTGGTGTTCCAACATTACCTATAATTTTCAGGTTAACTTTTTATGCTTTAGTCTTCCCAATGTGCAGTATGGGTTCTGTATTCCTTAATCACTTGAATTTCTTTGTTCTGTGTGAGTTATATTTCAGGATTGTACGAGGCATGCTATTTAATGCCACAATAATCTAACAGGAAATAAGTCCATAGTAATTGTCCGTGTTGTCTGAAGGCACAGTGCGAGTTAGCAGGCTGTCACACAATCTTGTCAAATGGGTGTAAGCAGATTCTGTGCTTTTCTTGAGGAAATAGTCAAAACTTTAGGCTGGCTGTCACCTTGTGTGCCAGATGTGTCCTTGAGCCAACGTGTTCACACAGAAGTGAAATTCCTCCCAGAGAGTCTTACTGCAGTGGCTGTTGCTTCTGTTTCTGTATAGTACTGTCTGTTATGGTTTTGTGTACTTTGTGTTGTGGTTTCTGTAGGGCTTGAGTAGAGGTGCCTTATTCTCCTCTGAGATAATATGGTGTGAGAAAGGAATGGCCCTAACCTTACTGAAACTTGAAATTCCCATTTTCATCACAGATTCCGTGTGCACTTGCAACACCTGTAATGAAGGAAGTAAAGGTTGATGCTTTTTCCTTGTATATAGCTCACCAAAAGAAAGTACCTGAACAGAAGACAGTGCTAACATGCTATGTTCACCACGAGAACAAACGGCTGTGACAAATGATGTTTGTAGATGGGATCACTAGATAGGCCTTTTGTAAGCAGGGAGGCCTAGGGATACTGCTGACCCTCATGAAATCCCATTTCATATCGCTGGAGTCTGTGCCTGCAGGTGGTTTAGAAATATGAATCGGTTCATGGGTCAGTCAGTGTTGCAAATTCTGGTGGCAAGTCAGGAGGGACAAGACAAAATTGTCAAAATTCACTGGCAGGTATAATGGGAGACTTAATATTGACTTAAAAGATAGTGAGTAGGTAAAGTTCTCTAATTAACTAAAGGGCAGTACTAAGCTGTCAGAATTTTTTTGTGATGTCCAGCCACAAAAAGTTTTCATGCAAGACAGATAAAGGATTGATTGGTGTGAATCTTTAGTGTTATTTTTTAAGAAAAGGAGCGTAACCATGGAACAAAAGCCAACTTCAGTTCACAGGTTGTTGCCCAGAGTCGGCTTCAGTGCCGTTCAGGAAAGGCAGTTTATTTATCTGCAAGCTGCATAGCTGTAGAATTTTCTGTCTTAATACATCTAATGCTAGAAGCTGTATTGAGCAGATAGATCTGCTAGAATGCAGAAACAACAATTCTGGCAATAAATTCAGCATTGTTAGTGGGGCAATCTGAGATGGCTGTATTTTTGGAAAATAAAAGAACTGTGCTTCAGCAGGGCCATAACCCTGAAAAGTGGGTAATGGGTCTGATTGGTAGTTGTAGATCTGGGAAACTAAGGAACCAGCTTTAATTCTTAGGGTTTGTGGTGAATGATGTCTTATTGAGAACCTTTTACAAACTTCAGAAAGTGGAGGACAAATGAAACAAAGAAGATAGAATTAGAGACTAAAAGCCATTGTGTGGAGTCTTTCTTTCCCTTCAAGCAAAGCATACTTCAGCTTTTGTGACAGTACTTTGTCTTGTAGGTTACATGTATGCTAGTTTCAGCTTCCTTTCCTGAATTAATGTATTGAAATACACAGTATGCCATCATTTTTGTCTCAGGTGAAAATACTATATTTAGGTTTTCACATGGTTGTCTTCTGTTTTTAAGTTTACAGGCTATTTTACCATTGAAATTACAGACTTCCATATAGTATTCAAGCCTACTAAAAATGCAGTTGTAAAAACAAACCAAGAACCAAACAAAAAAGACCCTTCACTTCCCAGCAAGGCATGGTAGCTCTCAGCCAATCTTGTTACAGTTGTTTGGATGCCATCTCAAGAAAAAGACATTGTGTAATCTTCTTTGAATGTAATAAAGGGTCTCTTAGTGATTTTGAACCTTTCCCCTGTGTGTCTGGAGAGAACTCAGTCTGTTCACTTGTGTGAACCTCTTGTGCTGTGCTTATACTCCAAAGTTACTTAATCCTTATAATCAAATGTCTTGAACTCTATTAGGTATTACTTGATTGAGCCCTGAGGACCAAAGAACAATCCTAACCAACATGAAAAGAGCGAGTCTCTGTTAATGAAGCCTTAACCATAGTGTCTGCAAGTTCAGCGTAGTGCTAGAGGTCTACCTCTTTTCAGTCAGAGCTTCAGTATTCAGGCTCCTTCTGGCTGTATCCAATGAGTTCAGTGTAATCCAATGCCATCTGAGCACAGGAAAGTTGTTTTACTGTGAGAATGGCCAAGCATTGGAACAAGTTGAGCAGGGAGGCTCTGCAGGCTCCAGCAATGAAGGTGCTCGGCCCCGCTGGCCTGGCTGTGTTTCTGGCAGCTGCTGTAGCTGATCCTGCTTGTGCAGGAGATCTCACTAGGGGGTCTTCAGAGCTGGAAGGGATCTCCCAGCCTCAGTGCTTCCCTGGTTCTTAGTGTCACATACCTGCCAACTGTAATTTTGCTGTTGCAAGTTCAGGTATCATATTGCTACTACTGAAGTTTATAAACCTCCCCAACTGAGACTGTGATTAATATCCTCTGTCACCTGTGCTTGCAGAAAGATTTGTGCAAAGGAGCAGTGAGTTAGGTCAGAGAGCAGGTCTAGGTTCAGCAGAAGAAATGGCTGCTTGTAATCTGGGTTGGTTTCTGTGCTTAGGTTAAAACAATTACTTATACAGTGAGTGTGGCGTAGGTGTAGTGATAGTCTCCTTTTATTTTCTGGTTATGTGTTTTCTCTGAGAGAGGCAGGCTTCTGATTAGGGAACAAATTCTTTCCCAGATTTTGTCATCCTTTGCTCTCCTGCAGGTCTTGCGCCATTTTGTTCATGTGTGTTCAACCACAATACATCCTTATATCAGGCTGAGTCTTAACGCTTTTCCTTACAATCATGAAAAACGTCTATGAGGGTTTGCGGGTGACAGAATACTGGCCTGATTATATCAAGACTTTAGCGATGTGAAGGCAAATTACATGCTGGGGGGAAGGAAGGATACCTTCTAACTGTTCTGGATCTGTATGTTGAATTAAATGACATCAGCTTTGGCTTTACTTATAGTAAAACAGTTATTTTTTAAAGATGTTCTTGTTAGTAATATATTAGATACAGGAAGGCTTTCAAAAGTCATTTCTTGTCTCTGTCAGGGCTTTGGATGCACCTCTGCTAGCATTTAAAACAAGTTCATTTTTGAAGAGTCTGTCTGCTTGATAACACAAGGGGCCTTGGAGTGCACGAACAGGTTTCTTCTGGGTAGAACTGAGCTGAAAGATGTGCTGCAGCAGTCCTGGTGTGCTCCAGCTGTGAATGCCTGAGCAGTCTGCAGGACTGGGCTGTAACTGAGTTAAAGCAACGCGTGTAGTGTGGTAGTGGGTAGCAGCTGTTGTCAAGTCTTGTGCTCTGATGGAAGCCTGGTCTTTTTCTCTATTTTCCTCTTCCTCTGTTCTTAATTAAAATATTCAAACTTCTGCTATGGGTTGTTATGTTTGTCCATCACAGAGATACTGTTAGAAATAGATGATGTTGGCCTACAGTCTGGTGGTTTTAAAGATCATCTGGTCTTAATTTTCTTTATTTTTTTCAAGTATTGTTTAGTTTTGTCTGCTTAATAGTTGCTACTCTGCAGTATTTCTTTGGAAATGCCAAGGTGAAAAATAATTTAAGTTGAAGCAACTGTAAAGATGGTTTAAAAATGAATTTGCCTAAAATCTTTAAGGCAGCTGAGAACTTAAAAGCAAAACATTTCGCAAAAGCATGTTTGTAACCAAACTGGTGGAGTTGGATAAAAAGCTGGAAAGCGCTCCTGTATTGTTGGCTTGCAGAGCCATTTGTAACCCAACTTTGTCTGGAAGGTGGTGGGATCCTGTGTGTTTTTTTTTTTAAAAACAGCTCTAAAACATTCTTCCAGATTTTGACAATAGGTGGAGCATTCTCTACCTACATTTAAAAAAAAAAAAAAAAGAGCTATCTGAGGGGAGAATAAATAGAAATAGAAGGTGATAACAAGTTTCTTCCAGCGCAGTTTCACAATGTAATCCAACATGACCCGGTTTGCTGCCGAAATGAGCAGTCCTGCCCTTCCCTGTGCCCTGGCCATGAATTTGCAGCACCTCTCCTGCCACAAGACACAGCGGTCCCGTGAATGTGTAGCAAATCGGATGCAAATGGAAACTGTTCTGTAGCATTTTATTTTGTCTGAGGTGGTTTGACTCGTTACACACAGAGTGATCATTAGCTAATGCGGTTGATGGGTTAAGCATAGGGGGACAGTAATTAGCAGGCATAGTGAATTCAGTCTGTTGTGTCTAGCTAGGTGAGGACACAGCACTTCACCTCTCCCCTGCACTCCCTCCTTGTTCTTCTGCGTTGTGTTCATTTGTCATAGCAGTTAACATAATGCAGACTGTCTCACTCGTTACTGGGATAAATGGTGTCCCAGCCGTTGCTGGTTAAGGTTACAGAACTTGCTCTGAATTTAGGTGAGGAATTGTATTCTTGGGTGATAGTTTCTCAAGGTCACAAATCAAGTTCATGGCCAAACCAGTAATAGTAGGACATGTCTTCTTTCATTCTTGTTCTAATTAAGCTAAACTGTGTTGAAATAGTTCTAGACTGATGGTGAAGCTTTTCCTTTATATGTGCAAGCCTGAAATGGCTAGGAAATAGCATAGAGATGGTTGATTCATGGCAGAGTGAGACTTGCTTTGCTTATTACTTCTAAGATGTTATTAAGTTTTAGACTCCTGTGCATTTTTTAATGCACATTTTAAATGTTGTGATCTATTTATTGTGTCAGTTTGTGACAATATGTTAAAAAGAACAAGGATTTTGCTGTAAAAGGTTTTATACAAAAGCAGGGAAAGCATTGCTGTAATTCCTTTGGGTTGAGGTGCAGTAGCCCTTAGTTAAGTTTAATCTGTTACTCCTTAATACAGGCTGATGCTACAAAATGCTGAATAATCCAGAGGAAAAGCAAGCTGAGGAGGCATTTTAGTATTAGTTTGTACATTCTTTTAATGTGCTAGCATGAACATTTTTGTTCTGGAAATGATGCTTCTAGACTAGTTAGGATGAGAGGCAGTAGTTGGTAGCTGATCATGTTCTAAGCTGTTAGTCACAAAGACACATGTAGTGTTCTGAATGTTTTATATAGAGAACAAGGATATTATAACTTGTTTCAGTAACAGCATTTTTGATGATAATAAAGAGAGACAAGTTATTTCTAAATAATAGTTAAGTTGAAAGTTGGGAGTTAATATTTATTGATGTGTTCAGAAAACAGTGGAGATGGTGACAGCAAGGGGATTGAGCTTCTGATAAATACTCAAAGGACACTACAAGCTGTAGAACAGGGCAAGAGAACATTATTTCCTGTTGCTGTCAAAAGACAATTTTGAAAATAACGGGGAGATGGGGGGAAAAAGAAGTGAAAAGGAGAGACGTCTGTAGCCTTTAACTGGGCTGACTTATGGAGTGGATAATACAGTTGAGCAGTCTGAGAAACCGTATCTAATAGCAGACAAGGTCTGATGAGTCAGACTTATCAGCTGGCAGATTTCTGGGAGTTGATAGCGTCTGGAAGGGAAGCAGCAACCAACAGCTGAGAGTGGCAGCTTGTGATAACGGGGTCTGAGGACATGACTGCCCTTGGTCTTACTCAGGATAACTGCAGCCAGGAAAAGGCACCTGTCCAGGAAATTGTGGATGCTATAGGTGGAAAAAATGAGCATGAAATAGGTGACATAAAATGCAAGGGAATAGAATGTGTATGAATCATGAAGGAGTATGCCTTTATAGCAAAAGCATGGGGCAAAACTGTTGCCTTTTTACTGTGATGATTGAGGAAACAGGACTGGTGATTCTTGGTGTCTAAAACTGCCTGGTGAAAATTCCAAGCATAATACTCATGAACTGATCTGATTGTGCTTGGTCGTATTTGACAAAATAAATGCAGAATGCATTATATATATATTTATGTATGTATGTATATGTATGTAGTTGGTTTAATATAAGCTTTGGGTAAGAACAATCTCACATGTTCACCTAGCTAAAACCAGCTTAAAATGTTTATTGTCTTTGTTAAGAGTCTGTTGGCTCTTCCTTAGAGTCTTCTGTGCTTTTTTGTGTATGTATCAAAAAGGCTACTTTGTTGTTTTGGTTTTTGTTTCTTTTTAGTGTAAGGTTTAATAAAATTGTATGGTTTTTATTTGCTTTGTAGTATTAAGTGTTCAGGTCATGAGTAACTTTCCCCTGTAGATGTGTGTTAATTGAGATTCAACATCACTCCTTTCAGGCATGCTAAATTAGCATGAGACCTACAGTAACTTCAAGTTTCACTTCTATCTTGACAGTGAAAGCAAGTTGAATACATTGGTGCAGAAACTCCATGACTTCTTGGCTCACTCATCAGAGGAATCTGAGGACACAAACTCTCCTCCAGCACTATCTAAAACCAAAAGCCTAGGTAAAATGTCATTTTATGTTTTAAGTTTAAACATATATATGATTCTGAAGTCACATATCTTTGTGTTGTGATTTCATTGTATCATGCTTCACCAGGGCACAGTTATGCAAAATTCCAGTATGATTTAGTTAAGTGGTTCTATTTTGATAAATACATACAGCCTTTGACACAAGATTTCTTTCAGTTAAAATAATGCGTTTAAATGTGAATAAAGCTAATTCTGCTGGTAGTTTGCCTTCTCTGAAACATGAGATGGCAAACATGCATGCATTTGCCTGTGGTGGGAGTTCCTTTTTCATCTTTCCTGAATGTGAGGGCAGTATTTTGTTTCTTTTGCTGCAGTGAACTTTTTGCAGTCCTTGTGGTTGGGGCAGAAGATGTTGAGATTGTGCTTTCATAATTATCTGAAAAAGATGCCTATATTTATTTGGAAACATTCAGAAACAAAATAACCGAAAAAACATGCTGGACTAAATCAAATATGGCATTAGAAATTTGTACTTACAAGTTAAACATAAGTAATAAATTTTAAATAGTGTGATTGCATTCATAAGAAGCAGAATTTTTTCATAGCAGTACCATATACAATTTGTTTCCAAATTTGACTGGGTACAGGTACACAACTTTCCAGGCACTGCTGTTTCATGAGCTAAAAATTATACTGAAATGATAGAGTGCAGGAGAATGGGAGTGTGTTGGCTGTGGTGTGGAGTTTATTTTTAAACTGTTGTTGTAAGTAATAAAGCTGTGTGTTTGCTGGTGTGCAGTTTTTCTTTTGATGTTTATCTTGAGACTGTACTGCCATGTGGTCCCGTCTGCCTTGTGTCAGCATCTGACTGAACCGTTAACAAAGGAGAAAGTAGCACACAAATAATTTCTTAAACAGAATAAGAAATCGAACTGCTGTAGATGCATGCATTTAAGGTGAGATTTTGCTACATAGCATACTTTTTTTTAAAAATTTATTGATATATTTTTTTCCCTTTATCCTGTATAGATATCAAATAGAATTTGGCTGCTTGTCTCAGAATTCAAACATACTGTGAAACAGAAGTACACAGAGGTTGTGGAGCTGTTGGAGTGGGTCCAGAGGAGGGTCACAAAGATGCTCAGAAGTCTGGAGTGCTTCCCTTATGAAGACAGGCTGAGGGAGCTGGGCTTGTTCAGCCTGGAGAAAAGGAGGCTGCAGGGAGACCTCATTGCAGCCTACCTGTATTTAAAAGGGGGGTTAATAAAAAGGAGGGGAATCAACTTTTTACTTGAGTAGATAGTGAGTAGCACAAGAGGGAATGGTTTTAAGCTTAAGGAGGGAAGGTTTAGGTTGGATGTCAAGAGGAAGTTCTTCACAATGAGAGTGGTGAGGTGCTGGAACAGGCTGCCTAGAGAGGCTGTAGATGCCCCGTCCCTGGAGGTGTTCAAGGCCAGGTTGGATGAGGCACTGCACAGCTTGGTCTGGTACCAGATCTGGAGGTTGGTGGCCCTGCGTGTGGCAGGGGGGTTGGAACTTGCTGATCCTTGGGGTCCCTTCCAATCCAGGCCATTCTGTGATGCTGGAAATCTACACTGACTAATTAATAGAAGACGTGCTTCATTATTGTTTAGATATATATTTTTTCCAAAGAAAGAGCATATTAAAGTTGAAGCATGAAGGATTAAACACTTAAATATTAGAAAATGCCGGAATTAACTGTGCAAGCTTACTTCCTAGCTTTTTGTGCATAACATGATGTCTCTTGGAAGTACCCTATTCATGCTTTTTTTTTTCTCCACTGACTGCTTTTTCAGTGTATAAATGATTGACGTGATTGGAGCCAAATCAGGTTTACATATTAATGGATCTCATTTTTGTCCAGAGTATGGAGGATAAATTAGTTATTAGGTGTTGTAAAGGGTAAGAGATGATGATGGAGATGATTGTGTGGCTCAAAGGATTTGGGACATGTCCATGACACACACATAAATCAACTGAAATGTGTAACAGATGCTTATGGAGTACTTAATCATGTGGAATTTAGTGTACTGTGATGCGTATGTGGTAGCAGCAATAAGTAAAGTGAACTTCCACAGATAACCTTAATTCTGGCTTTTCTTAAATTTTGAGTACTTGATTTTACAGCCTTATGTTGTTTCTTTATCCTCTGCATTCGTATCGGATGTCTCTCTCCTCTACATTGCGTGGGTGCCAGCAGGAGGATCATTGAGAGAGCGTAGGAGAGACTGACTTCCTGCTCTTGTATCAAGTGACCAGCCTCTGCCCGGGAGCAGCAGTCAGGGGAAATTCTGCGCTCTCATAGCCGTGGAGTGGATGGAGCATGTGCAGTTTGGTCAGCACTAGGAGCTGTGAGGGGGTTCGGCATGCTTGGTCATTCTGTGGGGATGGCGCATGTACAGTCCAGTCACACCCAGGAGCTGTGAGGTGGAGGAGCATGTTCGTTCAGTTGCTTTTGGGAGTAGCACACGTGCAGCCTGAGGGCAGAATCTGCACAGCCTTGATCTACCGGCATCAAATCGATCCGTGCTGAGCCTGTACAGACTGTGGCATGTCCCAGAGATTTAGTAGTTGATCCAAAATGAGGCACAGATAGAAGGTGGACCGAGTCCCACCCCCAAAGGAAATGGAACTCTTCTGCCACGTTTCAGGCTTACTCCTTCGTGTGGTGGAATGCCTACAATATTCCAGAGGAAATTTCCCTTTTTTAAAGGGGACAAAAGCTTGGCGAGCAGAAATGGCTGGATAATTTATACTAAAATTTATCCATACAATTCAGTTTTAAGTCAAATACCCAGCATGAAATTTTCTAGTAATTTTTTTTTTGTCTAAAGTAAAATAAAATTGTTCAGCTTTTTCCCCAAGTGTAGTATGTCAGGAAAGACTAAGTTACAATGCTAACAGTCTAATGTTATAGTAGGAAATGATGATATTTATTCAGTGTTTCTGTTTTCTGTTATACTGTCACTTGCATGTTTCTCAGTAGTACATCTGTTACAATACTACTATTTTTATACCTTTCAAGCAACTTCGTGCAAATGTCATTAAACCACTGAACTAAAACATTCCCTTCCATCACCTGGACTGGTGGATGAAGCAGATAGTCAGAAGATATCTGTCTTTAGCTTTTATATTCCACGGCTACTAGGATCAAGAAATGAGAATTCTCTTTCGTGTCCTGATGTTTGTGCATAGCTCATAATCCCAAATTCAACATCGTGTTTTTAATATTAAAATGTGTAAGAGAAATCCTTAACTTCTTACAGATTAAAAAAAGCACTCTGTTACCCCTGCATACACAGTTGTGTTCTCATGTCTTGAAATTCACTTAATATAGGCTCTCTTTCAGCCTTTCTTACAAAACTGAAAGTTATTTCAAAATGCTTTCTGTGAAATTTAAGTCATGAAGTCAGTTTTATTTCACTGTTGTACAAAAGTTGATCTGTGAAAGTCACACAGCCATCTTTATTAATGCTGATGAAGCATAAAAAATGCTGTGAGATAGCATGTGAAGAACTAATAATATTTCTTCGGGTTCAGTGGATTATTTTTCTTTCCATAGGTAAAAGTAGAGAACCTGAAAGAAGTCCAACCTCAATGGAGAACAGTCGAGAAGAGGTAGGAATAAAAACGCTTTTGACTAGTCTAGAGTGGCTAATGTGTAGGAAATATTGCCATTAGCAATAAGTGCTTCAAGAATATTGACAGAGCCATATGCAGAAAATCTCCTGTTTGCTGAATAGAAACTTCAGCTGTAAAATATACATTTAAAAATAGTTAAAATTCGGAATGAAACTGTGATATGGGCATGCAAACCAGCTTATTTTTCCGTCATCTCCTTCTTTAAATTATTGAAATACTCAAGTTTACTTGTTAGTCTTATGTACAACAATTCCTGTGTAAAATGTTTCTTAATGCACTTTTTATTTGTTTTTAATTATCTGTAAGAGGTGGTGACTTCTGAGATGCATTGTTGGTGCTCAAGTGAATGGAACAAGAAGATGCTTCTGTTGACAGGTGACTTGATCACAAGTGTGGTGACTTTTTTTTTTCTTATTTTTTAGGGTGGTAGTTCTTCAGAAAGAGTCACGTTCTTAGGATCGTCACGCTCAAAAAGGTTGGTGTGGAAAACAAAAAGAAAGAAATTACTTTCTATCATCTGAAAGTATGAGAAGTCTCTGTGCTGTGCCAGATGCTGGTAGTATGCACCATTTGAGGTCCACAGAGCTAGCAGAGTTCTAGTATGACAAAGGCATTGCACCATATTTAAAATGCAAATGATTTTTCATGGTCAGAGGTTGAGATCATAAAGCTTAATTTTTATTTACAACAATACAGTGGGATTATCCTACATTTTATGACTATTCAGGATTTAACAATTGCTTAAACAATTATTACTTTTCCTCTTGCTCTTTCAACACATGGGATTCTTTCAGTGATGTAAGTTGGGGCATACAGAAAAAAGTTTTAGGTACCTTATTGGTGGAGAACCAAAATGTGCTAAAAGTTGTCCTGGGCAGGAACTGTACCTTTGATTTAAAAATAAATAAATAAATAAGAAATCTGGAGTTAACTGTTTACCAATTTGAGACTGCGGAAGAAAAATTGTATGCGACCTAAATAGCATCAGTCAAGCCTCCTCTAGTAAAATTCCTGCTCATTCTGCTGATGTTCTTTGTGCTTTTTTTTTCTTTCTTTTTTTTTTTTTTTTTTTTCCAAATTTGTTTATTATCCTGGTATACTGTGTAGATCAGTGAGCTCTTCTAAGTGCCAGCCTTGAACAGCTTCCTTCTTAGTGTTCTCCACAAAGTGTTCTGTGTCTCTGTTTTCAGTCTTACAGTTAACCACGTTTGTTCGTTGTATCACACCTGTTGGAATTAAATGACATTCTTCATTCTCTGTTGTCTGTTTGGCTTGATTCTGTATTTGCAAGTTTGGTTTTGTGTTTGACTTTAATTTCTCCCTTCTGAATTCATTCTCCTGCCAGTCTTTTTTATTTAGAGCCTTTCAGTAGTCCTGTTTTTTTTACTTCCAGTCTATCATTAAAGGTATGGTTGCTCATGCACTTACTGCACTGTGTCTGATACTGAGAAAAACAGCATCCTGCATTGACTTCAGTAGTTCATGTATTACCTTCAGACCACAGTAAATTACTCTCTATCGATTAATATATTTTTTCCTGCCATGACATAGTATATTCATTCGTGTTAAGGGGTTCAGTTCTGAATTATTTTTATGTGAAATTTTGGCTACCGGTTTTCATATTAAACAGTCAGCTTTTTAATTTCTTTCTGCACTTCCTATATTTCCTTGCAAGTGTCTTTTCAGCTGTGCTGTCATTTGCTAATATCTGTGTGTTCTCTTCGGGCTGCCTGTTAAAATTGGAACAATGTTTAAGATTTCTGAGCATTCATCCAATTGGGTTTTATTCTGGCTTTTTTTTTTTTTTTAATTTCAAATAAAAGTGTGACTTCCTGCATACCTTTTTAAAAACACATCAAACCTTGATCTGACCTCCCAGAAACCCTCAAACCGAATAGTAGGCATGTGAAAAAACAGTAATCCTTAATTCATTTATCTACTTAATTCACCTAAGAGGGTAGAGTTCCATGTCCCAATACCAGGTAAATTGCCGTGCAGCTTATTTATTATAATACCTCAGAGCATTCTGCTTTATGTTTTAAATCGATGAAAGTGCAGGTTTCCCCAATTGGCATGGTGTTCTGCTTGCAAAGTACCAGGCTTACCTGTACCACAATATGTAATATTTGTCACAGTATGGATTTTTTTCTGTCTGTGCAGGAAACCTACAGTTGTAACAAAGTATGTTGGATCAGATGAGGAACAAATCTTAGATGAGACTGTAAATGAAGATAATTCAAATGAAAACTCAGAAAATGATGTTGATATGAAAAGCTTGCCTAAAGGTAGTTCACGTCCTTCTTTATTTCTGAATTCAACAAATAGAAAAGATTATGATGCAGCATAGGTACTTAAGTAGAATGCACATGTATTAGTAAAATACCTCTCCTAGATCCTGTTGACTTTATATATAAATATATATAAACGTTCGTGTGTGTCTCCCTCCCCTTGCAAACACTTGTAAGAGGAAATCCTGTTTCCAAGCACTTTTAAGTTTGAACCCATCATACTTAAAGATGTCATGTACCAGGATGTGCTGATGGCTCAATTTCAAATGCTTATGGACCTTTGTGTGAAACCATCATGTAACAGAGAAAAAATTTCTATTCTTAGAAATCTCAAACTCTGTAACTTGCAAATCATGTTTGTTTTAATTTATTTTATTCTTCTGGCTCTGGAGTTTATTGAGAAATAGAAAAGTGAGACTAAATGTGGGGGCAGAGTCATTATTCTTAAGGCACCCTTTAAAATAGTCATTACTATAAACCTACATTCTGCTCTCTTTAACTGTAGTGAGATTTTGATTAATCTCATCTATTTCTTACCTCTGAAAGTTAAAGAAAACCTTGGTGAGACTGCTCCTATTTACTCCATGAGAAGCAGTTCTTGAAGTACCTTTTCTCAGAATGTTAAATTATTTCTAGGGTCTTTGTAACGAAAGTGTTAAAACCGAGTTCCAGGTAGGAAAGATGTTTTATTTAATTCGTATAATTTCAGTTAGTATTGTACTTTGTTAACATAAAAGTAGATTTTTCTGAATTTTACTAAAGAAAAAAAGATTCTCTTGCTTTCTCATTTATTTCATATTGAAATAAGATGAGGGAAACTGGATGGAAGGGGAAATAGAGAGAAGAGTAATTACTTTAAGGCTTCCGGTAGGTTTAAGTGACCCAACTGAAGTCCTTTAGTTGCAGCATGATGCTGGAGATGCTTTCCCAGCAGTGTGATAATTCTCTTCTGCACATATCACATCAGGGTAGGCAGTGCAGTATTTACTTCTCATGGCCTTTTCAGTCTTCAATTTTTGTTCTACAGCTGCAAAATGGACACAGCTTGAAGTGTGTGGTGTTTTATTTATTAATTTATTATTTCCTTTTTTGTGCTGTGAACACCTGTACATTCAAAACTTTTGAGTATTAGTCAACAAACTGCACTTTTTTTTTCAAGATACTATGTTGACATTTATTTAAAAAAGACTTTTGCACTTAATTTGGATGTGTAATGGTTTCCAATTTCTAAATGAAATTATTCTAGGTACAGTGGTTGTACAGCCTGAGCCAGTGCTGAATGAAGACAAAGATGATTTTAAAGGGCCTGAATTTAGAAGCAGAAATACCGTTAAAATGAAACCTGAAGTCCCCAAAAAGCGTGGAGGTAAATACAATTTAAAACATTTATTGAAGTGGGTTTAAATTGCTGCTTTTGACCACATTTGGTACATCTAAAAATTGTTCATATTTCTAATAAATTATCCTCAAAATACCTCCACTCTTCTGGCTTTTTGTTCAATAAAGGATAATAGCTGGCTGATATTAGCCTCCATTGCTGCCCCTGCAATGCAGCAGTGAAAGCTAAGAACAGTTCTCATTAAACCTCTTGTTTTCAGTAGCTATAGGATGCATCATTAGGTACTCCATATGGACCCTTCTGGCTTTGTATTCAGAATAGTTGCTTACTTGGAAGCAGATGTTACAAGTATTCCTTTTTTTAAGGAATTACATTGGAATACCACTGGTAGGGGAACGCTCACTCTCCAAGACAATGATCGTGTTTGAGCAGGGACACATATAGACATGACTACCTGTCAGTGGTAACAAGAAAGCTCAAACCTCTGATGGAATTCAAAGGCTTTTACAGATTTTTTGAAAAAACTTGTGGGAAATTCCCAACCAGTAGTGCCCTTTTAAGGATTGTCTTTGGACAGCTGCTTTGCCAGCTTGGTTTTGTATAGCCTCTGCTAAAATTGAGATGTTATGTAGGTAGTAATTAGTAGCAATTCCTCTCTCTCATATATTTCCAAAAGTTAGATGGGCTCTTTTACATGCATTAGATCTTCCTGTTGTGTCATTTGAGATACCTGCTCTCTTTTTAGTGTGTTACAATTTCGTAAGTGCTCTTTATCTGAGGATGAAGAAAAGTAAAACACAGCTATGAGGAAGTATGTAGGGGGTTGTGCTTATGTTCTGTTGCATCTCTAAATTATTGATCTTTGAAAGTTAGTTCAGTTGTATAAATAGAATACTTTCTATCTAACGTAGAGGGTTATTTTTTACAGTTGTGTTGATAGCAGTTTTACAAGAGATCCAACTAAAATCTTGAGGGCTATAACATTGCATAGGGCCGGTTTGCTTGAGCTTTATGGTCTGTGTGTGCATCCTCAGGACAGTTCATTTGACATGCACTCCCAGCTGTTATTTTTCCATCCCTAGAGAATTTGATGGCATTCCGTTGTGTATCGGGACTAGCTGATTGTGCTAGTTCCTTGCAGGAGGTAATGGTTTTGGAAAGAATATCAAGAGTTTGCTTAGACCAGAGTTATCAAGAGTTATCAGGCTTGTCAAGAGTTTGCCTTTCCTGAGGTCAAGCTTAGCTCCCTGCTGGTAAATCTTTGACTGTTAAGCTCCTGTCTACTTTCTAGAAATTGGGGTAGGTACTGCCTGCTGCTGTGTTGTCCCGGTTTCCAGAACAGGAAAGGTAGGACTGCAGTCCTGACTGCAGTCTGCCTCAAGAGCAGCTGGATTAGGAATGTATTTGAAGGGTTTTGATTTGTGACACCCACAGAAATAGTAGCGCAGATACATTTATTCTACACTTGCTACATGCAAGTTACATGAAGTGGCCACTGCCTTTCTCTTGCTGCTAGAATGGGATGCTTGGCCTGTGCTCAAACAAGATTAAGCATTACTGCTTTAAGCAGGTAAGCGTGCAGTCCCAGTAACTTGATATCCAGAATTCTATGCACAGTACACATAGATAAATAATAAAATATATTTTTTAAAAAGCCAGCACACCTTTTTCTTTGCAGATTGGATCTTTCGTATTTTCATTAGGATTTACAGGTGTAATTTTATAAGAAATATTAGTAGTAGTGGAACTGTCCTGCCTTTCTAGCATCCAAATGGCCTTAAGCAGTACTATAAGGCATTGTGCCAGTCCTTACTTTCAGGTTTCCTGTCCACAAAATGGTTATGACTGTATCTTTACTAACAAACTCATAGGTAGGAGTGTTTTTAAAACATTTTCTCAGTGCTAATGAATTAGTTGTTACTTAATTTCTTCAGACCATTATCCTTTGTAGTAGTGATGTGATTTAAAGATTGACCTCATAATAGATTCTTTTTTCTAGTGCCAACTTGCAGACTTTAGGAAGAAGGCAGTAGTATTTCCCCTCAAAGTTATAGAGAAGTTGGAAATGGCTTGAGAATTGACAACAAACAGCTTGTTCCTCTCAGTTTCTTGTATCCATTTAAGGACTGCCATATTTTAAAAAGTCTGAGTAGTCCTCTATGCTGCTTGGTATAAAATAAGGCAGTATTCTTTTCTGAGTAGTACAGTATGATGCATGTAAGTATTTGAGATTTGCCAACAGCATTTGGAACAGAGGCACTTTGAGGTTGTAAGGGGTGCTTTGCAGATCTACAAGCTCTGCAGTACATGCATGACTGCATTTGAGAACAACAAACTCTGAATTCACAATTTCAGACCTGGTATTTTCACTGCATTGTAACAGTGTATTAGTTCATACTGGACTTCAGTTGATCTGAAATTGTATTTTAGTAGCAACTAGCTAGTAGCTTGTGCGGTCTTTGCCTATTTTCACTCAGTTCCTTAATATTGTGGTATTGATACTTGGCTATAATTCAGGGGTAGTTGTTCTTTAATGTATGGCCTTTACTGAGGCTACAACCATGAAGTTAACTATTTGAGATAATTTCCTTGTGTTACTTACTGTATGTGACAGCACAGAGCATGTTACAGTTAAGCAAGGCTGTGTCAAACTTCTGTCCATTTGATCCCAAAATAAGTTTTTGGTAGCATATAGATTTAGTGTATGAACTGTCTGAAATGTTTTTCCTTTTCCCTGAAAGCATCACTCCTTCTGAAAAGTGTCTCAGTAGTACTAGTTAATGGGTTTGAAAGATCGGCAGGTCGCAAGCCTTCCAGTGCTGAATTCACCACCTTTGAAAATGAATTGGGGGATTAACATTAAGAGATGTTTTCTTAACTAAATGTAGGTACAGCACCAGAGTAGTACACAGAATGTTGGAGGAGTCAGCAACATGGTGAGAACATATGTGTTATAGGAAAACTGTAGCTTAAAAAGAAAAAAAAATCAAAAAGGGAACAAAAAGTGAAGAAGTGTATTTCAGACAGTATTTATAAGCATTTCATTTATGTAATGGTTTTCCATAGTTCTTGTTGAGAAATTAAAACTATATGTGAGAGAATCAGCACAACAAAAATGTTAATTGAAATGTTACTTTATGAACTAAGATTTAAAGAGGAAAGAAGTGCAGAATATCAGGGTTCATTTGAAAGCTTTTTAATGGTGACTTGCATATTTAAGTGTATTCTCAGTAGTTGACCAGCTAATCTCTATTAAATCTCCCAAATGACAAAACTTATTTTGGTGCCAAGTATTAGGAGCATAAAATCTAGAAGAAAATTATTTCCATCTTTAAATGGTGAGTGATACAGAAAGATCTCTGTAATGGTAGGTGTTAAAGAACCTAACAGAAAAAATACTGTAAGAAAATGAAATAGGTATATATACAGATTTTGTTTTAAAAAGACGTCAAAATGAAAAAAAATAACGTGTGGTTTATAATCCTCTCTATAGAGGAAGGACTGCATGGAATTGTAAGCTGTACAGCTTGTGGGCAACAGGTGAACCATTTTCAAAAGGATTCAATCTATAGACATCCTACATTGAAAGTTCTTATTTGTAAGGTATGTGGTAAACAGTTCTACAGTTTGTGTTGTTTGTTTTTGTTTGAAATGTCATGATTAGTGGATTTGGGTGGGATTTTTGTGGGATTAGTTCTTGCTTTTTAGTTTGTAAATCTTTAGCTTATAAATTTTTCAGTCGTTAATTGCTAAGGAAACCAGAAGTAGAAAATGAAAAAGTAAATGCAGCTTAGAAATTAATATTCCCATTTTTTTGTATAGTCCAGCTAAACTTACTGTGTAATGCATTTTTTTACAGGTGTAAGTCTGTACTTTCAGTGAATTCTCAATGTTAGACGGTCTATCTAAAATTTGTGACTACCTGTAATGTTATTGTAAGAATAGATTCAATTCTGGATCTCCTCATAAAGCACTACATGTAGAACAGTGTTAAAGTAAGATGTGGAAAGATAGCTTTAATCCATTTCAGTTTCAGTTGGACAGGTCCAGGACTGATAATCTATGGCAACCTCTGTAATAATGGTCTAGTCCATAGTCCTAAACCAGCATCTGGTTCTGCAGTTACACAGTTATAGTGACTTCAATTTAGGTTGTAAAATGTCAGTAATGGAAGAGACAAGGAACAGGGGAGGAAGGAAATTTCGACCTCCTGTTGTGGAAAACTCTGAATTTTCAAGGAAGTGTAGAGATATGATCTATCTTCAGAGATTCTGTGTTTATAGATAGTCTCAGACATACAGAGATGCAGATTTCAGTTACAATGCACATTTAGCATTCCCTTTTGTTTCCTTCTTTGTGCTTCTTCTCTGCATCCTAGTTAATGTTACACATTCAGCTGGCATACTATCCCAGACATGTCCAGTCTAACGTTCTGGTTCATTTCTTCTACTCATTCTGTCTTGTTTCTTTCTATAAAACATACTCAGAAAAATTAGCATACTGAATGACTATTTTCAGTCTCCGCTAGAGCCCTCTTGTTCCAAGATTTGAAAATCCTTAATCTGTAATGGTACACGTTCATGTGATGTATACAAGTATCCAGTTCATTTTTGAAATTTATTTAAGGTGTTGGGTTCCATAACAGCTCTTGACTGTTAAGTCTGCAAGTTAATTACATCGCATATTGTTTCCCACCATTTTTGTATATGTTTAATGAATACGACTATATGATTGTGTGAGAGAGTAATGGAAGTTCTTACCCGCATGTTCTGTGTCTTCCATGTCTTCTTTCTTGCTGTTCTAATAAACAGCTCTATGCTTTGGAGTCTTTCTTCAGAAACTGTGTTCTCTTGACTCCAAATATTCTGTCAGGATTCGAAACATCAGCTTTTATTGTGGGCTCTGTTTTTATTTTATTTTATTTTATTTTTTATTTGATTGAATGGATGTTTAACATTCCATGTAAAGAGATGTAATCACTTTAAGTTAAGAGATGTCAGCAACTGAACTTCTGATGAATTCTCAGTTCACTGGTTCATGGAATGTAAGGGCAAAAGTTAGCTGATAGCTTGTATTAATCCATGTGCAAAGCAGAGCTTCAAGTTTAGGAGAGCTTTCTTTACTGATGACTGGAAAAAAAGTCAGAATTTAATTCAGAGGCTTCAGCAGATGAAGCCACTGCTACTGCTACATGTGCATATTACTTTCCTACAGTTACCAGCTTTTCCATGAGGATACTTAGTCTGCTCCTGGAAATCGAATACTTGGATGTTAACATCAGGATGAATACTGAAGACATTTCTATTTAAAATTTTGTGGTATCAGTGGCAAACATAAAGAACAGGTAGCAGAAAACTATGTAGGGTTGTGCTGGGGAGATGTAATTTTCTTTCTTAATGTGATATTGATGTTCCTGGAAAATTGGCAGAAAACACTTTTCTAGGTTGAAGGCTTTCAGTTGATGTTCTAGAATCTGCAAATATTAGGCCATAAAAAAGAATCTGTTACTTAATTTTCAAAAACCTTATGCCATCTAAATAAGAAATCACGATTTGAAACCTGTTGTATCTAAGAAAGATGTTTTTTAGGTTCATAATGAACTTTAAAAGATTAGAATATTGAGTACCTTTGCAAGTGATGCTTTCAGTGCCTCTAGTACATGTTGAAATTGTATGAGTTACTGAAATCCATTTGACATAGTAAAAAATTGCTTGTTTTATCTCTTTATTTGCAGACATGCTACAAGTATTACATGAGCGATGACATTAGCCGTGATTCAGATGGAATGGATGAACAGTGTAGGTAAGTGTATTGAAACTTAAACAACACTCAGATCTGCTATTTTTTCTTTCTTGCTTTAATGAAATTGACCACTACAGAAGAGTTCAATCAATAATCATTTTTTATGAAGGATTGCTCAGTCAGTGGGTTTTTTGGAGGTATTTTGTTGTTATTTTAAATAATTAACTGGAAAACATTTTGTAAAGAAATCTTGTAGTAAACACTTGGGAGATACCAAGTTTTTGAATTACATGTTACCATGCAAATATTTTAATTCAAAGGTGGGGGTAGAATCTCACGTTCTAAACCCTGTGAGTCACAGTAGCTTACTTTTCCAGATGTGTAACCCAGTCAAAATTCTGTAGTTTTTGCTGCCTGTGCACTTGCTTATCAAGTCAGTTTTCAGGTCTTCATCAAAGACCATGGAATCTAAATGTAGGTGATGTTTTTTTCCCTTCGTTCATGCACAGTAATACACCAGTGAAGGCTAGAAAGACTTAAGCTGATTCTTTTGCTTGAAAACAAACCAAAAAAATACATCTCGGCCAGAACATGGAAAACCAGGTTTAATTACTTTGTTTAAGGTTGTTGCTGAAATTGTTTAGCAGTTGCTGGCCTTTTCAGCTTTTTGAACTGTTAATCAAGCACCTTAATGTTCTGACTTTGTAATTCAGTTGAGTGCTTTTCAGTTTCATGATGTTTATCATCTGAATTTTTAAAAAGTAGCTGCATCATCAGTGAAAAATATGGAAGCTTCTCAAACGTCACCTTGATTACAGGGAGATAAGACTTTTATATTTCTTATGTCTTGTTTCAGGTGGTGTGCTGAAGGTGGAAATCTGATTTGCTGTGACTTTTGCCATAACGCCTTCTGTAAAAAGTGCATTTTGCGCAACTTGGGTAGAAAGGAGCTGTCAACCATACTGGATGAAAATAACCAGTGGCATTGCTATAGCTGTCATCCAGAGCCTCTATTGGACTTGGTGACTGCGTGTGACAGCGTGTTTGAAAATTTAGAACAGTTACTGCAACAAAACAAAAAAAAGACCAAAGTTGAAAGTGAAAAAAGTAAAATATATGACAATACAGTCAAATTTTCTCCAAAGAGAAATAATTCAAACTGTAATGGTGAAGAAAAAAACCTAGATGATTCGTATTCAGGTTCACTAACATATTCTTATAAAGCACTAATGGTGCCAAAAGACATGCTTAAGAAAACAAAAAAACTGGTTGAGACTACAGCAAATATGAATTCCAGTTTTGTGAGCTTTTTGAAAAAGGCTGCAGAAAATTCAGAAGTAAGCCCAGCTGTGCAACTTCGTCAGCTAAAAGCTTTTAGATCTGTGCTGGGTGACATCAAGAAAGCTCATGTGGCACTAGAAGAAGGTCTGAACCTGGAGATTCAAGCTTTGGATGTTAAAATCAAAGAGAAAAATACCAAAGAGAAAAAAACTGATGTTAGATCAGAAAAAAATGAGGTGAAGAAAGATGAAGGAAAGGAACATGTGGCATTAAAAGGGGATGACACTGTTAAGAAGCAGAAAAAAGTTGTATCAGAACAGCCTGACAACGAGCCAATGGATCAAGATGTTTCGACAGTAGAAAAAAAAGACAGCAAGCGTACAAGTGGTGAAGATAAAAGGTCTGGCACAAATGAGGAACCTCAGTATGAGCCTAATAGTACAGAGGCTTTAGACATGGATATAGTGTCTGTTCCCTCATCTGTTCCTGAAGATATTTTTGAAACTCTAGAATCTGCTATGGAAATTCAGACTGCAGCAGATGAGCAAGGGAATGGAAATAGCGGAACAGATCATGAGCATCCAAATACAAAATTGACCACTCCTTTGAAAGATACCAAAGGATCTAAACTGAAAACATCAGCTAAAGGAACCAAGGAATTGATTGTGAAATTGACTCCTGTATCCCTTTCAGAGTCTCCATTTAAATCTGAAGATCAAGACAGCAGTCTGGAAAAGGGAAGCAAGGATGAAAGAACAGAAAAATGTGATTCTGTAAAGCAGAATAGTAATGCTGATAGCGAACGTTCCACAGAGAATGAAACAGTCTCACTTGCAGAGGAATCCGATCTCAGGAGATCACCCCGTGTGAAGACCACACCTCTGAGGCGCCAAACAGACGTTAATCCTTTAACATCAAATTCAGAAGAAGATAGCAATGACACAAGCAATGAAAAACGTAAGAGAAGATCATCAAAACAGTCAAGAAGGAAAAAAGATAAAAGAAACTCTTCTGACAGCGCAGTTGATGGCCCTAGGCCTAATAAACTTTGTAAATCAAAAAAGCCAGCTATAGTAGATAATAGTTCAGATTCTGATGAGATGCCAGCTGTTCTTAAAGAAGTAGCTATGATGAGTCGCAGTTCTTCAGATATCGACAGCAATAGCGAATTACCAGCAAAAGATCAGAAGACTTCAAGCGTTCTGAAGGATCAACCAGTGATGGACGAAAATGGAAAGCGGAAAAGAAAAAGTTCCAGTTCTGGTTCAGATTTAGATGCCAAAAGGGGCAAGTCAGCTAAAAATTCTGCTACCGCAAAAAAGAAGCGGCAGAACTATTCAGATTCTTCGAACTATGATTCTGAGTTAGAAAAAGAAATTAAGCATTTGAGTAAAATTGAGTCTGCAAAAAAAGCTAAGAAAAAATACTCACGGAAAGAAGATAGTTACGATTCTTCTGAAGAAGAGCAGAGAAAGAAAGTTAGTAAGAAAAAGGTCTCTCCAAAGAAACAAAGAGGTAAATCTTCTGAAGATGATGCTGCTGAAAAGTCATCTCCAGAGAAGGAGATTAATCATTCATCTGAAGATAAAAAAGTTAGCGTGGGGTCAGTTGCTAAAGAAAAACTAAAGAAAAACTTAAAAGAAGAAGCTTTGAAGGGTAAGCTTGATGAGTCTTCTGATGCTGAGAAGTCCTTACTGGAGAAAGAAGAGAGTAGTCCTAAAAGTATTAAGCTAACTGAAGCTAAGAAAAACAAGGATTTTAAGAAGAAAAAGGCACAGGAAGATTCTTCTTCAGAGAGTACTGAGC
Source organism: Centrocercus urophasianus (assembly GCF_019232065.1). Classification (NCBI taxonomy): domain Eukaryota; kingdom Metazoa; phylum Chordata; class Aves; order Galliformes; family Phasianidae; genus Centrocercus; species Centrocercus urophasianus. The sequence continues at coordinate 12,646,058 of NW_024884800.1, read as the reverse complement.
AATATGCAAAGAAGGAACACAGTTTTGATTCTTCAAAAGAGAAATTCAAAAACAAAAAAAGATCAGAAAACAAAGAGAAGAAATCAGAAAATTTGAAACAGAAAATCTTAAAGAAAGAACAAGAGGATTCCTCTTCTGATGTTGAAAAGTCATCTCCAGAGAAAGGAAGTTGTAATTCTTCTGAAAATGACAAGACTAAAAATGAAACAGTGGTTAAAGAAAGGAAAAGGAGGAATGTGAGAGAGAAAGTACCTAAAAGAGCACAGGTTGATTTATCTTCTGATGCTGACAAATCTCCCCTGAAAGAGGAGAGTTCTTCTGAAGATGCTGTGCAAAGTAAAAGACGACCTGAAGTGAAGGAAAAGAAAAAAATAAGCCAGAAAAAGAAAATTACCAAGAAAGAGCAGAATGAGTCGTCCTCTTCTGATGAGGAGTCTTATGAAGACAATAAGAAAAAGATTAAAAAAGGATCTGTGAAAGAAAATAAAAGGAGTAGCTTAACAGAGAAAAAGAAAATATCAAAAAAGGTTATTGTCTCTTCCTCCTCCTCATCTGATAAGGAAGAAAATGAAGAGCAGAATTCCACAGGTGATGGAAGCAGTGATGAGCAGAAAATTATGCCAGTGACTGAAAATTTAATGCTGTCTGCTGGTACAGGATTTTGTCAGTCATCAGGTGTGCAAAATATTTTTATTTACACCTATTATTAACCAATGAATTATGGACATTTGTAAGATTTGGGTAACGGTCTAATAATCCCCAACTGAATTATCTGTAAGGAGATAATCATACGCTTAAAAGTTTGCAGCCAGTTAAGTTTTTGAATTCTGATAGAGAAATGGCCGTGTCACTTACCATATAGCTCATCATTTCTGAAGTAAAAGGTGGAGAGGCTTAAGAAGCTGTAGTCACAGTCTGTAATTCCAACAGATGTTTCCTTGTGGCGTGGCTTTCAAAAGTGCTTGTATTCTTTTTGGCTGCTCCAGTACTGATAGCAGAAACTAGTTTTAAGTAAGTAGATACCTGGAGAATTCAAATGAATTTAGAGCATATAGTTATGCAGTTGAGATGCCTCTAAAACCTGTGGCATTATAATATACATTTAGAAAGTCGTGGAGATTGTGCATCGTGTGACCTTTGCAGCATTAAAGCACCTGTTGTCAATTAACAGAAACGTCATCACTTACTGTTTTCATAGCAGTTTACTTAATATTGCTGCTCTTGTTTTTTTCAAGACGAATTGCTCCTTCATCAATGCCTTATATCTTCAGGAAGTTAACAGAAATGTTCAGAACTACAGGATTTGGGTGGTTGGTTTTAGAGAACTTAAAAAGGAAGGGTAATTTTCTTGTTACCTGGACTCTACAGATGTCTGTAAGAAATGAATTTGCGAGTAAAAAAAACCCTGAACTATTTGCTGTTGATTGCTGTAACAGGGAAGTTGTTTTCTATTTGCTCATTTCTAATGATGTTTCAGAAAACTTTCTGTCCATGACTTTACTGTAACTGTTGACTCCGGTATCTCCAAGTCATTAGTGAAGTTGCGAGTTAAAAATGATAACACTGTAATGTATTTGTGAAGACAGCAGAAGGATGATGGTATTTTGGCTTTTAGAGAAACTCATTGTAGGTAGAGCCTTTTACGTATTACTGCTTAGTGCAAAATGAGGTAATTTTTGTGAGGACAGTAATTTTTAGGGAGAGAGGGAAAAAAAAGTATATAAAACATCTTATTCTTTCTTCTTCCTACCAACTTGATACCCATCTCTTCACGGGCGTTTCCTCCAGTTTACTTGTGAGAAGTTAGTTTTTGCAGCTGAAATGCAGCTTTGGATTTATAGAGCTATAGGAAAGAAAAATTGGATTAATGATATTCTGCATAATTACAGAAATAACAGGTGGAAAATAAGTTTCTTACTTTGCATGTCATACAGCCTTGTACTAAGTTTGTTTTTAGGATCCTGCAATGAACTGGGTTTAGGTAAGTCACTAGATGTATAGTACTGGCATTTGCAGTTTTTTTCCCCTGACAGCTGAAATTGTGCTTCTCCAGTGATATCATTGCTGAAGGGGTTATGCAAAGAGTTCTTTATGAAAGCAATTAATAATGGACTGTAGTCTGACAGTAACACATACTCAACAGTTCTCAGCTTCATTGGAGCATCAAATAGAGGGATAACAATGTACAAATGGGAAGAATAAGATGGTGAGGTGGGATAATTAATAATCTGATAGAGAACTGGGTGATTTAGTCTGAAGAGAGGGTGATAAAGCTGGGGAATCTTAAGTGCTGTCTTCTTAACTACTTTTGGGTGAGTATAGAGAAGGCTGAGCCAGGTGCACAATGAAAGGATGGGTGACTGAATGGAAGTTGCAGCAAGGAGATTTCTGATCAGATACTCTGAGAAAATTGTTCGTGTTGAAGGTGGTCATTGCCTGGAAGTGGTTGCCCTGTTGATCTTTGGAGTCCCTGACCTTGTGGATACTCAAAACTGGACGAGGCCGGATGAAGACTGATCTCACTGTGCAGTTAGCTCTCCTTTGAGGAGAAGCTGGAGTAGATAATATTCAGTGGTCTCTTGTAACCTTTTATGTTGTATATTTCTATGAGAATGCAGCTTTGCTATATGATTATAAGAGAAAGCAAATTTCCTTTCAATTTACTTGTGGTTTGATAGGCAAGTAAGTAAAGGCATCTCTCCTGTGGTTGAACAAGCTCAAGTTGTTAAGTGAGGCTTAGAATTGATTTAACCAGCAAGATGCTTCTTTTTATCCAGGCCAGGGAGTGAGGGACTTCTGTAATCATCTCTTAAAGTTTTGTCAAACATCTGGTTAGTGCTAGTTCCAGGACAGGCATATGTAAAAACAACTGGGAGCAAGCCTTCTGCAAACTGATTTTGGTCTGAAGAAAATATGGAAATGATGAATGAGAGGATATCAGTTCTTTAGAATGTTAGCATCTCCTTTTCTGAAGCTTGATATTACTAACTAAATTTGACTTACATGTGAGTCAGGGAAGAGAAAGGGGGAGGGTTTGGGAGTGTGCTAGAAACAATCTGCTATGTGGAATCCTCTCTGTTCAGTTAGGGAGGCACAGATGAACTTAGAGGCACATGTCATATTCTATAGTTCTCCCCCTGCTATGTGTTGCATTTAATTGTCCTGTGCTGTGAGACATTAACCATATTGTACAGCTGAGTTTTGATACTTGCTGTAAGGATAACCCATGTAATTCTCAAAATATGTCTTCACATGTACATAACAAATGTATATGCTTGTCTTTAACTTTGAAAGCAGAGATAGGCAAGTATTATTGTTCTGAAGTGTGTCTTAATAGCTATAGAGCAGCCTGGAATTTTAGTTGGTGACTTTTTGTTACAGAGCTCCTCAAATTGAGCTAATAGCTTCTTACAATCATCAGACAACTTATTTTTATATGGGAATTCTTAATTGTGGAGTCATAGAATGGTTTGGGTTTGAATGGACTTTGAAGATCATCCAGTTGCCATGGGCAGGGATGTATGCACTGTGTTATTTATTACAGGTTTTACATTTATTAAGTGTTTTTGTTTCCCCTTCCTCACACAGGAGATGAGGGAGAGGCTAAATCAAGGACTGTTCCAATGGAGGAGGAGGAAGATGATGATGATGACGATCCTGAGAATAGGTATGATTGCATCCATAAGGACCTTAAAAAGGTTTATATAACACACCCTAGGCGTGGGCGCAAACCGGCGCAACGGAAGAGCAAGCAGGTTGTAAAAACCAGGACTACCTGCCTTGTAAAGACTCGCTCACAGGCTTCCAGCAAGTTTGAACAAGGGGCCAGAGAACAGAGGCCAAAATCCAGAAATGCAAAGAAAGTATTTAGAAGTGTTAACTAACACACCTTGCATAGGGTGTGTTATAAACACACTGCACCGCTGTCCATTTTATGTTCATACTGAAAATGTGGGTGTTGTGAGAAGTGTTTCATTCAGGCAGGTAAAAACGTACTGCTGAGAAATGTGAATTTCAGTTAGTTACAACGTGAGTAGAAGGAAAAATTTTTTATCTGTGCAGTATGCAGTGCTGAAATCTTCACATACAGAGTTTGGTTTTTAATGTTGCATAATTTGCTTTTTTATTTGAAACACATTTTCTCAATAAAGAGAAAAAATGTATAGAAAGCATTATTATAGATATTTGAAGCTTTTATTTAAACTGAGTTCTAATCCATTATAGAATAATTGAACTCACTAATATGTTAGCTAAGCCCTGATTCTACAAAGAATGTGCAAAGGGGCAGCTGATACCAGAGACATCTTAATTATACATGTTAAGTCTTACATAAATATCTTCAAATTTGTGGCTTATGTATTGCTTCGGTCTCAAGTTTAATAAAAGCAAATTTATGTAAGATACACTTAGTTTATTAAGACATATTTTACCAATACTGTTGTAGTTACCAAAAGTAACCTGGCTAGAAAATGTAAAAGCTTCATTTCCTAACAAGTTAATGCATAACATAAAGCATTGCTCAACTGTGAGCTGGAGTTTCTTTTTTGAAGTTATTGTAGTTAGATTAAAGATTTGATCAACTAATTTTTATACAGTATTTCAGAAACTGATTTTTTTGCCATTTAGAACGTGTGGGACCAGCTTTGTAGCTTTGCACAATTTCTGATGGAGTCTTTTTCTGCTTCTGAGCCTTACTAGTTTAGAATATGGGATCCTTGTTTCACAGAGTTGTATGTTTTGGTGTGTGACTGAAGTAAATTTTGGAAACGCTGTTTTATATCCTTTACGCACCTCAGTTTGGCATCAAAATGTTGCTAGTAATGTAGCTCTTGCCTGTTTTCAGTCATCAAATTTAATTTTAAAGAACATTGCTTTTTAGGGTCTTGACAGCACAGGGTCATAAGCAGAACATGTAAGCATTGGCAATACAAGTGCTATTTCTTTTTTTAAAGACTCATTAATTACAGTCCTGTTTTGATTCTTTTTTTTTCTTCTTTTTTTGCTTCTTTTTTAAATGTTCTTGGGTTTTTTGGTTGATAACAGCCTACACTGTCAAAGTTCAGTGCTCACAGTACAAATGTTACTGAGTGATCTTCACTGTTAGTTTGGGCTAATTGATATTGAATAAATTAGAAATATCAATTTAGGTTTTAAAAATCAGTTTCTGTAATTTCATTTAAAGATGAATCTTTGTTGAAGTTTTTATTTAGGGAATATTCTGAATATATATTTTATGAAATGGGGAGGTGATGCGTCAATAAACAGTCCTGTCAATCTTCAGACAAGTTAACTGGTAACTGCAGTCTAATTTTACATTCAGCATGTGTTGCACTTAGCATCAAAATCAGAAAGATGAAATGTAAAAAGATGGAACAAATTTGAGAAATAAATAGCTTGTTTTTCTGTTTACTCAACACAGAGTGTTTAAATAGTTCACCTACTATTCAGATAAGTTGCCTATTTTCTTCCAGGCCAAAGAGGGGATATAGTAACTACTGGGTATTTGTAGTGTGGGAGCTTTCATGTTTACAAGTTTCTAGTTTAGATGTTCTGTTATTTGCATTCCTTTGGATGTGCATGACGTGAATATTACTAGTCTTGAAATAATTTTTTGCCAAAATGCAATATCCAAGTGGGTCATAATATGACAGACAGTGCTGTATGCTTTCATCTTATATTGTGTAATTATCTATTATTGGTCCTTCTGATCTTTTAAATGATACTGTTTAATATGTTTGCAGTAGTTTTGTTTATTAAGAAGTAAATAGTGTATTTAATGCAGAATGCCTTTAAGTATTTGATGGATGCAATAAATTTTTGTAAAACATTTTTCTTGTCCAAGCATTTAATTTAATACAACTCTGACAGCTTGAAAGTAAGACTGTTTCAGCACAGTATAGTATTTAGAAGAAGTTTGGCAGTTTTGACTTTTTTTAAGACGTATATGGTATTCCATGCAAACATTAATCTCTCAAAATATGTTTTAATTGGGTCTAAATGTTCAGCAGTGGATCAGCAGCTCGTTTAACACAGTAACCTTAGAACTTTACTGGAAGAAAGGTGGCTTTTATTAGCCACGTAGCCACGTACTTTTGTTCTCATAGGCTTGTTTTGGGCAACTTTGTTTCTACGTATTCTTAGTAGGTATTCATGAACACTACGTGTGAGTTCATATAATCTAATTGAAGAAAATTGGAGTGTTAGCATTGTCTGGTCAAGATTTTTGCAAGCTCTAAGCGAGTCCATCATATTGGCACTTCAGAATTCATGAGTGACGATGGTACGAATTGTCTTGTGGATTTTATCCCATGTCAGGAGAGGGTGCACCTAGTATTCCATTTTTGCTGAAATGTCTGAAGGATTGCTTAACTTAAGGGAGTCTTGTGCTGTTCATAAGCAGCTGCTAGGTAACTTCCCATTTGCCTCCTTATAAAAACATTTTTTCCTTTACTGCAGTTGAAAAATACATAATAACCAATTCATTTATGAAGGTATATTTTCAGTGTTATTCTTACAATGGTGTAGGATGTTTAAATCCTGATTAGAATATATGTATATATAATTTTATGTAAGAGTTCATTTTCATGTCCTGGTTGAGATTACAGCCCCATTCTTCAAGCTCTATATAAAGTTGGAAAGATGTCCTTATTACAAATCTTACGATGTGTTTAGACAAGATGCAGTGGGGCTAGGCAACGTGACGTGCTCAAGGTCACAGTAGCTGCATGGTAGAAATGAATGAAACCAGGTATTCTTTACTACCTGAAGTCCTGGGCTGGAGGTCATACAGTTCTCTGTTTTTCTTATTTAAAGCTTTTTGCAGCGTTCAGCTGTAAAATCTAGTTGGCAAAAGAATGTGTTTTATATCCTCGGTGCAAGTACGTGTTACCTTTTGATAGTACCTAGGTGTGTTGTGCTTTCTGCTCCATATGGATTGCTCTGGGAGAATGGCAGTGGAGGGATTTTCACACCATCGTGACTTGTTTTTCTTGGTGCTTACAGTTTGATGTTGGTACAAATGTTAAAATGTTACATCAAGGGCGTTCAGTTTTCATCCCTTGGGAGCCTGGTCACTTTAGATGGCTTTACATCTTGTAGTAGAAATGTGCTCATTTACTTGGAGTGGCACATTTTAACTTGTTCTGAAGTTTCAAAAATTCGGTACTGAATTTACTCTAAATGATGTAAACTGTTCATTACATCAGTCACTTGTCAGATACATTAACAAGAGTTAATCTGCCTGGTTCTAATATTGCTTACACTTCAATTCTGATTGGATGTGTGGTTACATTAAAAGTAGGACTCGTGAGTTCTGTACGTGTCTGAGCAGTGTCTTACATTTTTTGCCAAATGCCATACCAGTGGAAAGCACGAAAGAGAATGTAGCTGTTGTCACTCAACAAATAGTTCCATTTCCTTTTGATTAGAAGTAGTTGAGTCTTTATCCTAGTTAAAAATATATAAAAACAAGAACTAATTCATTAACATTATACTAAATAATTAGAAACTAATAAGCTCACCCAATCTGAAGAGTTATAGTTGATTGGTGGTTATGACGATGGTCAGTAGAGAAATAGCTGCACTTTTTTTTTATAGGTACTAGATTTTATGTCTGGGGGTTTTCTCTAGGTGAATGATGTGTTCACTGTTTTTGTTTTTCTTAAGTATTTCGTAAAGGTAAAGGTCAAATAAAAATGCTTGTCTTCTCTTGTTAAAAACCAGTCAATCTTGTTTAAAAACAAATCAGTACATTCTTAAAAGTGTCTTGTGTGAAAGGTAAGTATCCTTATCCACACTGAAGTTTTGTTATTTGCTGATACAATTGAGTGTGACACATAGCCAAAGGCAGTGTTACAAGGCAGTACTTTCAGGACCGAATTTGAAAAATTTGCAGTTATTTTTGGTGTTCCTGCATTTTTCTCTTCCAAAATACAGCACTGGTGATACTCTCATTTTTTAAACGAGACAGGTGTCTAAACTGATGCTGTCTGAGTTTCAGTGTTAGTTTGCGTGAAAAGCTTTAAAAACATAAAGGAAAGACAGTGGTATTCCAAGCAGTTTCTGTAGAAAGTCTTTTGAATCTTTAAAAGATGGAAGAAACATAATCTTAAGTTCTTACGTGACTTATTTATTCCTGATGCTATACATGATGTGATAATTATTTGGAAAAGAAAAAAAAAAGTCCCTTTTCAAAATCCTCTATGTAATGCAAACACTTTCAGAAGAGAATGTTACTCATCTATGGATTTCATATGGACCACTTTCTTTGGGTTCACAGTGTGATCTATTGACATATATAGAACTAAAAGCTCACCTGTAACATTGTGTTTTAGTTAACTATTTCTTTGCAAGCCATTCCAACAAAAAAAAAAAGGGAGGGGGGAATGGAGGGGTGTTTAGAATGGTGGATGGTTTGTGACACGTTGAGCTATCTTAAGTGGCTTCATGCTGTTTACCAAACCATTTTACTTCCATCTTTTAATAATAATCTGCATCAGCTTTAGAAACTTTCTGCAAAACAGTGTTGTTAAAATAGAAGATAACAGTGTGAAAGGTATGGAAAATCCCTGGGAAAATTCCTCCCGGAAAGTTGTTTTGTTTTAGAGATCTTCTATATGCTACAAAATGAAATGTTCTTTAAAATCATTTTCATAGTACTACCTAAATGTAACAAGTGTAATTTTGTAATACATAAGCAGCTGTATTTTAAGAGATCGACGTTCGTCTGCCAGTTCCAAGTGAAGCCTAGATTTTGGTTTTTGGATGGTTGTTCTGACTTAACAAGACTCTCCCATTCTGAACTTGTGCATGCAGTATACATTAAGTCTCCCAAAACGCAAGACAGACCAGATCTGACCTAGGAAAAAAAGCTTTTCATTTAATATTGATAATCATGTAATGGGAAGTATAATAATTCTAATACTTATATGAGGAGGGTTTCGTTCTTTCAGGACTTTTTTTTCCCTGGAAGTAGGAGTTCTCAGATAAGTCCACTATTTTCCTGTCTGTTTGGCACATCATTTCATACTTTCCCATGGATGTATATATTCATACAAGGTGGTTGTTATTTTTCTTTTTTTATGTTGCAAGAGCATGTAAAGAAACCGTTTTTTCCATAGTAGCTTTTTGCACATTAGCTGAAAACGTTACTGTGCTGAGATGGAAGTGGGAAGCTGTGGGGTTTGTGGAAATAAGGTGGTAATTTTCTTCTGAAGAAAAGTCCCAGGATGTTTGATAAACCTTTTACATCAAAGATTTTTTAATCTTTAATGAATCTGTGTAGACACCTGCACACACATACTTACGTGTGTTATTTTCTGTGTAGTTGCTGAAGGCAAGTGCTTGTAGTTGTAGAAGAGATTCAGCGTGGTTTCTTTCCCTCCAGGCACTTACTGACAGTTCTTGAGACTCGCTGTGTTACAGCCATTAACGCAGCATCTCTCTTGCTGTAGAGTGGGCTCAGGCACTTGGAGTGCTAACACAGTTGAAGGCAAACTGTGTAGATACAGGGTTTTTTAAGCCTGTGAATTAATGCATGTTACAGCATTCCTTTTTCTCTGTAATTAAAACACGCTTTCAGTGATACATTGCTTTTAAAACTGTTGCTGTTTATGTAAATGCTAACTGTGTAGATTCAGTGCCTCAAGAAATTAAGGCACTTGTAATGCTAAATTTTGGGAGAGGAAATGATTAGAGAATTAAGATTTTGTCTTTAATATTTTTGTTACAATTAGACCTTGTATATGTGCCTGTCTTGGCAGAGATGAGGAGAGATAAGAGTGGGGAAGAATAAACCAGATAGACCATGAATGAAACAAAATATTTGCTTGTAAGCTTTATAACTGTTTGCAGTCTTACTGTAAGGTGTGAAACTTTCAAGAATCATGATACAGATCTGCTTCCTAAAAGCAAGTTAACACAATGTATTTAAGTCAAGATTTTGCTTGTATATCCTGTCTTATCACAACTTTTCATCGTGCCTTTTTTTTGTTCAGCTTTCAAACCTTTTTTTGAAGTTCTGAATGGTATAGGATTACATTTATCGTTCATAGATATGTTTGAACAATGAAATACATAGTTTTTTCTGTTTTACTTCAAAGAATTGCCAAGAAAATGCTTTTAGAAGAAATCAAAGCCAATCTTTCCTCTGATGAGGATGCATCTTCTGATGAAGAGTCGGATGAAGGAAAAAAGAAAACTGGAAAGCAAACTGAAAACACAGGAGACGATGGTGAGCATCAAATGCATCTAGAAAAAAAGTGGTGCTGTAGTGCCTGTCATAATTTCAAAGGTCTGTTAAGAAAAATGATTATTAAAATTTTCTCAGTTTTCAACAACAACAAAATTGATATTGCTAGTTAGTAAAGGGACAGAGGACATAATTATGACTGTCATTTCTTGTACTCTTCTGACAGTGTTGGGTTTTGTTTTTGGGGTTTTTTTCAAGGACTCTGATTGTGTAGCCAGTTCAGAAGTCCTAGGGTTTTATGAGGAATAATCTCTGAAGAACAGTAAGACATGCAAATGAATAATTCAGCCAACGGCTATAGTCATTGCAACAGGCGGTGCAAGTGAACAGGCAGTGTAAAATATTTAATGTTTGAGAGAACAACTCTGTGTTGTCAGATACCTTTTTGAAATAGTGCAGAAGTAAGCTTAAGTGCATTCTGATTGTAATTCTTACCAAATTTAAGAAAAGGAAGACCAGTTTGCATATTGTACTAACTTTTTTTTTTTTTTAATCTCTGACAGAAGAGAATGAAAAGGAAGATAATTCTGAATCGAATTCAGAGGAAGAGGACTCAAAGAAGCCCAGATACAGACACAGACTGCTGAGGCACAGACTGACAGTGAGTGATGGAGAATCTGGTGAAGAAAAGAAGGGGAAACCTAAAGAAACAAAAGAAGGGAAGCGCAGAAATAGAAGGAAAGGTATATGATCCAAACATTTTTGTCACCGAATACTTAGTTCTATAATACAAGCCCAAAGCAGGTCAAAATGTAGATCTGAAACTCTGTAACTTTTAAAATCTCAGTGTAAGCTTCTTTGTGTATTAAGTCTAGAATTCTCTTTTCTGTATTTGGTAAATAGCTCTATTTAAAATAAATGACTGCAGGTTACATCTATCTTCACTACTGTATCCTCTCAATTGGATTAATCTTTTTGAGTCTTAGAATGTTAATTTCAAATACCAGAGTGAAACCTAGTAACTCTGATTTGTGGAAACTTAGCGTTTCCCTTTGTATAATTTCTCTTTCCTTGGACTGTGAATAGGCCCATGCATCATCAACGTTTACTCCATGCTGGAGTTTAAATGTTGCAAGCTTTAGCTGAACAGTAGATGGCACTATGAAGTTATGCCTGTCTTAGCTTTCGTCTTTCCTTTGTTGCATGTGAGAACAAAGGATATCAACCCCTAGCACTTAATTGTTTTGAGCAGAGGACCTGAGGAATGGTAAAAGTAAATGCTTGCTTCCACACTGGTCATTGTAAATGTTGACAGTGGTTCAAGGCACTAGAACTATGGTTGCACATTGAAGATGTACTTCTCACTTTCTAATGTTGCTCTACCAGAAACGTTTCTTTCTTCAGCATTTTTTAGCTTAAGTCTTGTGAATTAGTCCCAAGTAGAACAGTACAACTTCTTCCACCTCACAATCTATCTTGTCCTGTAGTATTATGTTTCACTAAGTATGTAGAAACAATCTTTTTTTAAGTTTTGTGGCCCCTAAAAGTTTGGCTTTCTAGTAAGCCGTGCTCAAAGTTGAACTAAATTAAAAAGTTGCTAAATAGCATGCTGATTTTAATTACCTATAAATGCCAGGACTAACTCCTAAAAGTAGTTATGGAAATATTGCCTAATGCTGATGTTTTTGGTATATTTGTAATTGTCTTTTGAGTCCTTTTTATACCTGCATTACCTGAAGATCTTCAACCCGTAAACACAGCAATATAATTTTGTATGTTGGTAGTAAATAGTTCTTTTTGTGTGAATTGTGGATTGGGATTATAAAACGATATCTGAAACACTGGAAACAAAAGCTTTTATTTAACTGAAGATCATCTTTTGTTCTGTCAACTTCCTTCTGTTCCCTATCACTCATTATCTTTGAAATGCGAAGCTTTCCAATATAATGCTGTCTATCATTTGCTCATAAGCTATGCTTAGGTATGTTAACATAAAAAGAGCTTAAGTCTTGCTGGCAAAACATGCCTCCCATCAGGGCTCAGTGCTTATGTGGTTTCTACTCTGTATCCCCTTATTATTACTGTTGCTTCTCCGTATGCGAGGTGGGTTCCATAGTTCCTTATATGAACTTTTGTATTGCTTGTTGCTCTTGAGTGCTTGTTGTACAATTAGAAAATATGTAATGTTGCTTGCTTACTTTGTAATAATATTCAATATGAAATCCTACTTCACTTTTAAAGTGAGCAGCGATGATTCAAATGGCTCAGAGTTTCATGAATCTGCAGTTAGTGAAGAAGTCAGTGAGTCTGAAGATGACCAACGTCCAAGAACAAGGTATGCAGAGACTTAACTGTGCTTATGTTATGCTCGGGTCTTGGGTTATGTTTTTCAGTAGTGCCATCTAGGCAGTGAGATTGTAAAATGTGAAGGCTTCTGGTGACTTATGTGACTTTGGATCAGTTTTTAAAACCTTTGATACATCTTTGGTATCTACTAATTAACTTTGCAGAAAACGCAACTATTCTGCATTTGTACTGCAGTGTGTGGTACAGGGCAATTTGATGAGGCAATAGGAAGAATGTTCAGGAAAAAATGAGTGTTTTTGTGCTAGTTATATTGATCATGGAATGGTGGATTGCAGTAGTAAACTGATACTTCGTGACTGAAGTTCTTCAGAGTTGTGTGGAAAAGACTGTGACTGTGTTTGTCCAGTGAGCAAGGGGAAGGAGAGAGAAGAAAAACTGACTGCACAGAAGGAGTATGTGTTCTTACATAGCAGTGTAGATCCTGTGATTGTATCTTGTTTATCAGTGAGGCAATCAGTTACCATTATGTGTCAGTAAGATTCCTGTTTTTTTATAGGTCTGCCAAGAAAGCTGAGGCAGAAGAAAATCAGCGCAGTTACAAACAGAAAAAGAAACGAAGACGTATAAAAGTTCCAGATGATTCTTCAAGTGAAAACAACAATAAGGTAGTGCATTGTGCTTTGAATTAATAGCTGGGAAAAGGAGTTCCTGTTTCTCATGTCAACTGATTCAGGGACTTGGGTATCTCAAATTTCTCTGTGCAAAGTACAGTAAAAAATTATAACTTCTCTCAATGGTAAGTAAGTTAAAATTTGTAAAATGGCATCACTATGGACAGAAAAAAACATGGTTAACTGAACCCATTTCCTGTTTAGATGTTGATTAAAATATATATGTTTTAAATGGGCAGTATATTTTGAGTAGATGGAATTTCTAGAATTAAATTTAGAAGATGACAAAAGTGTAGGCTCTGCTGAACCACTTTAGCACCAGCAGAGCAGCAAAACAGTTATTTATTAACTCATTATTTAATATTATATGATAACAGTGTCTTCAATACTGCTTTTGCACAACTGGGCTTTTCTCAGAATACATTATAGTTAAGGTGGCACTTCTTTCTTGCATACAGACTACCTGATTTTTAAAAAAAAAAAAAAAAAAAAAGCAACCACAATATCTTTTTTTTCCTATGAACTAAAATCCACCAGTGTGTATAAAAATTTCTTAGGGCTTAATTGAAAATCAAGGATTTGATGGTCTGTCATAACTTTCCTGTTAAGACTTTATTTATTTAATTTGCAATAGAGTAATTCTGAAGATGAGGAAAATGATGATTCAAAATCTCCTGGAAAAGGCAGAAAGAAAATTAGGAAGATTATTAAAGACGATAAGCTTAGAACAGAGACACAAAATGCACTTAAAGAGGAAGAAGAAAGAAGAAAACGTATAGCAGAAAGAGAACGGGAGAGAGAGAAGCTGAGAGAGGTATGTTCTCTTTTTATTGTAAAATGGTAGGAGGTTGAATTGATGATGATGTTCAAGATGTCATATTTCTAGTTTAATTTTAAAGTAATTTTAAGGATGCTCACTTGTAGCCTCATAAGTTACTTGTAGTTTGCAGCTTAACATTAGTGGCTTTTATTCAAGGCTATTGAGATCCTTTGAAAGCTGTTTCAGTTGCCTGTTGCTTCGCTTTCCATGGGGGAAAAGCCATCTCCCAGAGCAAGCTAATGATGCATGGTAAAGAATTAAAGATTTCTCGTAATTAATGATTTCCATTTTTGCTGAAGATAGTGACTGTCAAATGCTTGACATATTATTCACATGTGAAGTATTCCTGTGATGCACTGTTTCTGATTATAGGTGATAGAGATAGAAGATGCTTCACCTCTGAAATGTCCCATTACAACTAAGCTGGTTTTAGATGAAGATGAAGAAACAAAAGAACCATTAGTGCAGGTTCACAGAAGTATAGTTACCAGACTGAAACCACACCAAGTAGATGGTAAGAAAAAAGATTTAAAACACTTGTAAAATTCTTTTTTAATTTTATTTTTATTCTGGCTGAGTGTCCTACACGATCTGAAATTGGAATAATAAAAACTTCTTGGCAGGCAAATGCCAGAATGTCATGTTTAATGTTGTGCTTTTGGAAGATCTGAACAAAATTAAATGAACAACAATTCGTAGTTATATTTTACAGGCAGAGTCCTAAAAATTTGAAGTTAGAAGGGCCCTTAGTATTATGTCATAGAATCATAGAATCGCAAGGCTGGAAATGACCTGCAAGATCATTTAGTCCAACCACCCTCCCATTCCCAGTACCACAAGCTACTAAACCATATCTTGTAGTAATTCTGTAATTCTGTGCACTGTGCACTGGTCAGATATAAGTATACCATACTGTTGAGGAATTTGATTGTCATAGTTCTTAATCAGGATTTTAAAATCTCACAATATTTTCCTGGCTTTCTTACCAGGAATATTTTTCCTAATACCTGATATATCTTGATTGCATTTTCTGTTTTTTTGGTTTTTTTTTTTTTTTTGTTATTTAATGAAGAAAAGGAGAATGACCAATCATGATTCTATCAATCACCCAATTCTGTTCATTGAAATCTTCCCCCAAGTTCATGATATCCACTACTTCCATTTCAAGAAGAACCTCTTGTACTTAGTTCAGTTCTTAAAGGGAGGTGCTCTGAACCAGACACAACGGAGCTGAAGATTCATCTGTTCTGAGTATAGCATGGGAGAGTACAACTCCTCCAATATATAAGCAGCAAAGAACAACAAAAAAAGTCACCTACTAGACCCTTTTTTAATTTAGCATTATATTTTCTATCCTTTTTCAGCTGTCTTTTTAAGTATAAAGCTGTACATATGATTTGTCTTGATCTAAATTTCTCCTTGCTGATTACCAAGATCATGGCAGTCCTTCTGCAGTACCTTTGCCAGTGCTGTTCTGTTTCCTCTTTTCTCTCTGTCCCCAAGGTTGAAGTAATCTGCAGTCTTCACAACAGTATTTTTTGATCCAGTTGTATCATCAGCAGGATCTGTGAGGGTAATTGATTTCAAAGCAAAACTCATCTCAAACACTATCTAGTTGACAGAAATGGATCACTAATTACCCCAAGAACTGCTTTTGTGAGAGAGATGATCTTGCAGTGATCACTCTTACCAACTGAACTTTAATAAAGTGAATGTTTACTGAGAAAATTTTCAAAAATTTTATTCAGGTGTTCAGTTCATGTGGGATTGCTGTTGTGAATCTGTTAAAAAGACAAAGACATCTCCTGGTTCTGGATGCATTCTTGCTCACTGTATGGGTCTGGGGAAGACATTACAGGTAAGAAACAGAAGTCTTGGTTTCTGGTTTGTAGCTTTTAAAAGCTGATCCGTCAAAAAGCAATTTTAATGACTTTCAGAACATAGTGAAAACTTATTATTTCCTTGGCAGTGACTTGGAGAGGGCTGTTGGAGGATAAATGTTTTGTAGAAAGGTTTTCAAAAAGCAGTTATGTTTGGTAGTATGTAGTAGTGCAAGTTCTGATCAACACTTGTGCTTTTGCTTTAAAAAAACAAAACAAAACAAACAAGATTAAATAATTGCTGAGGTTCACTTGAGAAGTTCATGTGCATTTGTAAGTGATGTGAAGCTTACTTGCAGCTCTGTATATCAAAATAAAGCTAATAGGAGACAGGGTTTAGAGAACTATGTTCCTAAGCCAGCTTAATAACCTTAAACCTTTGTTTTGAACAAATGTTTTGCTCTTTACAGTCATTCCCATTCATTCTCTTCAGATTGTTTTCTTTTTTTCTTCGTTGTTTTTTGGACTTATTTGCTGCATTGATAAAGTAGCAGTCTGTCGGGTTTTTTTAATTATTCTTTTTGTTTAATGTTGGGCTCTTAGTACCTGTATTCAGATTCTTTGTGATTTAATATCAACAGCATTTTGTTACAATCCAGAGTTTACTGTATTGGAGAAGGGGAGTGTTGGTTTGTTTTTTACATCACTAATGTACGTTCGTGTTTTTGGATTGTTGTGCATCACAAACAATATAAGACTACAGATTTTCCCTGCCGTGGCAGTAAACCATACAGTATGTTTTCAATCCTTTTTATCACTTGTTTCTTTTCTTTGGCTTTAGAGCTCTTGGCTTTCTGGGATCTTCTGTTTCAAGCCCCCATTGTCATTTCAGCATGTATTCCTTCTCTTTTACACCTCTGAGGATTGCTTTTTAAAAGTCTTATAGACTACTGTCGCATATTTTTTAAAAAAGATTTCCGTGTTTGAATCAATTGGCTTTTCTGCCACGTTAAAAGTTACATGGTGAGCAGATCCCCTTTTCTACTTAGTCTGTAAAACCAGAACCTCAATCCTCATCTTAAAATATTTCTTCTGAAACTGATCACCCAGTTGCTCTAAACCAGTGCTTCGAGGCTCTTTTTCTTGGGTCTCTTTTAACCATTGCAGATGTCGGGTTACCTTGACCTTCAAAACAGGAAAGATCAAAAGCAGTTTTCTTGAATTCTCTGCATCTCAGTACCCTTTTAGAGGAATAAGGAGTGCTTACTTTTCTGTTTTCTTATTTCCATGTGTCTATCCTCATAACGAAAATTATGGGTTTGCATTTAGCATCATTGCAAGTACTGTGAGCAGAGGACTGGTGAGTTGCTTTTCTTGCTGCTCTGCTGTCAATTTGTGCCCAAGAATTTCTGTAGCAAAAGTTAGTGACAGAAGAAATGCTCCCTTTTATTCTGGGGAAGACAAGTGAGAATTTTTGTGAGAACTCTGAAGAAGAAAGAAGCTTTAACTGTCTTAGCTATGCTTAGAGAGGCTGAATCCTTATTTTCATAGGTGCAAGAGTGTGCCCTTATCTGGTGTTATCAGTTGCCTTCGGAATCTTCTTTGTGTCTCTTGACCTACTGGAAGGTGGCCATTAGTATTTCTTCCCGGAAAAAGCTGCCGTTTACTATTAGACTAAGATCGCTGCTGATAAAAAGCAGAGCCACTTTGGACTTCCTGTCATTGGCCTTCACTGATACAATGCTTCCTCACTTCTGGAGATGGGAGCTATACCCTTATCAGGATATCTGGCTTCTGAAATGAGTTATTGCGAACCTTTTTGAATCACGAGAAAACTGATTTGCCGCTTGTGAAGATGTAGGAATTGATCAGAATTGATTTCAACGTGAATTCAGTCAGGACCTTTCTTTGCCAGGCGCATTTCTTATCTGTAACATCATTTGACAGGAGATATGCCAAGTGCTCTGGTGAGTTTGTGAGTGGCAAGTCTAGATGATGGAGCAGGCAGCACTTGTACAATGCCTCATTCTAAATTCTCTCTTCAAATGTGCCAAATTTGGATGCACTTCAGTCATTCTCTGGAGTGCAGTCTCTTTAGCGTGCTGATGATGGTTCTCAAAGAGGTTATTTTTTTCCTACAGTGAGGATGGGATCCTCAAAGCGTCTGTGAGGAAATGCCATTTCACCATCCTCTTCCATCTTGATCTGTTGTGGTGAAAGCTTCCCCCATTGGGTTGGGAAGCCCTATCACCTGACCTGAAGGCTCAAGATCTGTTCATTCATAGAGAGGTCAGTATATCAATGTACCGGAATTCCAAGCTGTATGAAAGATTTTTGTGCCATAGCTGGTTTCATAACCCGCAGGTGACAGCAGTCAGTAATAGAACTTTGTTAGTAACTCCCCAAACAAAATGCTGTAAGGTGCTGTTGATGGTCAGCTGATCATTGATATATTTATATTCAATATGAGGTCTGTAGTTGCTCTTTGCCTTAGCAGTTGATATTTGGCATAGTCAGCACATGAAAACGCTGCTGGACAACAGACTTGGCTGGACTTGATGTCCTCCATTAGCTTTAAGTGAGGCTGAGGTATGCTCTAAGACAAACTCTTCAGCGAGAATCTAGCAGGCAGGATCTGTTACTCTTTGCTAGAATTAGCTATGTCTTGATGGGTCAGGTGTTTTCCCGATTCTTGTGTCTTCCCTCTAATCCATTACTGAAGATGGATTCTTCCATTCCTACATCTATTCTTTTAGGATTCTTCAACAAATGGAGTTAAGTAGGAAATACCTATTTCTGCCATACTCTGATTGGTACAAATTTTATTTAAGGCTTGTTGATCATGAGAAATCTTTTTTCATGACCTGAGAATTACAGGACATAGTTACAGAGCGCTTAGGGTAGCTCCCTGAGATTCTTTAGATTCCTTGGATTCTTCCATAAAAAAGGAAATCAAAGGAGGCTTGGCATTGGTGTTACTATTTTTAATTTTATTTTTAGCTATTTATTTATTTGAGTAATATAAAGCTGTAGATGAACAGAGAAACTGCGTTCATTCCCTGTATGTACTGCTTAGGTCTAACAAGCAGCAGTCTTGCTTGTCTGTGGTGCACAACATCTGGGCAGCGCGTATTTTAAGAACTCCAGCTGCAATGTATTTTGCTTCACTCTTCTAATAAGAACTGAGGCAATGGACCTCAACTGTTGACAATCCAGGAGCCTGTAGAAGTGGATGTTTCCTTTGAAGAGCGTGTTTTTGCATGCTTGATTCTGATTTACATGTAGTTATTTAGGAGTTAGATTATACTGGAGATTTTCAAAATACAGCAGAATAGAAGAACTTTCAGCATAGCAATCCAATCCAGATTGCTTTGTGTTTTAGGCTTTATGTGCTGTATACAGTAAATCGTTTGAAATACATCATGGTAGAAGTTACTTTTATATGTGATCATGACAGTCTTTTTGTCTCAAACTCGATAACTGCAAAAAGCCACAACTATAAATGATTTATCAAATGTTTTTGTGGTTCCTTTTTGTACCTTCGGTAATCACTTCTTAGGTGATTATTTTCCAGTCCTGCTGTACTCAATAATGGCATTTATAGTTTCGCACCTAAGAACTCAATCAAAGATACGTTCTAAGCAGATTTTGTAAACTGCAGAGAAGATGGTCAGTAAATGGTTAGGGAAATGAAACAGGGACTTGCTGACTTGCTGGTTCTTGGAGGTGTAGGACTTCTGTGTTAAGTCTTCATGGGAAGTTTCTTTCTGCATCTGAACATAAAATGCTTTTGTACTGGTAGTAAAACCACTTTTGACATGTGAGCATCTAAAAACAGTTGCGTGCAGTGCTTCAGCAAGTCATGCAGTTTGATGTGGTGTATTAAATGAGAGTTATAACATACTGAGTTTTGATCCAGAGAACTTTCAAGGTGTTCTACAGCTGTTGGTTACAGGGCAGCTGTCACCCTTAAAAGGGTGATCTGAGAGCTTTTAGCTGTTTTGGGATCACTTTCTGTTTTGTGCCAGCTTTTTACGTGCTACCCCCAGTCCTATCTTTATTTGCTACTCCTAAAAAACAGCCCAGCAGAAGTATTCTGGAGTGGCATCAAAAGAGGTCTTTTTTGCTAAGCCTTAAGAAAGTGTTCTCATCTGTCAGGTAGGCTTTGTAGGGGGGTGAATATTTGGAAAGTATTTCACTAACCTGCTTTAGAATTCATTCCTGATTTTGCTACCGGGGTTTAAATCCTGGAAAACCTGATAAATGCAGTGCAGAATTTGTCCTACATTGGAAAAGCTGCTAAAAACATAAGACTGAAGGTCACTTTTAAGAAACTTAATGCAGTTATGCAGTCCAAAGAAGTAAATTTATTTAAGGTTTGGGGTGAGTATTGAGAGAATGCCTATATATTGCCTAATAGAGCATTATAATTTATGAAAATGACTGATGAAATGTAAAGGGGGGAGGGGTTCTTGTGGAATAGTTTATCTGTACAAATAATTCAGTTATAGAAGTTGAAACTTCTATCACTATAAAAAGAATTTAAGCAGCCGTGTAACACAAAAGCAGTAAGTATGTGAGTTTAGAATACATATGTAGTAGATTTTAAGCAGCAAGTTGTTTAACAGAAAATAAGATCACTGTTGGGAAGTTTTATACGTGAAAATATACATATGTTTGTTTCTTTTTGTCCTTCAATGCTGAGTGTTTCATTTGTTATTCTGTTTGTTGTTCCTCTCGCAGGTAGTGAGCTTTCTGCACACAGTCTTGCTGTGTGACAAGCTGAATTTCCGGACGGCTCTTGTAGTGTGTCCCCTGAACACTGCCTTGAACTGGTTGAATGAGTTTGAGAAATGGCAGGAAGGTTTAGAAGACGATGAGAAATTAGAGGTATTTTAAGGCTTAAAAAGTGTTCTTGAAATTGAAATAGCTGAGTGTTATACATAATTGGGAAGCTCCACCACTCAAAATACGAGCTAAGGAATGTACGTTAACTATGTGAAAAATTTACTTGCATGAATACTTTAGGTATTTAAGTTACACCACTGCTTTGGAATTTTAAGAGAAACTCAAGCATATTTTTCCTACTTTGAAAGGTCTGTGAGTTAGCAACTGTGAAACGCCCTCAAGAGAGAAGCTATATGCTGCAGCGTTGGCAAGATGAAGGAGGTGTGATGATAATAGGCTATGAGATGTATCGTAATCTTGCACAAGGCAGGAACGTGAAGAGTAGAAAACTGAAAGAAATATTTAATAAAGCTTTAGTGGATCCAGGTAAGTGGAAAATTAATGCAAATATGCATTTTGTCTACTGTGTTTTCAGATTGGAGTATATGAGCTAAGTAAACATGCGTTATACACGTGACATTACTAAGATCACAATGGTTGGTTATCTCTAGTTGCCCTTTAATGAGTTATGGAAGTGGTTGTTGAGAAAATACCCCATGTCCTTTGTAAATAGACTGTAATGGTCTTTCTATTAGGTCCAGTATGGAAACAACCCCGGGAATATATTGCAAGTGTGAACTGTTGGTTATTTTAATCTGCAAATTTGTTACAACCGTAAGACTACTTTGTTCTCACTAGAATTCCACAGTTAGTGGAGTATCTACTCATGAAGAATAGTTGAAAATATACCACAGAAATGTGAACAAATACACATTATTTAAGTGCGAATTGATTGCAGATAAAGCTTTTTTTTTTTTTCTCACTTTTTCAGCTTATGGAATGGATGTTTGGTTTTAAGCTCAGCTGACATCAGCAGGCTTTTTTTAAGATGCATATGTGAGCACTTGAAAACATATAAGTTGATGAAAACCGTTCTGCTTGGTGATCACCAAGAAAAAACAACTGGAAATTCAGGATTAGAAAATTTCACCAAAATGGCAAAATTTTCTTTCATGTTCTGATGTGGGAACAGATACCTGAACTAAGTAAAGTTATTCACAGCACAGTATATTTTAAGTACTCTATTTCAAAAATACCTTTGCCTTAAGTTTGATATTGTGTTAAAGTCAATTAGATTGGGGAATGCTGATGTGGTAGTAAGGGAAATAATGTATGTGATTCCAGAAGCAGAGTTTCCTAGATTTTAATTATCTGACTGGATTTGAGGTTACTTGACTTTTAGAGTGTGGTAGATAACTTTTTTTTTTTTTTTTTTTTTTTTTTAAAGTTTTCTTATAGCCATGGTTTGGCTTGTAATTGTTCTTGGTGAGCTTGATTTTTGTGAAGTTCTGAAATCTGTGCTGGTTGTATTTGTGTTGGGCCTCCCAGAGGTGTGGTTTGATACTACAGCTAAAATGATCTAACAGCTTTGCTGAGCTGTAGAGGAGTTGAGCCTTTTCTCTACCAATACTCTTCATGTGCTTCATCCCCTGCCTTCTGAGCAGAATTGACATGGTTACTTCTGTAGAGAGCCAGTTCGAGAAGTGAAAATATTGTTTTTCTGCTAATTGGACTCAGGGTAGCTCCTGTACAATAGCCAGCGAGGTATTTTTGTGATCGTGGTGAAGCTACAGGCATTATTTAAGCAGTGAAGAAAATACAGTTTTGCCAGGAGGTTCTCTGGGTTCTTCTGTTAATGCCTCAATTGAGCTTGGAAAAAAACCAACCCTGTGTGTCAGTTCTCTCACTCTTTATCTGCTTTGCTCAGGAGTTAAGAATCTTATCAGGAAGATCTCTGAATTTCCGTTGACTGCAGCAAAGAATAGAGGAGTTGAGATACTTTCAGAATTACTGATCTTTTTGTAGGTTACTTTTCTTCTGGAAAATGTAAGGGAACCATGGTGTAAGAGTTGATAGTACGTGTGTTTATAGTAGTATTGTCCCTTCCTTCATCAAACTGTGAAGTGAGGTGGCTTGCTGGCTGTGGAATTTTAGGGAAAAGACCTGGTGTCTTGTGTGATGGTTCCCGTGCCATCGCTTGTGAATCTCTTTTGCTTCCTGCACCCTGCTTGTGGATGTGTTGGTCTGTTCTGATCCTGTGTAGACAGCTTAGGACAGTGTGACTGAGCAGTATTTGTGATGAGGTTGTTAACTTCTATCGGTTTAAGCAGGTCCACAAACTGCAGCACAGTGTGCCCTGTTGGTTTTGGACCATGTGAACACGGAAACTTGCTTTGGTTACTTGGTAGGGGGGATGCAGAGCATGAGCACCAACGTTGAAACAACTCAGTATGTTTTTATGTTGCTTCAAATCCTTCTCTTTTTAAATTAATCGCAAGGAGACAGAAATATTCTTCTGTTACTAGTCATTACTTTTAAACACATTTGGATTGTCAAAATCGAAGAGAAGGATCTTGGACCAACCATTATTTGTTTCTTGCTATCTGTGATTCACAGTGCTGGCTAGAGAGCAGCCTGCCAGTAGAAGAGTTACGAAGCAGTGTGCTGGCTTACTGCTGTGACACCAAATAGGGAAACTTTTGCTTCTGGGAGCATTTTTAATTTAAAAAGTTGCAAATTTGATATTTGAGCAATAATTTAATGATTTGTGTCTGGTTAAAATTAATATTGTTAGGGTAGACGTGTTCTGTAGCGGAAGCTTATATGGCACTGTATATTACAGAGGAGAGAACCAGAGGGGAAAGGTTTAGCCAAAGTTTATGGGTGGGGAAATAGTGTGGGAAACGATTTCGTTAATTAACTAGCTCTGTCATGTGAAATAATAGAAGGATGGTGTGCTCATGCAAAGCAGTAAATTATTTCCCATACTGCTTTTTGCAGCTGATAAGATTGTTTGGTGTATTGCTAGCTGCACTGCTGTGCTTTCGATGATTCAGTAATTCTGTGGGCTTTTCTTGCTACTGCTAAAGCTTCCATCACTGTTTAACTTAAAAAGATCTTTAATCAACATTTGTATAAAGCAGGCTTAAATTCTTGTAGGCTTCGAAATAAAAGGAGAATTGTGTGTATATATTCCTATGTATCTATCAATGAGTGTGCATGAATGAGGGCAAGTACAGCTAGGTTAGGAAAGAGAAGACTATGGTCTGAAGGAAGGTTGGAGGCTTCCTAGCCTGGAAAATGACTAAACCGGTGAATTTTCCATCATGTAAAAGCTGGTTAATAGCAGACTGTATGATATGTTGCTTTTTACATCAGTTGGACAAAGGAGAAGATAGAATGTATCTTCATTGGCCCCATAGATCGTTTACATTGGGTATCAGGAAGTGTATTAGAGGTCACAGAGTTTCACTTCTCTCAGGGAGAAGACGTCCCGTTTTCCTAACTGCTCTGTCAGATGAAGAAAATGGGCTAAATGGTCCCTCAAGGTCTCAATATTTTACATTCTCTTTGGATAATTTCAGAAATGTATTGCCCATAATGAAATTCTTTTTTTAAGAGCAAGAAAAAACCACAAATGTATGACAGTCTGTCACTGAATTGTAGCCAAGATGTTAGTTCAGATAGCATTGCTACGTGACTGCCAAATAAATGAAGAAAAAATATACTAAGATATTTTTTTCATATTTTGACTGTCATTTACTTAGTCTAAGCAGGAGGGGGTTTTGCTTTGTTGTAAATTAACTTTGTTGAAATTAAAATCGCAGCCTTTACTGCAAACTGAATTGTTGAGCATTGGCAACATTTTACTTGCATCATTAATATTTTATTTTCCTTTCTTGCTAATGTACTTTGAGTTTGATTGTAAAGGAAATACACTAGACCAAATCAATGTCTGAGTGCTATATTAACGTATAAGCTGTCAAATCTGGTGGGGAGATGCTGCAAATCTTTGTGAATTCACTTGTCTTTAATTCAGATCAGATTTAATTGTGTTTGTATGTCTTAGGTAAGACTTTCCATTGCCCTGCTTACCCTTATTATTGATAATGACCTGTTGCCCTACTGAAAAACTAGTGTCTATGTTATTTTTTGTTTTAATTGACTGAGCATCAGTAGGTGGCAGCATAAGCTGAATTTAAAGAACAGCTTTCAGGAGTTAGGATAGAGTGAATGAAAACGCAGGCATGCCCTAGCTGCGTGGATAGACAGTCTCTAAAGGACTGTGTTAGAAAGCTGTGTTTAATCCTTCCCTGAAGATTTTACAAGTAACAGTCTGCAGTTTACCAGATTGGTTTCTGGGAATGCCTGTGTAAAGAGTAAAAAAGGAACTAAATAATGCTTCAAAAAAACAAAACAAAACATAATAACTGTTAATAGAAAAAAAAAATTAGCTTCTTTAGGCTGCCAGTTTCTTTGAGGTTATAAAAGGTGGAAAAGATCTAACGTTCTTACTTCTTCCTAGGCCCTGACTTTGTTGTTTGTGACGAAGGGCACATATTAAAAAATGAAGCATCTGCTGTTTCTAAGGCAATGAATTCAATTCGTTCTAGGAGAAGAATAATTCTGACAGGAACACCACTGCAAAATAATCTTATAGAATGTGAGTAGTTCTCTTGTTTAAGATGTTTATTTCTTTGGATGTACTCTTACCTTTCAGCAATATATAATTACAGATAGATTTCGTTTGAATAGAAGAAAAGAATTTGACATGATGAAGATGTTTTGCTGTGTTTATACCAGGGGGGAAAAAAAAAAAAAGTCCAGTAAAGGCTTCCTGCATTTTTCATATCTAATTATTGTCTGAAGATGTGCTTCCATGGAAATTAAGTAGACCTGGTCTTGCAGAAGGATCAGTTTGAATTGTTCTTAACTATTGCAGAGCCGTGTTCTTAGTAAATTTGTTAAAACAGTAATTTCTGTTTGCTGTCTCAGGAACATTCTATATTAGCTATTTATATGCAATATTTCTGTCTCATAGCATGCTGTAATAGTTTTTTAATAATTAATATGTTATTGAATCTATTTCAGAATCTTTACAAATATGTGTTACTGTGTAATTGCTTTGGTGTACAGAGGCCCTCAAACTAGTTAGCATCCAAGATGAGGAAGTTTTAAATCTGACATTAAATTTAGAAGTTACTTTTCTGCTTACAGTGTGTATCAATTTAAGATGCCCTTTTCTGAAAATGTTGCATTTGAGCATTTCTGCGTAACAAGAAGTTCTTAGCTTAGGTATAACACATTAATTTTGGTTTAGAATTAATCCCAATATTGTACTTGTGCTTTTGAACAGTTGGAACTTGATCTTTTTGTTCTAGATCACTGCATGGTTAACTTTATTAAGGAGAATTTGCTTGGTTCAATTAAAGAATTCCGAAATCGATTTATAAATCCAATTCAGAACGGTCAGTGTGCAGACTCCACTCTGGTGGATGTCAGAGTAATGAAGAAGCGGGCACATATTCTCTACGAGATGTTAGCTGGATGCGTTCAGGTGAGAACAGTTGCAACTTAACTAATTAATTCAAATAGCTGTGGGGAGAGGGAAGAGTTATTCCATCTTGTTCTGATAAAAGCACTCAAAAGTCTTTACGTTTGTTATTGGAGTATTTCATGAACAGGTTTGTTTGTTCTGCAGTGTGTTCTGTGTAGCTGCAGTCACTGATAGTTGATTAAACAGTCCCAGGGAGCTGGGCGAAGTGGTCACAGTGGATGGTCCCATGTGCAGTTAGCTCACCTCCAAAGAAATAGAAAGGTTTATGGCAGTGTGTAAAAGTGGTGAAGGACTTCCTATAGGAAGATGATGATACTGGAAATACAAATATTAGCACACGCAGTTCTATGCATCTGTACAGCAGTGCAGGAGCACAAACCAGTCCTCATTACAATTTACTTACGTTATGGAAGAGACAAGTAGAATGGATGCCCCTATTGTAAATATAATGAAACATTTAATTCCCTAAAACTGGAATCAGTGGACTTAGGACCTGTTACAGAGAAAGTAATCCTGCTGCAAAATCAGTCCTATTAGCCAATGCCCTTACTGTCTTTTCTGGGCTGGAGAGGACGTAGATTGTGAGCAAATCCTAGGTCCCTTCAGGTGCTGAGCGCCCTGCACTCATGCAGCATTGGATGGAGCCTGGGAGAGTTTTCCTATGCCACACTGCACAGAGCAGATCCTGTCTGTGGAGGGAAGCTCTTGTTGGGTCAACTGTGCAGTTTCTTTACAAGAAAATTCTGTTCCCAAGGGATGCTGCCCTCTCAGATAAAGGCAAGGCCTTGCAGGTGGTTTATCTCCAGTACCAAGTGGGAGCTGCCCACAGGCTCCTCTCTGACAGCGAGCTGGCTGAGGTCATCCTGCAGCCAAGGAATTTGTGCTGTGCAACTGAAGCTTGAAAGCTGTGCTGTGTGTGCAGCACTGACCAACACCTCCCAGGGCTGCTGGGGTCACCTGCTCCTGAATAGTGTCTTGGTCAGGATCAGTACACCAGGTACTGTTTGGATGGAGGGGCAGATAGCAAGAGAATCAGAGTCTGTAAAGTAGAAAAAATGAATAAGTTTTGCTTTGCCTGAAACAAGGAGGTATTCAGAAATGACATACTCTAAACCAGAGGATAGTTACCATGAGTGCACGTTCACCTGCAATAAAAGCATTGGTATGAGCTGCTTGACTTAGCCATGCTTTCCCAGGAATGGTTTTAGAATTAAAAAAATGAAACATAAAAGCACCTGGGCAGTTACTGAAACTGCAGTCAACTTCTGAGGGATTTGGAGCTGAGGTTGATCTGGAGGCGTGCGGTTGATGGGTCCTTCTCCTTTTTAATTGGACATCTATGTTTATTACTTAAGGTGGGCTTCTACAGACAGTGCCTGTTAAATAGATTGATAGAGTGATGTAGTGGGTTATTTTTTTTCCCCCCTTTGTGGTAGGTGAGCATCTGAATAATTGTGATTTATGCATGATTAATGCCTTGTTGATCAAGTAGCCAGAAGTTCTTAAGTAATCTCAGTAATCACTTTTCATGTTTATAATGACTAAAATCTCACTTGTAAAATTACAGAGGAAAGATTACACAGCATTAACAAAGTTCCTCCCACCAAAATATGAGTATGTTCTAGAAGTTAGAATGACACCTATTCAGTGCAAGCTCTACCAGTATTACTTGGATCATTTGACAGGTATGTGTCTACCGCTCCTTCAGGTAACAAGATTAATGGTCATTGGTTTGGGTTTTTTTAGTATGTATTATGTGCCCTACAGATGAATTTTTCTGCTTCATCTAAGACTTACCTTAACTCTGAAATTTGAATTGCTGCAAAACATTTGATTGCACATGAATATTTTGGGGGGGAATTGTAATGCATGCATTTCAGTAGTAGTCTACTTCCAGGTTGTGGTTCATCTTTCTTTTTTTTGTTTTCTAAACATAAAATGTATTTTATTTCATGTTTTGTTCTTCCAAGAACTAAGATAATTGGCAGTGAGACCGGAGGAAGAAAATTAAAAATTGAGATGCACTGGTGAAAGCTCACTGCCAGCTGTCAATTTCCTTTTCTGCTATCCCAGCTGAAACTATTATTTGTCAAATGTCTCTTTTTTGGAACACTCTTTCTAAACCCTCGAGTCTGTTTTACACAGTAACCATTTTTGCTTCTTCCCAATTAATGTAATCTTGGTTAATTGAAATTAGAAGGTGCATAAGGGGGGAAAAAAATATGTTACTGTGGGCTTATGTACTGTTCCCTTATGTGAGAGATAAAACTCTCAGCTTGTAATTTCAATGTATCAGGGTGTCCAAGCGTCAACACCTTGTAGCACCTTGTAGCACCATATAGGACTACTAGAATGGGAATGTGCTGAATTCCAAAGCAATGTCTAAGGTGCTGCTGATAGGCTTTTGCCAAAGCTTTAAAAGCTGTGTTCAGTTTTTGCAATGGCTATGAAATATATTACACAGTCTGTTGTGTTTTTTTTCCCACCTGTTAAGCCACCTGTCTCTTGCTGTGGCAGGATTTTTTAAAAATTTTTTTCTATTCTTGATATTCTCAGAAGGAAAGATTCATTGTAGCTCATCAAGCTGTAATTTACAGCAGTGGGAAATTCACTGTGCTGCCTTAATGACTGTAGGTTCTGGGCAGTGCAGCTTGCAATCTCCTAGACAAACTGCCAGCTATGTGTCCCTTCTGTAGTTGTGTTGTGTGATGCTGCTGTTTGGTGCAAGTCATGGCAGTAAGAGTTTTGAAGCAAAAGTAATTTCACTTCCATTGGTATCTCCAGTGGTAACTGGACATCTTGTAATCTGCCCACAGCAGGGCTTGGGACTGGGAGAGCCATTCTGTGACTGTAGTTCTTCATAGCAGCTGCTAATTACAGAGTTGGAGTGGTTCTGTAGGTTATCTTTGGCCTATTTCTACTACAAAGCAAGATTGGTTTTTTTGTTTTGTTTTGTTTTAGTTATTTTCAGCCTCTCTGAGCCTGACTTTGTGGTCTGCCATGCTTTTAGATGGAAAAGTAAAACCTTTATGGATAATTGATGAGCATAAAAATCAGTGCTGGATGTTTACAACTATTTTACTCTGTACAGAAATGTTTACAGATGCTGTCTTTCAGTTCCTCCTTTTTCAATAGGGCAGGCAGCTTCCAAGAGGAGGTAGGCCTTAATCCACTATTTGTTAAAGCTAAGGGAAAGATTTGTTCTGGCAAAAAGCTTGTTACAGTGTGCTTCTAATTTGCTTAATTGTTGGAACAGTCTATTTATTAATAGATTGTGTGTGCAACTAACTATAAGAAAATGCACTCCCTAGAAGTTCGGTTAATCTGTCTAGACTTCGGAGGGCTTGATAAAATTATTTGAACCTAAGCCTGCAGTTGTCAGAATGGGTGGTACTGTTTCATGACTTAGCAGCCTTGTTGAGCTGCTTCAGCCCCCGGAGCTATCAGACAGCATCATTTCCTTTCTCTCTCTGGATCTTGGGTTAGTGTCCTGCCAGTCTGGTAAGCACAGTCAGCTCATCCAGCGGTCGGTGCCACAGGTGACATGGGAAACAGAGAACTGGGGGAAAGGAAGGAAGAACTGCCTCTAATGAGAAGAGAGCTGTGTGAGCTAGCCCTGGCCCAGGTCCTTATAGGAGATCTCTGTAATGGTTGTGGAGGCCCATGTTAGTTCTCTGGATTACTTACGTATTTAAAGAGTTCTTCCAGAAAAGGACATGCTCTCTGATTTTCATTAAATAAAAAAGCAAATATAGAAGAATGGCTGCTTCTCATCTGCAAATGCTTAAAATTGTTTTCCTGTGCCTCATAATAGAGGCATGTAACTAAAATCACATTTTAGATGCTATTTTCTAAGACTTTCAGTTTTTCCTTCATTTAACAAACAAATTATATTGTTTTACTTTCACTTCTGAACAAGTCTGTAAGGAGACATTAACTTTGTGTTTGATACAGCAAGTTTATCAGGTTAAGTTTAGCAAATTTGAACTTAAGAATGTCTATCTTCTATTTCCTTTTCTCAGCATCATAGGGAGGCATAAATGTGAAATTTCTTAAGGCTGTTTTATGATTAAAACAAAGCAAGAAGTTGATTTGTTAAAATATTTTTTACACATCTTCTGGCATTCCCTTATCTATTGAGCAAATGCTCTGAGTAAGCTTTGTGCCTGCTTTGTGCCATAGACATTTGATCATTTTGATGTAGCAAATACTGTTCTCTTGTAGGCATACATGCCTTGTATTTTTTATACAGTAAATACAAAAACCAATCTGTTTCAAGAACCAAGAGTTATTTTGCTGCTTGATGGGTACTTGACACTACAAAAAATGTCCGACTTTGAACATTCTGTGAAGTAGTGCTGATTTGTGCTTGGGCAATGCAAATATGCTGGCCATTTTGAAATTCTTTATTGTAACAGATCAGTGCAGTGTTATGTGTTAATGAGGGAAAACCAAAATGAAAATAAATAGCAAATTTTATTTTGTTTTCTAGTTGGGCTGCTTTATGAGAGCTGATTATACAATCTAAATAGACGTGATAGCCCTTCTAGGAGGATTTGGATTCATTCCTGTATTGGGGAAAAAAGTATATTGATGTAAGATTGATATCATGTTTCTCATGGTCGAGAAAAAAGGGAAAAACTAATTTTGACAACTTTAACTGGGAGAAGAACTCCTTTGAGTAATTTCACCTGTTCTACAAGAGATGTTACAATATGGTGTGCATCTGGAAAGAACACTCAGTACTGTGCTAGCAGATCATTCAGAGGAGGAGCAGTATATGGCTAATGTACCTCAAGGTTTCATTCTCAAACCTGAACTTCATTGTCAGGTGTAGGTGGCGGCAGTGAGGGTGGACGAGGCAAAGCTGGAGCTAAACTGTTCCAGGATTTCCAGATGTTGAGCAGAATATGGACTCATCCCTGGTGTTTGCAGCTGGACTATATTAGCAAAGAAAATAAGGTAAATTAGATGTATCAAAATACTCTCTATAAAGAACTTTCCAAATAAGCTATGCCAAATGTTGGGTAAAGTTTCATCAAATTAATGGAAAGCTTTGTTGCTGTGGGGTAATTTTACTGCTGTTTTTGTCATATTTTTAGTTTCAGCATATGTTGTCATTCTTAAAAACATTTTGAAAGGCTGTCTTTTTGTGCAACTTAACATTGTCTTAATGACGAACAAGCAGATGGCTGAAGATTTAATAAAAGCTTCTAGATGAACAAACAGTAAAATTTCTGTTTTTTCTCTTTTAAGGGCTACTTTGATGAAGACAGTATGGATGACTTCATAGCTTCAGATTCTGATGAAACTTCAATGAGTTTAAGTTCTGATGATTATGCAAAGTAATTAAGTTTTTATTTATTGTTTGTTGTTGGATTTATCTCCCTAATAGAAGAGGATGTCTATAAAAGTAAATGATCTCTCTAAAAGTAAACGTATTTTTACGTGTATGTCCTCTAGCAACGTGATTCAAAAAGATAAATACATAGGTGTGTACTGCTATCTCTCTAGGAAAAAAAAATCCAAGGGGAAAAAAGGGAAGAAGGAATGTAGTTCAAGTGGGAGTGGCAGCGATAACGATGTTGAAGTCATTAAAGTCTGGAATTCAAGATCTCGTGGAGGTGGAGAAGGAAATGCAGAAGAACTTGGTAACAACCCTTCAGCAGTTATAAAACCAGAAGAAGGTGAGTATAGTATACAGGTAAATCAAATATCATGCAGTTTCATTTTGGAAAACACAGTTTGAGAGGGCTGTTGTGCTTTGTGCAAAATGAAATTAGGGAATTTGCCAGGTACTCCTTCTGTGCTTACGGTTCCTGCTATTTCTAATAATGTGCTCCAACTGATAACTGTTTGAATTCAGAAGTACGAAAAGATGCAAAGTTAAGAGGCAACTATGGTGCTTTTCCCTTTTTTTACTATGCTAATGAAAGAATATTGAAAACATTTAACAAATGTGTTTGTCCTTCACTGTTGCACCCGGAAGATGTAACGTCCTACAGGTGTTGTTAACGCAGTGGTGCGTTAGCAGGTGAGCAGGCAAGAAACCTTCCTAAAGAACTTTGCAGAAAGACAGATGATGATGGTGGAATTTTTTTTCCTTTTGTAGAGAAATAATATAAAAGGGGGGAAATAATGACTTTTTCCCTTCTATGTACTGCTGTATATACTGATGTCTTCTACGTTAGCTTTGGAAAAAGAGATTTTAAGTCTGAGTATTGTGAAAGTGAGAGGAGACACGCAATCTTGTGGTACAGGAGGTATTATTGGAACACTTGAAGGCTTCATCTGTGAATTCTCTTAATAGATAGTCTTGGTGTAACTCAGACAACTATTAACTTTTCAAGAATTTCAGGTGTTTATTTCAGATTCAAATCACTTTATGAGTAGTTGCTTTTCAGTTGCTATAATTCAAATGAATTTTCAAAGATGCATGGTTGTTGGAAACAAAGGTATCAATTTATACTTAGGGGGAGGATTGCAGATAATAGAATTCTTTGTCTAAATGTCCTGTAGCATTAAAAAATAACATTTCAAAGCATTTAAATGGAAACCATGCCTTTATCTCTGACTTTTGTGTGTGTGTTTCCATAGGTAAAGCTACTTCCTCATCCAATCCTGGTAGCCCAGCTCCAGACTGGTACAAAGATTTTGTCACTGATGCGGATGCTGAGGTGTTGGAACACTCTGGGAAAATGGTTCTTCTCTTTGAAATCCTTCGAATGGCAGAGGAGCTTGGGGACAAAGTGTAAGTCAGTTTTAGAAGTGTTTTAAACAGTCTTGTAAATAAGTTGGTCTATTTTTCATTCAATCTAGAGATTAGATGCTATAGCTCAGGTTTCTGAAGCTCGCTATTTCCAGCAGTTTTTGCATGCATACATGTACTCCCCCGAAGTCTTTCACTGTGTCCAGAAAGATTGTTTGTTTGAAAGGTTGTATCAGAATGAGCAATTTGTTACAATAATTAACCCCAGAGTTTAATTCTGTGTTTCTGTTTCCAGCCTAGTGTTTAGCCAGTCCCTTATATCGTTGGATTTGATAGAAGATTTTCTGGAGCTGGCTAACAGGGAGAAAACTGACAAAGAGAAGCCTCCTATCTATAAAGGTGAGTGTGAGCTTGTTTGAGCAATTACAAAGCAAATTATTCTTTTCCAAGTCTGTCTTCATTCCAAAGGGAATGGAGTTGAAGTAATTGCTTTCATGAGAAACATTCTATCATTCCTGAAGTTGGCAGAACTGCTCTTCTCCTCTGCAGGTGGTCTCTGCTATCCTATTATGGATTCTTGTTTCTGATTTCATTCTGTGTCATGTGTGCTTAATATTGCCTAGGCAGTTAAAATGTTCATCATCCAAAATGAGAGAAGGCATTTTATTAAATTCTGTATAAAAGTGACGTTGTATGCTCATGCATGGCAAATTCTGGTCCTTCCTACTGAGAGAGAGAGAGATAGTGAAGGAAAATGATAACACTTTCAAATGGTGTGGTCTGGATACTGAATGCAGAATGTGAGTTTGGGCTTTATACGTGCTGCAGTACATTTTGTTATGGATTCTGTAAGAGAGCAGTGTCTTTAATTAATTGCTATGCTAGCGATGCTTGAATGGTGAGGGATTTCTCACTAACCAGACGTGTACTCTGAGCTGTGCAGGATTTTTTATTTTCCTCTGTGTGATCTTACCCGAATTCCTGATGATGCAGTTTGTTCTTATGCTAAGTTTCAGTTCACAATAAGTGCAGATTGAAGAATTTGTTTGAATCTCATTTCTTTCAAATATCTTATTTCTAAGTCTAAGCATGTATAAACATTTCCATAAGAGAAATGTGGCTTTGGTGGTATGAGTGCCATTAGATGAAGATCTCCAGTATCTCTCTCACAGATTTGTTCCCACCTGCTGCTTCTTTAGCTTCTGAGTGTTTGTTACCTTCCCATGTAATTAGTTGCTATCCTTTTTTCTTGCTTTTAATGTTTGTTCCTTCAGTGTGAGCTCATTCTTAAGGTTGAGGACTTTTTTCGCATGCATATTCGGTAGATCTTTTACTAACTGGCTGTAATGGTAAGATTTACCATATACAGACATTCATAGAATGGCTTAGGTTGGAGGGGAGCTTACAGATCATCTGGTTCCCTCTGCCATGAGCTGGCTGCCTCCACCAGCTCAGGCTGCCCAGGCCCCATCCAGCCTGGTACTGAGCACCTCCAGGGATGGGTGCCCACAGCTCTCTGGCAACAGTGCCAGGCCCTCACAGTCCTGTGAGGCAGTTCTGGCATGACTCATAGCATGATTATAACTTGGCATCTTTAATTTCCAGTCTGTTTTGTTTAATATCAGTTGTTAATTTTTACAAAAAGATCAGAATCTTAAGAAATAAATTATACTACTAAGGTAATACTATAATAATGAATAATACATTTTTTTCTTTAAGGTAAAATGCTATTGACAAGATTTACTCTGCTTTTGAATCATTTTAGACAGGATTGGGTTAGGATATGTAGGAGATTTGCTTTTTGCTTTGCAGATGTTTATTGTTTTCACAAATGCAGTTGCCATTATTTTCTGTCATATTGTGTTTTATATTTTATTATGCAAGCCTCACTAAATAATTTTCAGGCCATGCCTTTGAGAAACACCTGTATTTTCAAAAAAATGTTTTCCATCATGGATTCTTTGTCTTGAATTACCTCTAGTCTTTTCCCATTGCTTTGAATTGTTAGAGAATGTCATCTTTTTTGCTCCATGTTTGCTCTTGCACTGAGAGAGAGAGAGAGAGTTGAACATTTCCAGTATTATCAGTCTGGTTATCTACATAACCAGCATTTTAATCATGATTCTTACTTATAGGTGAAGGAAAATGGTTCCGAAACATTGATTACTATCGCTTGGATGGTTCAACTACAGCTCAGTCAAGAAAGAAATGGGCTGAAGAATTTAATGATGAAACTAACGTGAGGTGAGGTCTCTTCAGACAGACGTTGTTGATTTTTTTTCCCTTTTTTCTTTTGTTCCATATTTCTTTGTTACTTGTGTTAGTTTACTGACCTTTAACGCTATGCCTTTGAAGTTTCGCAATGCTGCCAGGTGCAGCACTGCTTCATGTAGTTGTTTCAAGCAAGAAACTGTTGACTGTCCCCTCCCTTCAGTGTGCTTATTTGTTTACTTCAATACTTGTGGCTGAATTCCATATTGATACTTACTGGAGGCTGCAGGTTCTTTGTAGAGATGAACTGTAGCTTTTCATCCATACTTGTACTTCAGTTTGGCTTTTGAGTCTAAAGTCTTTATCAGAGACAGAGTTGTGCTTGAGTTACCCTTTGAGCTAGCCAGAGAACAGTTTCAGTAATATGGGGTATACTTTTCTAATATTACTATTGAATGTGATATAATGTGAATTTGAAACAGCAGAAATTTAAAGAAAAATAAGTCTTTCCCAGCAGTTCCTGTTAACAGTTGATTTGTACCTGATCTGTATTTCTGAGGGTATGTTTTGCTAAAAGTTTTGTCTCTTTTATGCTTAGTACAACATCTTAATGATGTTTTTTGAGCAGTTTCCATGTATGACAATTCTACAATAACAGCAACAGTAATTTTTTTCCAAGATATTAAACATCTGCAACTTTTCTTTGTTCCAGAGGCCGCTTGTTTATTATATCCACTAAGGCAGGTTCCCTTGGAATTAATCTCGTGGCTGCTAATAGAGTAATCATCTTTGATGCTTCTTGGAACCCATCATACGATATCCAGAGTATTTTCAGGGTTTACCGCTTTGGGCAGAGCAAACCTGTGTTTGTGTACAGATTTTTGGCCCAGGTACGTTTCTGAGTGATGATTTTGTGATACTCTGGTCCTGCAATCTGAATTGTAATCTCTAACTGTTTGGATGTCTGTTGAAGTTAGTGGTGATTCACACTGATCCAGTCACCTTCCAGCCCAAATCTGGTAGCTGTATTTGATGTGAAACCACTGAAAAAACTCTTGAAGGAAATAGCAGTGAATTTAAAAAGAACTGAACGTATTTCCAGTAAAGCCCATCTCATCTGGCAGTCTGTGTAACACCACTCTTAGCAGTGAGGTTCACACACTCAGAATAACGCTTTTACTGTTTTAACTTGCACACTACTGAAAATTTGTGATTTGAATGGCTGCACAAAGCGTAGTTGCCTTTTGGCAGCAGATTTGCTCAGTGTGGCTGACTTCTACAGACTGGTCTCAAGGCTGCTGAAGATCCAAAGGAGAAAGTTAAGGATTTGTTTTTAATATAGAAGAAAGCATGCTGTCATGTTTGGAGAGCTTGTATTGCAGCCTAAAGATCAGAAGAATTGTTCCTAATTCTGATGATCACTGATCTGTGCTGTTTTTAAGCAGTAGCACCATTATTTCTGATAGGTAGTTTCTTGCTTCACCTTTCAATTCAAGGATTTTTACAGTATAGACTGAAGACCTTTTCCCAGTAACAGTACT
Source organism: Centrocercus urophasianus (assembly GCF_019232065.1). Lineage (NCBI taxonomy): Eukaryota > Metazoa > Chordata > Aves > Galliformes > Phasianidae > Centrocercus > Centrocercus urophasianus. Next base: position 12,609,505 of record NW_024884800.1, on the reverse strand, counting down.
TAACTCATGATCAAGTCACTGTTCACTTGCCAACTTAAATACGTTACTTTTTGTAACATGTTTCTGTCAGATATGCATTTTTTTTTCCTTCAGGCTTCAGTCTATTTTTCTCTTCGTGCACTTTTGAACTGTTGGTACCCTTTTTAAATTACAGTGTTTAGAACAGGCTGTGCTGTTCTCATACTTTCTGTAGTCATCGTCTTTAAGAAAAAAAATTCCTTTTTCATCAGAGATGAAGTTTGTTCTTACACAGCTGTGATAGATTAGACTTGACTGCTTCTCTTCCCCTGCCCTTCCTACCCAGCAATATGGTATCTGTCTTCCTTTTTGTGGGCTGCTCAAAACAACAAAATAAGGTAGGTCCTCTGAAAGTTGACGCTTTTGTCACAATTGGGGAATTGGAGGGAGACTGTTCTCTTCTTCGAGGCATTCCTGATATACAAATTTCTCATGACAGTCAGTAGCAGCATTTTTTTTTTTTCAGCAAACGAAGTTTTCAGGTGGCTTTGTAGGTAAGGATTGAAAAAAAGGGGAAAATAGAGCAACGTTATGTTGTTCTTGCTCTTGTATCTCTGTTAGTATTTTCCTACATAGCAGGTGGTTTGGTATTTGTATTAAAGCGAGTATCTGTGTTCTTTAGGGTACGATGGAAGATAAAATCTACGATCGGCAGGTCACCAAGCAGTCCCTGTCTTTCCGGGTTGTGGACCAGCAGCAAGTGGAACGTCATTTCACTATGAATGAGCTAACAGAGCTGTACACTTTTGAGCCGGATTTGCTGGATGATCCGAATTCAGAAAAGAAAAAGAAGAGGGACACACCAATGCTGCCAAAAGTAAGTCGGCGTACATTGCTGGGAATTAAACACTATAAAAAAAGCTTGTATCTGTTTTAGAATGTGGGGTATTCAACCTTGGAAGGAGAAAGAGTGCTGTGTTGTCACTTCAGAGTAGAATTTTTCACTTAGAAATAAGGTGAATACAATTGTTTACACTAAATGATAGAACACCCTGAATTGGACGGGACCCATAAGGATCATTGGGTCCAAACTAAGTATGCTGCATGGTGAGAGTGCTGATCCTCTGTGCTCTGAAATAACAGGAATTAATGATGTCAGACCTTTTTCCAACTTGATGATGAATAAACTTTGAAGATGACAGTAGATTGTTTTCAGTGAGGCTTGCCTTAATCTATTTGTGTAATGGCTGTGGCATGTGTGGTAGTGGTTCGTTGTTCCTGCTTCGCTTAGTAATGGCTCAGTATCCTGTGCTGTTCATAGGGAACCAAACAGCTTACTAACCAAACTGGAAAATAGTCAGACTTTTATTCCTATCTCACGGTGAAGTTCAGGACAAAGAATGGACTGAGCGTTTATTTTACTCTCTGTTTTCCAAGTTTGTTTGTATTTGAGGTTAGGCTTGTCTGATTTATGTTCATTGTGTTAGATGTCATCCACATACACTAATTTAATGTGGTCTTCTGGAGGCTAATTGATCAATAAGTTGTTGTGCAGTTATCTGTTGCTCATCACTTGGTGAAGAGCTTAGCAGTAAAGAGTAAGGTTTAAATGTGTGGCCCACACTTAGTTTCCTGATTACATCTCTGAGTTATGTTTAGGTCTTGGTGTGGGAATGGAGGTTTTCTAGTTCATAAATTTATTAATTTTCAAAGAGAAATTGTATGCTCTCCATTCTAGACTCTCTGTAAACCCTGATAATAAATGGTGGCTAAGCTTTGCATTGGCATTCTTATTATTTAGGCCATTCTCTGAAATTGAGTCTGTCAGACCACCTACAGCATCCGTGCAGCTGCTGGGGGGATTTGGGAAGCGGGAGCCCTATAAATGTTCGTTGCTGCTGCACATTTGTTTCAAAACCCTTGAAAACAGACTCTAATGACTGTATCTGGGCTCCTTTTATTATGATGTTTCGCAGTGTAAGCAGTAAGTTGGAGATAACAGATATTTTTTTTAACTTCTTAATCAGTGCTTTGAATAAACAGTCATCTCAGTGGGTAAATAATCAGTGCAGTCATTATATGTTGGAAGTTACTTGTTTTTATTTACAGTAATAGATCAATTCATAAATGTGTGGAAGTTTATAAGCTCCAGACGTAGTTCAGTATTTGATTTGAAATTAAGTTCCACATTAATTCAGTTTAGCCATCAGCATAAGGTTCACATCAGTTAAATTGAATATAAGCTTTTAACCAAGTTGCTGACTAGAAATAAAATGCCTGTGTATAGGAATTCTCTGATTTTTGTTGTTTTTCTTTTCCCCTTGGTTTAGCACATGGTACTGAACAAATTTTAAAATTTGTCCATCTTTGTGTGCATTTCTTACCTGTTTTGTTTTGGATTGGTTGAAAGGACAAGGTGTCATCAGGTAGATTCATCTCGTCTTAGCAGTTTGTGCATTTATTTGTTGAAAGCAGTGTTTTGCCTTCCTGGTAGGCTCACAAAATGTGGAAGGTAGCTATTACTCCCCAGTTATCCTTCCCTTCCCTTGTGTCCCACAATTAGGCATGGTTTTGTGATAATGAGGAAAAGAACTGGAGGTGTGGAAGTGTTCTAGAAGTACACAGCTTGCAGTGCACATTCCTAGCTGGGAGGCAGAGGAGCCTCCCACGTGCGGCAGCCAGTGTTTTCATGTCATTGCTTTGCTTGTGGGGAGTCCTTCTGGTTGTCAGGGGGAAAGAGGTGCTTGAGGAATGTTAATAAAAAAATCAGTAGCTGTCACTGAGCAAAGCATTACTTGTGGTTTGGGATTTGGCCAGGCAGTCCAAGGGGAGAAGTGAAGTCTGTCCTGTAAGGCCATCTAGTACACATGGGCAACGAGGTGAGGTAATCAGTGATTGCTGGGTAGTCGATCCAAGACAAAATGCAGATGTTTTAGGATCTGAGTAGGGTGGCTCCCAGTGCTGAGCTGGCATTGAGCAGCTCTGCCTGGTTGGCTGGTGCCAGTGCAGTGAACTGTTGCAAAGTAATCTGTATCAGACCTTTGTTTCATTTGGTCTTAGACTTACCATGAAAAATGTAAAGACAAAACTCTCCTTAGCTGTTTTGATGATCTCTGTTTCTTAATCATTGTTTTTGCTGCATTTGTCTTCCCCTTGGCTGATTGGGACGTTTTATTTTCATTTTATCCTTGCTGTGCACACCAAACTGAGCGAGTCCAGTGACTTCTTCCTTGATTTCTGCGATCTTTTTATCTGAACTGTGGCTCATAATTGTATGGGAACTGCTGAGTCACGGCCTGAACCTCTGATTGATCACCTGAGGCGAGCCATGAGTCAGCCAGAGGAGCACAGGTGAAGGCAATTCACTGTGCTGCCTCCCCTCCTAGACCTATTTAAGAGCTGGCTACCAGTGGGGAAGGATCTCTTCTGGAGATCTGCTCTGCTGGAGTTTTGTGAGCGAGCCCAGGATAGGGGTAAGCCTTCTATTTATTCTCTTTTGTTGTCATAGTCTGCTTTGCCTAACTCTCTTGTTTATTTTGTGATTATAACATCCTTATATTCTTTGATTATGCAACAATTTATGTATCATTAGTTTTACTTTTGTTTTCTATTTCTTTTGCCCTCTCCAGTTCTGTAGAAATTCAACGTGAACAGTCAAAAGTAGATATCAGCTGTAGGAAGTGCTGTGATGGACGGTGGATGATTCTTTAAATCATACAAACTTACTCATCCAGAAAGCTCACTATTCCTTACCTATGTAGATATACACAATTCAGCTTTATCACTGATTTGGTGAATTTAATTACAAATCTGCTGCATTTTTTGTATGGGGAAAAAGTTGATTATAAAGACTGATACGCTTACAGAAGCGTTTTATGGTAACAGCCGTTTACTGCACACTGCCTCAGGGTTAGAATCCTCAGATGTTTTTTTCCTGGTAAACTCAGTGTGCCCAGCCTGATCTCTGCAGCTTTCAGCTGGAAACAGAGGCCACCCAAACTTCACCTGTGTTGCTCTGTTCCATCAGTGAGCTGTCTGCCCTGTGCTCGCAAAGGCTGAGCTGCTCTTCTGTAGTTGCTGGCAAAAGTGAAAGAGGAGTTAGGCTAAAAGAAGGCTTCTGTTCTTCTTTTCACAGGTTTCATGTATGATTTTCTCTGTCTTCAGGCCTCTTCGTATCTTTCACATCTTCAAAGCATAGTCTCTTGAACAGTGACACCATTGTGTAATGCTACTGTTGTGGAGACAGCAAGGTCAGGGATTACCGTTGTAATCCATCCAGGCAGTGTGAAATGCGCAATGAAAGCACGTCGCTGTATTAAACTCATTTATCAGAGGCACAGCTTGAATCTGAGAGAGCGGATTCAGAGAAACTCTGCTTGATTTTGAAAACGTGTCCATGAGATGTTATCTTTTTTAATAATCCAAGGTTCAATCAAGGAACAGTTTCTTAGAAAGTGTTGTTAATAGCGAGGAGATGTGGAATGGTACTTTTATATAAAAGACACGTGGCAAATGTGGAGGATGGAGGTTTTCCTGGAAGCTAATCAAAGTTTTGTGTCAGATTTGAATTTCAGCAGCAGTTTTGTGCACATTGCAGTCAGAGCAGCACCTACAGGTTGTCTGAGGAGCCTCCAGGGAGGAGGCACACGGCCCTGCCACGCTGCCCTCACAGTGCTGCTTCTCTGCCCTCATCCTTCTGAAACCACTTCTGCATCTTGAAAAGGAATGTATAACAGGACAGTTTTAGTGTGGATGTTGTTCACTCGATTCAGGTGTGTGATGTTGGAGTTCAGAACTGAGTAGCAGTAATTGTTACCACGCATGAGCTGTATGCAAATATGGTGACTCACTGCCTAACGGAGGCTAGAGGTGTAAGGTGCTTCTTAAATTACCACTGTACACAAACAGTGAAAGCGTAAAGCAAGAGAATTCCCTTTAGTGTATGATGTCTGTACTTCAGGTGTTTCATTTTACTTTGCTGTGAATTTAACGATGGATTGCAAGTCGTCTTTAAAGGTAGTGTGATTTGACTGGGCCGTTTTTGTGTAGATCTCAGGCATTTAACACTCAGCTCCCACGGGACTGTGCACTGGGGAACCCTTGGCTGATACACAGCTAATGCTGCACTCTTCACCATCAGCACTGATAATTGGACCCTGATCGATGCCACAGGCGTTTGCACTTAGGCCAATGCAATATTGAATTTGGAGCAGCAGATGTGAGGTAGGAGCTGGACGAAGACAAAACGGGCTCTGGGGGCACCGCTGTCCCTGTGGTGCACGTGTTCAGAGCAGCCCGGTCAGCGGGACGCAGTCCCAGACACAGGTTGTGGTAAAGGAGAACTTGGCTCAGCTGGGTCGTGTAGTGCAGATTGGAAAAGCAGATTAAAACAACAGTTCAGTTGAATGTAGTGTAATCATTATTTTATACTATCTTGGGACCCAACCGGGGCATGGTTCTTACTGTACTTCTGTACCAAGGGAAAGTATTGTGAATTTTGGGAGAGCTATTGCAGTCAGAACCAGGAGAACGTTTGTATTTTTATATTTTTTTATTAATATGTTTATTTTTTAACCTTGGTTAAATTGTTTGAGGGGAGGAAAAATGTTTAAACTACAGCGTAACTGAAGTTCCTCTCTGGAAGTTTTCCTTTCTAATGCATTTATCTCTCCATAGCATTTAATTTCTGACTGGATTTAAAAAGGACAAATGAAACCTCTTCTAAAAATCTTAATAATTTAAAAAATGTCATCAGTTTTTCATGCATTGCTAGGATTTCCTCTTAAAAGTTAATCAACTTATGTCATTATCTCATCAACAAGCTAAATAAATGAAAAGGAATGTAAGTCTACTATATGTGAGGTAAAAGTAAGTTTTTTTCATTTGATAGTTGTCTAAATGGCAGTACCTTCCATATACCAATTTTCAAGTTCCATCATATTTAATGCAAAATAAAATTCAAACAAAGAAAAGCAAACATGCAGTTGGTTGTAATTTAAACCACATTTTGAAGACTGTTGGCCAAGTGAGCATGGATTATATTCCAGTATTGTTTTCAGTAATTGTGTTACCATGGAAATTAATGCATATGCATGTCCAGAAACCCTCCTCACACTGATGTACAGCTCCAGTATGTTGGGAGTGCCTTAATTGTGCTCCCTTGCTTTGGTAATAGCTCCATGACTTCTTCACCCACTTCTTCCAGCTGCTTTCTGTATTTCCCATTATCGCATCCCTTTTCTCTCTGCCCTTCTCTCCCACCATCCCACAATCCCATTTGCTGCCTGTGCCCATGAGTCATGAGATATTACCCTGAATGTTTCTGTGAGGAGCCAGAGCAGAAAGCACTGGTTCTGATTTAGGAAGGCTGGTGATAGCAGAGGGATGAAGCAAAGACAGCTTGCAGACTGGCTCAGTTACTTGGCGTTAGCTTATGGTTACTACAGTTGTGTTTTAAACATGCACTGAAACGAACACATTCCTGTAGCTGTTGTGATCCACTTGCAGCTCGGTGCTGTTGCATCGTGGTTGTTTAGGTGCCGTGTTTCCAAGTGCCAGGAGGACAGCTTGTGTTCCTGTTTGCACAAAGGCCTGTGTTGGTTTGGTCTGTAGATATCTGTGCAATTGTGCTGCAGAAAGACAGTCCCTTCAGCATATTCTCTGTAATTCATTCCAGAGCTGGTTCAGGAAGTTTGCTGGATTGATGTCTATGTTTTATTAGCCCTAGGCTGAATGCTGAGGAGTGTAGGAGCTTTCTCAGGCACGCTGATCTCTGAACAGCTGTGGAGACAGGATTGTATATTCAGTGCAAATGGGGACTGCTAAACCATTGTGAACTTATTTACCTTGAAACATCAGCTCTTCCCATTCATTTTCTATTTTTATGTCATCTCTTAATTGAGATAATGATCTATTGTTGTGTGTCATCTGCAGGCTAGCTGGGTAGTTGGGCGAGTAGCTTCTCAATTCCAGGAAATGCTCAGCTTGCCAGTAACTTTCCCTTTAGAAAACAGTAGTAGGTTTTTTTTTTTATTTTAAAATACATTTTAATATATATCTTAGCATATCTGTAAACAAAACTGCAATGGTTTGTAGTTATAAAGAATGCTGTAAGCATTTCAGTTAACCTTAAAAGCAATTAAGCATTAGGGGTGCTGTGCAGCATAGAAGGCAAAATGGCTGCCTGCTGAAGAAACCCGGTTGTACAGCAGTGTGACCTCTGGTAGCCTGAGTGGCTGAGGGGCGGTTTGTCTGAACAAACATCTTGACAGCTTTAAGAGAGCTGCCTTCTCTGCACGGAGCTGGCGGCCAGCTGGTGGGCTGAAGTGCTGCTCAGCGTTTGGAAGCCGGTGGAGGTGCTCTGTGGCTGGTGGATGCAGGTGGCTGGTAGGCCCTGTCAGGTACCCAGCCTGAGCAAAGGAAAATCATTTCGCACATTCCATTCCTTTTAGTTTCTTAAACTGCATTTATTGTTGTGGAATCTGAGTACATTCCTGTGGTTCATTAAGTGATTTGACTGTCATCTCTGCAACAGATTGTTAATCCATTACCCTCCCTCAGAGGAAAGTTGTGCTTCTAAGTTCTTTTTAAATTTTGTTTCTCTGGAGAGCTTTGAGCTGCTATTAGTGAAAATTGGGTCGGAGCAGTGAGGCGTGCACCAAAAGTAAACACAACAGAGCTGTCGAGTGACTTTGTGTTGTATCATCTCTTCTTCATTTGAACAGGATACAATCCTGGCAGAATTGCTTCAAATCAATAAGGAGTATATAGTAGGGTATCACGAGCATGATTCACTCCTGGACCATAAGGAGGAAGAGGAGCTCACGGAAGAGGAAAGGAAGGCTGCCTGGGCAGAATATGAGGCAGAAAAGAAGGTAAAATTATCTATATAAGTTTGCTGTACACAAAAATAGCCATTCTGTATTTCAGTGCCGCTGACCTTTTCAGTTTGTTTTGGGAAAATAATTTTTCTGATAGGCTAGGAAGTAGGCATGGGAAGCAGGCTGTCTAGAAATATGGGGACACTGTGTCTCACTTGCTCTCTTAGTGCTATTCAGTGCTATTTCTATTTCTGTACTACTTATGCTAGTGGGTATCTTTTTTTTTTTTTAATTTCATGATGACAATCAGTTGGAGTCCTGTGTAATATCTCACTTCTGCCATTTAAGGAATATTTGTAGTGCCATTAAAGGCATGTAATTACAGAACTGTTCACCAAAATCCCACAAGCATACGGGCATCTGCAACAAAGGATTTGCCTTTTTTTTTTCCCCCCCTTATTCCCTGTATCTTATTTACTGGATACTTTATGGAGTGGTTGAATGAAGAAAATAATGACTTGGTGAGAGCACTAGGGAGTGTGTGTGTGCATGTGTTAAACTGTAAAAGGTTAAAACTGTATGGTAAAAGCAGTTTAGTAACTTGATGTAGCTGGAGTTTAATATAAAAAAAAAATAATAATAGTGTCTTGAAAGGCTTAGTTCAGGTCTTTGCACCTGATCAGAGGTCTGAAAGTAAAAAAGAAAAAGGAAAAAGAAAAAAGAGTATGTAAAGTGCTGCTGACCACCTTGAATGAACAAGTGGCAGGTGGAGGACTAGGAGTAGGCAATAGGAAGATTCAGTCAGTGTAAGTGAGCGTGGAAATTGCCCCATGAGAAATCCAAGTGGGAGATAAACTTGATATTCCTGTTAATAAATTCCCCACTTCAGTTCTTCACAATTCTGTCACTATCAAGTCAGTATTGATGCTAGGTAGTAGTTTGCAATCACAAGATGAATCTTAAACAACTGTAAATATGCCAACAAACCTTGGCTGTTCTTTTCTTAGCGTACCAAATATTTAAGCTAAACTCACGTATTCGCTCAAAAGGAGGATTGAAGTTTCCCTGTGCTTCACGTGTCCTTTTGACTGATGGCACAGACTCACCTGTGTGCTGATTCACGTGTAGTGAGTGAAGAACGAGATGTATTCCAGTTGCTTGTGCAGACAGGTGTGTGCTTTGTGTTTTAGGGCTTGACCATGCGTTTCAACATGCCGACAGGGACCAACATGCTTCCCACTAATTTCAACTCTCAAACGCCGTATATTCCTTTCAATTTGGGCGCTCTGTCAGCGATGAGCAATCAGCAGCTGGAGGTGAGCAGTGATCCAAGTAATGTAACACCTGCGTTGCTGTGAGAGTGCCTGTGTTACTCTGTTGCACGTGGGTGGTGAAGGTCGTTCTTAGATACCCTACTATTATATAATTGTCCCCTATTTTTAATAATTACCTTTTTTGTTGTAGTTTCTTATTGGTGAACTGATGTCTAAGTTCTATGCGTATAAACTGAAGTACCTATACCTGTGTGGTATCTTGGGACTGTGGGAAATTCTGCATTCTCTGCAGATGTGAATTACCACATTGAGCTTCTGGGCCTCAGTCTCGTGTCTGAGAAGGAATGGCAGAGAGGAATACGTGCTCCACTCCCTGCTACCCTCAGTTCTTCCTGCTAGGATGCCAGGCTGTAACTGCAGTGGTTGAAGCGCAGTTGTCTTAGGATACCTAGTAGAGTCTGGTTAAGGAGTTTGTAGGAAAGAACTGAAAGCTGCTAACAAAGAATGCAGACTGGGGGACCCATGTCGTGTACATCTGTGCGGTAATGGGCCCTGCGAGCCAGCACTGTGCTAAAATATTTCATGGCGGTTTGAGCTCACAGAACGTGTTGAGACCGCAGCATCATCCAGCTCAGTGCTGCGGAAGATTTGCCTGTGAAGAAAAGCATCAGTCTTGTGATGATCTGAAAACATTTGGGTACCTAAATATTTTTTTGATATAAATAATGTCTCCAGTACAAGCTGCTGGATTGATATGCGTAGTTCAGTTACTACATAGTGAATTTCATTTGTGTGAATGTTAGAAGCTATTTTGTTACTCACTGGCTTGTGCAAATGAGAAGAAAAATGTAATTCAAATGTAGGTATGTACACTGGATATGCAAATATAAACAAGATGACAAAGAAATGCTTTATTTGCAGTTAATTTACTGATGTTTTCTCAGGACCTCATTAATCAAGGAAGAGAGAAGGTTGTGGAAGCAACCAACAGTGTAACTGCAGCAAGAATTCAGCCCCTTGAAGACATCATTTCAACTATAGTGAGTACAGCAGACAACTGTAGGTCTAGACTGGGAGATGGGAAAATGTTGGATGTTATCACATAAATGACTGTTGTATGTGATGATTCAGCTATATTGTTGTGTTATTAATGACAGTGATTTCCAGTTTGTGCCAACCTTTATCACTGCAGCTTGCAGTAACCCTTCACGGCATCTGGATATCACAGAGCCTTACCAACCTAACACTTAACCATTACTATTGGCTTTGCACTGAAAATCCCAGCTTTCTACAAACAAGTATCTTAATTGTGCAGAAATAAGAACCATTTCCTGTTTCTTGTCCTTGGAATCTATCTTGGATTCTTGCCTTTCTTGTTGCTAGTAATCTAGAGGCGTATTACTGAAACTGGTAGTTTTAAGAGCTGTTAACTCTTAGTTTGAATTCTGGGGAAGTATAATTTTGCATTTTGTAGGAACAGGGCTGTGCTTTAACTCCTGATGCAACTCTGAATATAATGCAGGACCTCAGTCACCATTATGCTTCTATCAAAATGACTAATGCTAAGACAATTTTTTTCCTTTTCAGTGGAAAGAGAATGTAACACTTACAGAGAGCCAAGTGCAGGCCCTGGCCCTGAGCAGACAGGCAAGCCAAGAGCTTGATGTTAAGCGACGAGAAGCCATCTATAACGACGTCCTGACTAAACAACAGATGGTAAAATGTCTAATAATCACTTGATCGACTGCCCACGTTTGAACGGAGATATTGAGTGTGAACTTTTCGTGTGTGTGTATAGGGGTCTATGTTTAGGTACATAAATACTTACTCACAGGTTGTGTGTTTCCACGGGTCAAGTATTTGCTGGCATTGTGTAATGGTGTATATGATGTAACATCGGGAGTTGTTGACTTGTGCAGTGTGCTGGATTGGATCCCTCAACCTCATCGAGGGAGACTCCGTGAGAAGATCGTTTCAAAAAAACCCTCACCAGATTTTTCTCTTGAAGTAGTTTGCTTGAAAGTAATGAAGCTTGAAGAGAAATCTAATTCCCAGAGCTAAAGATGAATCATAGAAAGTATTGGGAACATCTTTTAGCTTAGAATTATTTTGCAAAATCTGGAAGTTGCCCAGTTTATGTCAATTAGAAGAGTTTCTCTTAGGCAAATGTGCAGTGATGATCCACGTGCAGGACTTTCAAAGGGCTGATAAATAATACCTGACAAAAAAAGCTGTGATTTGTTCTATGGAGTCATTTCACAGGATAGTGCAAGTAGGAACTTGCCCAAACGTGGTATGAAATGCAATAGGCAAATCATTAAGAAAACTTAGCCCTAAATGGTGTTACTAAATGGTTTCTGCAGCAATCAGCTGGTGAATACCATCGCATTAGTGATGGTGATAACAATAGTGCTTTTTCATTCGGCCATGCGATCCTGAACAAATTGATTTTAACTCTGAACTTGATACTTGCAGCGTTGAGGCAGGTCGTGACTTCTAACAGCTCTGCTTTCCCTTCACAGTTGATCAGTTGTGTTCAGAGGATACTCATGAACAGAAGACTTCAGCAGCAGTACAATCAGCAGCAACAACAGCACATGTCTTACCAGCAAACAGCAATGAGTCATCTCATGATGCCAAAGCCTCCAAATTTAATCATGAATCCTTCCAACTACCAACAGATAGATATGAGAGGAATGTATCAGTCAGTGTCTGGTGGTATGCAGCCGCCGCCTTTACAGCGAGCACCACCCCCAATGAGAGGCAAAAATGCAGGGCCTTCCCAAGGGAAATCGATGTGATTTTGCACTAAAAGCCTAAAGGATTGTTAAAGTCAGAGAAAGAACTTTTATTTTTTTAGGAATCAATGGCTTAACAGAACTCAACTGTAAAAAAAAAAAAAAGAAAAAAAAGAAAAGAAATGGAAAAAAAAAAGTTTGGTTGGTCCCCTTAAATGCCATGTTCCATATTAGTGCTTCAGCTTTGTTTAAGTAGGACAATGTTTTCCCTTGTTGTCAGTGATGTTGCCTAGAATCTTCTTACATATGTTGAGTACAGGAGATGCCAAGTTGTTTTCAGTGAAAACAAGTGCTCCCATAACAGTAGTATCTCCGCAGGTTTCCTGTCTAAACTCCTATGCTTGCTTTCAGTAGCTGTGAAGCTATCATCAGATTTGAGAAGCTTAGGAAGGACTGCAGGTCTGTACGTTTCAGTATATCATATGTGAGTTGTGCACAGCTGAGTTCTTGATTAGACTTGATTCCTCAAATTATGGAATACTTTTCTGCTTACCCATTTCTTAAAGTTAGTGGGAATATTGTAACAGAAATAATTCAGCTTCCTTTTGAGTGAGGTCTGGACTCATACTGTATCATCTATGCTGACTGAAGCATAGGAACTGAAAACACTCTGAAACAGAAATGAGTGCAATATTCTTAAGTACTACTGCTCTGAAACTTGTAAGTCACGCAGTTATATAGAAACTGTGTATACAGCCTTAAATAGTGACTTGGGGAAGAAGAGTGATCTTCCTCAGTCTTCTGCCATTTTTTGTTTTCAGCTTTAGGTGATGGAATAGCAGCTGGTGGTCTGGAGGTGTTTTTCCTTTTTCTCTGCGGAGTCCAGCACAAATTTCTGTTAACTCCTTATTGCTGGTGCTGCTGTCTCGTCTGCTTGCCAACAGCGGGAGACAGGCCAAGAAAACAAAATTCCTGGTTTTTGGGGGGTTGGAATACTGGTGGTGGGCAGGGGCAAACCCTGTTACGCCATCAGCTTTAAAATGGCACAACCATTGCTGATTTGGCACTGGAAGGGGCTCTCACAGCTTCCCAAGGTACCAGGGCAGAGGAATAACTTTTCCTCCGCTACATCAGAGTTTTGGTTATGCACTCCTCTCCCTTCCCTTTCGTTTGTGTGAAAACATACCTTAGTACACAAAGAGCTCGATTCTTTTGTTTGTTTTTACATAGACTGCAGATGAACTTCTGGTTTATTATATATCATTAGCACTCTCTTTAGCCACAGTTTTTGTGCTCGTGGAGATCTAACTAAACCCAAACAGGGCTTTTTTGAATATAGCTTGGTTGGCTCTTCCCCCACAGAATAAAAGCGTTTGTAATTTGGGAGTGAAGGACGGAAGCATTTTGAGGCGACGGTGTACGGAGTACAGGGAACAGAGAGAGAATGCTGGAGGAGCAGATGGATTTGCTGTAGATGTTGCTGGATCTTCTGGTTTGCTGACGTGAACTAAAACTGTTCTGGCTTCTGGAACTTAATTGACCTGGATGAACAGATTTCTTTTGCATCTAAATATGCAAATCTTACGTGATATTTCATGTCGTGATCAAAACTTGGTTTGTGGTCTGGACAGTTTCTCTGATCTGTTGCAAAGGCTGACGTTGCCATCGGACTCTTTGTTACAAGATGCCACAAATGAACCTCTCCTGTGTTCTGGAGCTTTGCCAGCTCTACTGTTAGGTTTAACCTGGGGGGAAGGGAGCAAAAACAGGTGTATTCACACTAGAAGAAATGCGAATGTGAGACTCTGAGACAAACATTTGAAGGCAAATGTACTCTGGGCAACTCTCACTGATGTTCCTATGCGTCTTGAATAAGAGAAGTATCTTCTACCAAACCTGGGAATGTTCAATGGAGTTTTACAGTAACTCAAAAGACTTAAATGTGGAAGTTTTAGGCAACATTTAACGGCACATTTTTTTCATTCTGGACAAAACTATGGATAACAGAAGCATAAGAAGAAAGCTGAGATAAGCGTTGAAGTAAAACTTGGACCACTTTGCATACATGTTTCTCACTTGACATTTTAGCTGCATAACAACGTGCTTTGAGTATAACATCAAGCTTTAACAAATATTTAAAGACAGAACATACATCAGTAAGATAACAAAAAGCTCATTTTTATATTTGTTTTAGATGTTTTAACTAGATGAGATGGCTTAAGACGGCGAATAAAAATGTTGCTTGTAATACAATTTTGCCTGCTAAATTCTCCACATTTTGTAACCTGTTTATTCCTTTGGATGTAAAGCGTTTTTGCTTAGTATTGTGATATTGTATATGTTTTGTCCCAGTTGTATAGTAATGTTTCAGTCCATCAACCAGCTTTGGCTGCTGAAATCATACAGCTGTGAAGACTTGCCTTTGTTTCTATTAGATGGCTTTTCAGTTCTGTATTAAATATCTTAAGTACTATAGAAAAGGTGTCACCTCTTCCTATAAGGCTGTTTTGTAATATATATAAGGACTGGAGATGTGTTTTTAAAGGACGAGAAGCATTCAAGTATGAATCAAGTATCTGTGTTTTCACCATTCAAAGTGCTGTTTAGTAGTTGAACCTTAAACTATTTAATATCTCATTTAATAAAGTGACCAAAATACATCTATGTGCCTTGTGCTACCTTTGCAGTTCCGCATCATCTCCACGTAGACTGAGATCTCATCTGCTGAGAACTGCGGACTGGTGCTGCGCTGCGAGTCAAGCTCTCGTGTTCTGCCTCAGTGAGGTTCCTGGTACGGGACGTGGATGTTAATTGTTAGGGAGGGCAGCTGAGGGGACAGCTTTCCAGCTTGTGTGCATTAGCAGTGCCTTCTGTACTGGTCTGTTAGAAGCCACGAGCAGCGAGGTGTCGCCCAGCAGAGATAAACCACTGAGCGCAAGGGGAAGTTCTGCTTCCTCTGATTTGAATGATGAACTTAGGTCTTTCAACCTCTTTATTGTACTTCTTAATTACTTTCTTAGTTATTAAATCTCACGTGCTGAAGCCCGCTGTAGCTTCCGGAGAGCTGTGCTGCTGTGAAAGGCTGAAAGCCAGCTGTGCTTAGAGGTGCTGTGGCTCAGAAAGGTCTGCAGAGCTGCCTTCAGTGGCTGCAGCCCAGGAGATCTGCAGCAAAGGGTCTGAGTCCTGAGGCATGTGGGATCTGTTGTTTCTGTTCCAGCATGGGACCTTGCTTTGTCTCCACGCAGGCTGTTGCCACACAGCAGCAACACAAAGTATTTTTTCAGCAGGTCAGAGCCCCCTTCTTGCTGTGCATGGTGACATAGGGGTGTCTGGAAAGCAGGGGTGCAGGAAGGTTTTGGCAAAGAGCTGAGGTTGAAAGTGAGGACACTGCACTGGAGAAGGGCAGAGGGACTGAGGGCAGGGTGAGATGGGCTGGGGCTGAGTGCAGGGGGAGAGAGGTAGAGAGGGAGGGAAGGATGTCCTCATTTTGCTCAGCCCCATCAAAGCCTGACCTTCAAATGCCCCTTCGGTTCTGTATTCGGTGATGTTGCACGTTGGAGCTGTTGGAGATGCTGAATATGAAACAGTGTGTGGTACCTGGGCTTTACTCAGCCTAATTGCAGTGCAGTGCCTGTTTGTATAATGGAATTGCACAAACGTGTGTGTTGTCTGTGGATCCTTGCTGACACCCACTGGAAGCAGCACAGGCAGAGACGTGTGCTTGTTGTGCCTCACCATCATCGGCCACACTTGGATACGTGACATTGGTAACAGTGAGGTATGGTTAGGGAGGAGCACAGGATGCCCCAGTGGTTCGGCCTCGCAGATCTTTGACACCAAACTACTCAACACAGGTACAGAACTACTTGCTTTGTGTTCCCATGGTGAGAATTCACAGCTCCAGAGCAGTTCCTTGCTTTGAGAGAAACACAAAGTCTTGCACAACTTGCTTGGTTGAAGTCCTGCTGTATGACTTTGTTCTCATTCCCGAATGGGGCAGCATTTCGGCTGCTGGTGCCATGCGGATCGCGGCTGTTGTGCTGACTTGTGCTGATTGCTCTGCCCACCTGACTGCAGATGTTTTTGACTTTACCTTAAGATCAGGATCAGGGGCTGCATCTGTACAGCCTAGGCCACAGGGTGCTTCCCCAAGGGAGCTGCCCTGCCCTTGGGAGGGCTCTCTGGGATGGCTGCCCCAGTGACGGCAGCATTTGAAGAAGTGCATCGACCTACAATGTATGTTTGCCCCAAAATGAGAATGACTTTCAGCACATGTCACCCCCGTGTTTCTTCTGACCCAGTGATTTTCCAGCCAGCTCTTGGCAAGCGTTCTGTTCACCGGAGTGTGTGGAGAAGTGATTTGCCCACATCTGTGGGCTGATAAATGGCACAGAGGCACCAGGTAACGCAGTTACTACCCTTAGTGTTCTCAGTGTCCTGTGGCTTGGGGTGAGCACTCAGTAATCTCACTTTATTTCCTCGCAGTGCCTTTGTCCTCGTGAAGCTTTCTGGACTGACAGGCAGACACTGCCCTGCACACTGCTCCTGCCGTCAAGATGGCCAATATTCAACAAACCCTCCAGTCCAGGAGTCAGCTGCAGCTGCTGGGATGGGGGAGAGGACATCGCCCTTCAGATCAGGTCCCAGGCTTCTCTTCTCCCACCGGCACTGCCCGAGGGATGCAGGTGTCCGTTCCTTGCTAACAACAATCTGGCCCTTCTCCTTCGGGGATGTGCCGTTGCCAAGTGTCCTTTCATGATTATGTTGGCCGCCATTGGCAGCGATAGCACGTCTCTTTCTGCCCTGCACAGCCAGAAGGGCACTTCTTCACCTTTCAGCACAGGCTTTCTTGACTTGCTGTGGAGCTTTGGGCTCTTCATTGTGTTCTGTAGGGGAGGCAAATCCCCTCCACTTCTCTCCTGCAGAGGCACTGGGTGGCCCCAAGCCGCTGGCAGCAGGGTCACTGGGAGGATGTCCTTGAGGCCACCTGGGAGTCACCATTTGTTCCTCCCAGCTGTCCCCACACCTTGGCTCACCCCAAAGCCAGGTTTGTGCTGCAGTGCGCTCAGTGCTGCTCTGGCCTCATGCTGAGAGTTTTCCTCCATGTCTGCACCCCTCTGTAGTGAGACTCAGGAAACCATCCGACTCTGCTGCTGACGTCCTCTCTCCTGCTTTACACAGCTGTTCCCAGGATAAAGTTTCAATTATTACGTGCCCAGCTTTCTCCAATTGGAGAACTGCTAAAAAACCACGTCCTTTGCTCTGTTTATGGTTGTATTTTCAGATCTGTGGGTTTTTGTGTGTGAAACAGCCCTCTCAGGTGGGAACGAAAACAGGCACTAGGCTGTGCAGGAGGAACAACATCTCTGAAGTTTGCCAAAGTGTGTGTCAAGCAGGGTGTTGGCAGGATGAGCGGCTGTGGGCGATGGCTGAGGGGGAAGGTGGTCAGCTCTGCCTCTGTGCAAGGAGTGAGTGTGTCTTCATGCACACACAAAGGGAAAGGGAAGTATTGCACATGCTGTGCATCGCCGGCTGCACCCTCTGCAACTCAGAGCGCAGTCAAAGTCTGTGGTCATCGATTCTGCTGCTGCTACGGTCCCAGTACAGTCACATTACTCATACGTTTAAGTATTTTGCTGAACCAGAACCTAACTCAGTAAATTCCTGCTGGAAGTAACCATTACAGTGGGATTAAACAATGCTGAATTTCCCCTAAAGAATGTCCCACATGAGAAACGGTACCGACCTCTACAAAGCTGTTTTCAGTGAATTCTTTGCAGATTTGCTGCTTACAAGTGCTATTTTTTGAACCCGGATCCCAAAAAGGAGTTCTGTGCCGTCGCTCTTGCGCCCGTGCGTCCCTTTGCAGCAGGAGCCTCCTTCCAAGTCTGATCCTGGATCCTGACGTTGGAGGACCAGTTCAGTGGCGTGGACCAAATCAAATCTCTTTCAGGTTGTCAAAAAGCACGTACTTGGCATTGCTCAGATCAGGTTTTACCTTCATTTGAAGATGAGAAACAGCATCTTCAGCGTTAACTTCATCTTCAGGTGTAAAGGAAATCAGTGGCTGCAGACAGCCAGCAGGGTCATTGCCCCCTCCCTCAGTGGCCCCTCTGGGATTTGCCTCCCCAGACAGCCAGGAGCACCAGCAGGATGCAGACGGTGCTGCCAGGATGGTGGCAGAAAGGCTGCAAAGTGAAGCTGGAGAGCTGAGTTTTCCCTTTGCTAAGGTCAAAAGTACACTTTAGGACACTTTTTGTGAACGATCGTGCTCCTGACATGGCTGCTGAGGATTAGATGTTTCAGCAATGACTCAGAGGAAAAAGGTAAATAAACATTTTTTATTTCAAACACGGGATTAAATTCCTCCATGTCTAGATCATTCAAGGTAAAGCTCCTTTAATCTTTTCATTGCAATCTGCAGACTGTTGTCTGTGACAGCTGCGGCACCGGCTGGGACGTTGGGTAGCAAATGCTGCAGCGGGGACATGGGAGGTGGCAGAGAGGACAGAAGGTGGCCAGGAGCGCCGGGCCCCAGAGCGGCCGCCTTGCTAGCGGTACGTGGGCTATGAAGAAGCCGGATTGTTCCTTCTGGGAACGTGGGGAGTAGAGCTGAAGAGGCTGAAGTTTCACCCAAACGGCTTTGCAAAGTGGAGGCTGAGAAACTGCGGTGTGAGAAATGAAGCTGTGGTAAGGACAACCCCAGCAAGGACGTGAGGGCGCTGGCTGTGCCAGCGAGGTTCCTTTCTGCGCAGCAGTGAGGCGAGCTCCTGAGCAATCCCATCTGGGTCTTCGTGGGCTGCACTGTGCTGGTGCTTGGCCTGAGGACATCTTTTGTCCCTGCTGCCTCAGAGGACCGGATCTGCAGTTCCAGGGTTTGTTGGATGTCCAGCCACTCATTCCAGTGGGCTCACGCTTACCAGCTCCGTTCCAGCTGCACTTTTGATGTTGCCCTTGTACCAGTTTATAAAATTTATCTTTACCATCCAAAGCCTTTCTGTAGATGGTGTTCATATCAATCAGAAAATACTGGGTTATGGAGTGCCAAAAAAAAAAAAGGGCTAGCAAGAAATCTACAATATAAAGACAATTTTATTGCCAATAAGCTCTTAAAACTCTTTTTTTTTCCTGTTTCAGTAGGACCTTATTCTTCCTGATGAAAATCCGGTCATAGCATCTTTCATTAAAAATAAAATTATTTTGAAATAAATAAATATATAAAATAAATATCATATACATTTTATAAATAGTTTTGTCCCTATGCACAGTATCCATGCTTACATCTGAATAATGTTCCTCACCCCATTCCCACCCCAACAGCAGGAAAAACCCCACACACCAGGACCAGTCCACGTAGTATCATCCATGTAGCAAGCTGCTGGGCTGCTGCAGCAGGGTGCCTTCTGAAAGGCTGCTTCTTAGCCAGAAACCATCCCGAGCTTATCAGAGGCATCTGGAGCAGTTCTGTGGTCTTTAGTTTTCCTTCCCTTGAATTCTAGTTGGTTTATTTTTTTCCCTGGTTAACAAGTTTGCTTGCCTGTTTGTTCTTTTAAGCAACCATAACACTGACTATTTGGCCTCTCTTACAGCCACCAAGTAAAGAAAGTGAACAAAAATGAAAGATTATACGTAGGGTTCCCTCCCTTCCCCTATCCCCACCCCCATAAATAACCCAGGTTTGATATACATGTGAAACAAGGAGGAACAGCAGTGTCTGGATTCAACGTAAGTGCTTTCCTATGTCATCTACATTTACAGGAATGATGGAATGACTATTAATATAGTGCTCTGGGAAAAAGCTTGGGAGCCCAAGTATGTACATCGATAGGGCAGCTGCAGGAAACATCACCTGTAGTGGAAGAGGTCTCTGTACATTGCAGGTATTTTAGCAGGGTCCACGGGCCTTGGTAAAAAGTGAGTGAATTTCTGATGTCTCTTAGTCCTGTACCCCTCGCGGGGGGAGCCGTCCTTGTTCAGAGCCACGTAGTAATGCCTCTCCGAGTCCGCGTGCTTGTAGAGCGTGGAGGCGTACGTGTTGTACCAGTTCTCTTCAAACTGCTCTCGGAAAACACATTCCCTTGTGAGCTTCTTCTGCGTTGGGGCAGAGGTGGGAGAAGAAAAAGATATGTGTCAAAAAAAAAAAAGAAAAAATCTTGCTATTTCTTCCATTTTATTATTCTATGGTTTTCTTAGCTACCTGCTGCTGGCTGCCCTGAGAATGGAGACTGTGCTGCCAGGGATGATTCCTGTGGGTGAGAGCTAGAAACTGGCACGTGCCTGGACTCAAAGGCCTCTGAAGGAGGAGGAGGAAGGAGATGGAAGGAGAAAGTGTATTTTGCAAAGGCTTGCCGTTAGAAACAACACAAGGCTGCTGCAAAACTCTGAGCATGGCAGCCAGGTGTCTGCAATGGGGTGTAAATGTGGAGACTGCTGTGGGACCGGCAGCATTTGTGTGCTGTGCAGGGGGTGCCCACGCAGAGCTGCATGCAGCAAATGTGCTCTGTGGAAGGGGCACCTCCTGGCAGGAGCAGACTGCGCTGCATTGGAATGATTTAAACAGCGGCGAGTGCCACTTTGAAAGTTCAAGGCACATAATAAAATAATACACACTGTAACATGAATGAAAGCATTCCTCAGGCCTTTCATCTTCTGAAGCAGCAGATAGCTGTGATGTGAGGCCATAACAAGACTCGGGGAGGTCTGGATGCCTAACCTGGGAAGATTTACGGCGGCGATAGGTGATGCGATGAGCGCGTGCCAGCAGCGGCACAGAGCCAGTGCGCGGCTGAGGCAGCCCATGCTGGGCGCAGGGATGGGTGCCACGGCTGTCACACAGCCACAGCCCCTCTGACCCTCACCCAGAGAACAGCAGCACGTGATGGCTTTCAGGCACTGCCCACCACCCAGATGCCACGTGGGCTCCTCTCGCTCCCTCCATGCCAGCTCTGGGGCTGTGCTCCAGTGAGGACCCGGTGTCCCCTATGTGATGGCCTGGGAGGGGCTCTGGAGGCCTTCCAGATGAAAGGCAGTCTGCAGACGTAGGATGTTCTAATATTACAAACACTGTACCCACACAGTAAACTATTTAGGTAGGGAATGTGTCTTATCTGTGCTGTACTAAGTGCTAAGTAAATTTTATTGCCTGCAGTAGACGTTTTGTAATAAGATACAGGAGCTCACCTGCACTCAGAACCTGTTTTGAATGTTTTGCTGCTAATTAAATCAACCCTGAGGTAACATGTGAGTCCTCCAAGAGCCAACCCCACAGCTCTCATCACCTGAGATCTGGGGAACTGCAGGTTTCTCTTCCCAGACCTATGAATGAATGTGGCTTACCCCCCTTCTCCCAGAATGGCACCTACTCAGCACACATGGGAAGCTGCTGCCTGACAAAGAGCAATGCTGCTGCCTTATCCCCGTGTGGTGCCTGCTTCTCTGGGGTTGCTTGGTGGAACTGTGGTGGCATGAAATGTTTTCAGAGTCTGAGGTGACTGCAGGATGTGCTCTCCTAGCACTTCTTCAGTTGGTGTCCGTGTAACAGAAAGGCTGGGACGTGGGTACTGGGGAGCTTTGTCCCCATAGGAGCAGCACTGGTGTTTGACACTGCTAATTCAGCACGCAGGGCATGCAAAGTGGGCATGGAAGGAAAAAGTGAACTTGGCTGAAATCTTATAAATACCATTCCACTGCAGCCTCCTAAAATCCCATTGTAATGCTAATGCGACTGCCTGGTGCGTTTCATGTGCAAGATGCAATGACAGAGCTCCCATAATTACATCTTAAGGCCAATTCTGCTTCCAGAATTCCTGTGCTGTAAAATTCTATTTTTGTTATTTCTATGATGCAGCATTAAGACAGGTCCTCATTTTTAATTAACTCTGTTTGTTGGTTCATGATCAGAACTGCAGGGCTTGAAAGCAAAGGATAAAAGCAAGTTTGTTCCCTCATTTTTGGCAGGCATGAGTTAAAAAGATGCAATTCCAGAAGCTACTGAACAACCTTGCAGTATAACAGTGCAACTGAACAGTGGTCCTGCTGTGTGGTTGTAGGTTGAGCTCTGATTTCTGAAGTGTGGTTTAAAATATTTGTGCTGTTTTATGGAATCCTGGTGACTTTTTATCTGTCTTGCACTTACTTTTTATTTAGGGTAGATGTTATTAAAGTAGTGAAGTGGATAAAGAAGGGTTAACAATCCATGCTAGTCCTTGATTCTCTCATATAAAATTCAGCACCTGTGTCTCAAAAGTAGCAAAGGGGACTGCAGCAATCTCAGTAGATGGAAATGGGAGAAGAAAAGATGACAGTAACTCCTGGTTTATTGTTACTGTTCTCTATGCAGAGTTTATCTGAAGGCTTCTCTATATGCACAGTACACAGGTTTCAATTTCTACACCTTGAGATTAATCTGACTTGGTTAGAGGAAGTACGTGCCTTCCACTTTGGCTTAAAAGTGGTTTATTTTATTTCACTTTAAATTCACTGTGATCCACCCTTAAAAATCTGTATCTTCACCCAGCACAGTGCTGTGATCTTGAAAGACACTTTTTAAAAAAACCCACATGTGTGTGATGGGTTGGAGTAGAAGTGCTGGGCATCTGGACTAAAAACACACAAAGTTTTCAAACAGAAAATTTACACTAGTGAAAACTACCTAGAATGCAACTAAGTTTTCAAAATAGAAGTGAATCCTTCTAGCTAGCTAAAAATAATTATTTTATATTGAACTGAGTTAAATAATTAGAATTAAATTAACCTTTAGGTTAATTAAATGTAGCTAGTAAGATGCGACATTCTGACTATAATGCCAGCAGAGCTCCCCTTCCCTGCAGCACTGGCCCACTTTTGCACAGTGCTTGCTCTGCATGCAGCTGTTTCTTTCACCCAGCAAAGCCCCAGCAGATGCACTCTTTCTGGGACTAGCTTAGGGTGGATAAAGGCCAATACAAATTCTCTAATGTTGGGCAGAAAAGCAGCAAAGTGTATTTCTTCTGGTTCTATAGTAGCATGAGCTGCTTGCCAGAGCAGGGAATCCCAGCTCTAAGGCATATCCCAAGTCAAGGAAGCAAATGACAAACAAACTTCCCCTCTAAGCCTGGATTGGAAGCAGGGTATTTCTGCTTTGTGTATCTTACAGCAGTCCCGAATGAGGCAGAGTATCCTATAGGTGATGCTAGGGAAGATTTTATAGGTATTAAGGAGCTTGTGTTGAATGAAACTAACAAGAAGTTTACATGTGGCTTTTGGCAAAACACAGAAAACTGTAGTCTTGAAAGGGCACTTCCAGATAGTTATGAGAAACTCCCCCAGACTCCCAGAAGGGGTTGTACAGAATGTTATAACAAAAACAACACTCAGACCGCACTTCCAGCTTCCATTAGAGAGCTATAATATAAATGTCAGATCTGCAGATACATGCAGATCCCTATCATGTGGACAATAAAGCTGATGTTAATCATGAAACCACACCATCAGCACCTAGTTTTATGCAAAATTTCCAAATACCCAGCTTTAATTGACCATTCCTGTCCTGTTTTTGAAAGGCTGAACCACAGCGAACCCCACAGCATTCCAGGCACTGCCCCAAATGGTGCCTGTGTGCAGGGCTTCAGGGGCTGCACCACAGCATGGACCATCACAGCGTGTGTCCCCCTCCCTGTGACCCCCATACATCACAGCTGTCACTGACACAATAACAGGGTGAGACGGAAGCACGCGGCATCCCAAGGGCATCAGAGGCCTGGGACAGGCACAGCTTGTGACACCAGTGAAGCCTCACAGCCCATATTGCTGCGTCTCTTACACAGAGTTGCATTCACAAGACCTTAAACTTACCGACCCATACAGCTCGCCTCTCTCGTTCATGCCGAGGTAGAGTCCTGAATCCACTCCACGGATACTAACCAGCCCCACCGCCAGGCTGATGAACTCCAAAATCCCTGAAACAGAACAGCAAAGCAAATCACACAGATGATAAAACCCACACAAGGCCCAGCTGACAAACACAAAACAGCTTTTCCAGCTATAAAGCGTCTCAAAGACCCTGCTTTATTCATAACTGCACAGTTGTTAAATCTACACTCCTACATGCATGTAGTCTGGTAAGTTTTTAATCCATTTCTCCCCAGCATCATGAACTTGGTTTTTTGAAGAGGAATTAACCTTTCCTAACGAGAAAAGGACTGCTCACCTATTGTTTTTGTCACATACACAAAAAAGACAGACATTTGTGCTTGCCTGATTAGTGTTTTGGATTTCTCCAACAAAAGCAAAGTGACCCTTGTCCCCGCTGGGCTTCTGGTAAGACAAGACAGTCCCACAGACTTTAAAGTAATCATTACAATAGTAATAAGGAAACAGGCACTGAAGAGGTGTCTGTGAGGGCTTCCCTGTTCCTGCAGCTCCGGTGAGCTACTTGCTATCCCCAAATGTGTACAGATGTCACGGGTAAAGCCAAATTTCACATACACAGGGGTTGAAAGGCACCTTTTGCAGCTTCGGTGCTGGGGAGCTGCTGGTTCTTCCTCCCAGGCATCTTTTTGGCTGGAAACGTCCTCCCCAGCCCCATGAACCTGCCCCCGCCCCCCGCCCCACGTCTGCTCTATTGAAACTTCAGAGAAGCCCCAGGCACGTCTAATGAACAGGAGAGATGT
Source organism: Centrocercus urophasianus (assembly GCF_019232065.1). Lineage (NCBI taxonomy): Eukaryota > Metazoa > Chordata > Aves > Galliformes > Phasianidae > Centrocercus > Centrocercus urophasianus. The sequence continues at coordinate 12,585,065 of NW_024884800.1, read as the reverse complement.
CTCCTCCATTGAAGAGGACAAAGTTGCTCTAACCTTTAGCTTGGCTCCAGGTGTCTTAATATAGCTCCCAAAATGCCCAGTCCTGAGCAATTGCCCCTTACTGCTCCGATCAGGTTACCTCCTGATCCTCTTAAATGTATGCCTTGGTCTAAAATCACCTCATGACACACAGCCACCTGAGCCGGCTGACTTCAGCAGCAGTCAGCTCTCAGCTTTGGAAATGTATCTTCTGCTTGGTCAGGTGAGGATGTGGTGACTTTCAGAGGGTAACCGTGTCACCACCTAAATATAGGGCAGATCCCTGCCGATGGACACCTTTGCGCAGAGCAGATTGTCAGGCAGATTCTGGCTGCCATGCTAGGGGCAAGAATTCCTCTTTCTGCCTCTTGTCAGGCCTTCTGTCCTCCTTTTGCCTTGCCTACTACTCTTCAGTTTGCATGTCTGATCCAGCACTCCCTGCAGCCAGCAGGTGCTGCACAGTGGGACAAAATATGGACTTAAGAACTGGAATTCCTTGAAATAAGCAGGGAAACAAACAGAAAATGCTTTTTAGGTCAGTGCAGAAATTTTCCCAGCTGAAATGCATGCTCAGCCACACTGAGAGCAGGATAACCTGTCCTCCTTCGGGCTTGTGGTGATCAATGCATTGCCTATTTGATCCTTTGAAGCAGAAAGCAAGCACAGTCTTCACAAATGTCCTCTGTTTTCTTCAAGCCTCTCCAGCAGGATCCAGAATTATTGGCTTTCTGGAGAGCTGACTCTTTCCTTTTCCTTCTCCCCTGGGGACTCTTTGCCAGGAGCAGGCAGTGCCTTCACAAGCCAGGCAGGCAAACCAGGATCTGGCTCTGCTCATATTGCATCTGGCTTTGGGTATCCATGTCTGAGAAGCATGGTCTACACGGGAGGGAAGATGTGCAGAATGAAAGTTTTCATCTGCTTCCGCTACCCACCACTCCTGAAACATGAAGCAGGTTACCGAGCTGCTGTACACTTCCATGTTCCACCTGTACTACAGACATGATGTCAGCTGCTGCTTCTGAATAATGATAACTTCACTCCCCTCTTTTTGAATAGTGGTATCATTATCCAGAAGAATAAAGTAAAAACTAATATGGGGGAAAGGACCACAGGGACACCTAGAAACAGACTGTTTCCCAGGCTGCTGACAAGTCAATGATCAAGTGAAAAATATCTGGTATCTGGAGAGCTGTAGATAGGCAGAAATGTCGTTCTCAGCAAAACTGTTTTTTTCTTTTTTAAAATTTACCTTCTCTCATGCCTAGGAAGCAGGAAAATGTTCCTCATCCTGTTCAGGAACAGAGGGATGATTAAGGAAGGAAAACAGATCGCTTTTTGTGAGCATACCCACCAGCGTGCTTGTCTGTGGCACCTGAACCCAGGAATCCACTGACTTGGTATGGGCAACCCAGGAGCAGCACTGACCCCCCTCTCTGAGTGGGGGAGACACCTCTCATCTGGAGCAGATGAGGTCAGTGCTTGCCGTTCTTGTGAAAGAGATTTCTTCAAGGTGGGCCTGTGACGATCTCTTCTGACAACATCACTTGTAATACTCCCTTTTTCTGATCTCAGAGCGGTACTGAAAGATGTGCGCTGAAGATAACTATGTTGAAATAGCATTAAGAACGTATCTTAAACCCACAGAAGTCAGGAGATAGAGCGAAGGCTGAAAAAATGTGGGCAGATATCCACCCTGTCCTTAACTCACTCCAATTACTAGGCAAAATTGCAGCTTCCTACATGTGATCTGCAGTAACACACGGAGCAGCCATTGGGGCCAGATGGAGAATTTTCTTTCGAATTGTAGCAGCGTCTTGGTGGCAGACCTCTCCTTTTAAACTTTTTTTCCTCCCTTTCTCTTTTTCCCTTCCCCCAGGACTCGCCTCATTTTTTATGCTTTGATTATTCATCCTGCTTGTTCTTTGAGTCTTTCTAGATGATATTCGGAGAGATTTGATTAAGACTCCAACTGGATTCATTTAACACCAAAGCACTCCATAATCTCCCAAGCGCTGTCGCAGCCAGACCCACGCTCTCGCATTACTATAAACTATCCCTCAAAGAACAATTCAGCTCCTTGCACCTGTCTCTTCACACACAACTATATTGATGAGTGGGGCTACAGAAACAACCTCAGATGTTGTATTAATGTCTACAAACTCAAAGCTTTGGCTAAAAAACCTCAACAACTGTTCATAACAGGTGCACAAGAGTCTGAATGTCAAAATCTACTGCAAAACCTTCTCCGGAGGTTTCGCTGGCTTTTCTAAGAGACTCTGTTACGGGTCTGTTACCGGATTTGTACCCAAGGAGAGCTTTGTTTTTCTCCCTTTATCAGTCTCCAGTACAAACTCGAGGCTGTTTCCCTTCACTTGTAGTGAAGAGTAGCGCTGTTGGAGTCACCTGTTGAGTGCTGGTGTAAAACAGACACAAGGCAGAAAACGAGTGCTTCCTGGTGGCAGAGATTTCCCTGCAGAATTTATCTCACTTTTCTTCTCAGGATTCTTCTCATAGGGCTGTCAATGTCAGTCCAAACCCTCTCCAGCCTTTGACCATCCTTTATTTCCTTATACAGGAAGGTCACTAGCAGATGCAGTGAGAACAGACATGGTTTTAAAAATGCCTCCCTTTTTTTTCTGGAATGGCTTAGATGGAACTTCCAGTTCAGAGAACTCATTTGGGCACTCAATCTAAAAGAGCTTTCTTCCAATGGTCCTGGAGGGCTTCACTCTGCACTAAGCTTCTTCTAGGAAAAATAAGCTGCACGCTGAGTTCTCGTATGAATCTATATTTTTGCTAGTATAAAGTGTCACATTCCAGAAGACAGGTGTGACATCAAAAAGCTCCAATCGACAGATGAGAGGCAGTGGTTACTGTGATTGCTCAGGCATTGTGGGTAGATGCTGCTGCTAGTTTTCCTGTGCCCCATGAGTGTATGCCTTGAAATCTGAGGTACAAATGAATCCGTCCCTCTATTCTGCATTACCAGGGCTTTGGCTCATTCTTTTCCTTTCTGGAAGACTTCTCTGGAAGTCTGGTAACTTCAGAGCTGGCTGTGCATGGGAGGGTGCAGTTACTGTCTGTCCTTTTCCTGAATGCTTTCCAGCACTCAGAGATGGGGATACAAAGTCCAGTTCCCACCTACATCCCATCTGCAGCTGGATACGTGCCTTTACTGTGGCATCCCAAGGAGCCATCTGTGGAACAAGCATGGATGAGTAATATGCTGATGTGATCTGGGAGCACCTTCCAGCCACGTGTGCCAGATCCACCAAGCCAGCACAATGGATTTCTATTTCCCCAGGTGCCCCTAGACTTCAGGCAGCTTTAAACTGCTACCCTGAAAACTTCTCTACCCATAGTTCTGTAGTTCCCCAGAATCATGCAGGCTGCCTATTTCTGCAATAAGTTACTGCTTTCTGACTGCTGCACGCAAAATTTAGGAATGCATTGATACATGACATCCTAATATGAACCATACCAGTAACATTGGAATTTAAATATTCATGGCTACTGAACGCAGATGGTGAACACTGTGTGCCAATACGTTATTGCTTTGAGTCTCTGCTGAAGCGAGGTTCAGTCCAACTTTATCTGAACATGAGGATTCCAGTCTAATCCTTTGGGGCTTTGTCATGCAATTACAACAAATAACTATTTATTTTACACTGCCTTTGGGAAAACCCTGAAGCAGAAAACTATAATATTTTATATCTGAAGTCTGGTCTAGTTTACGTAGCTGGATGCTGACTGCTAAAACACTTAGGGAATGCCAGTGTTTCAATTTATTGAACACACTGTGTGACTTAAGCTTAAGTGCGCAAAATTCATGAAAAGTTTTAGCCCGTTTAATGCATTTTTCCAAAGTTTGTTTGGAAATGCTTTCAGCTTTTAAAGAAATGGAACTGAGAGAAGCACTGCCATCTGAAACAGTTTACTGTATAGAGATAGGTAAAAAGAACTGATATAAAGGCTACGTGGCAGATTAAACTAAAAAGCAAACAGATGCCATGGGTTTGCTTTCAGTTTCTTTTAAAAGGTCAAAGATATGTGTCTTTCGGGGGTAATTAAAGAACACTTGCCCCATGAGCCTATTAGTACCTTACTCTGACCTGCAGGTTATGACTTTCTTGTTGATTTAGGCAAGGACACGCTACACACACACACACCTGGTGTTTATGGAAAAGCACAGTTCGCAGATAAGCTTTTCCAATTGTTCCAAAAACCTGCCTTAAACTAACAACAACTGCAGCATCAGCAGTAGTGTTGCTGAAGAATCAGAGAGGACTGATTGCAAACATTAAAGTCAAAAAAAGAATTCCCTTCAGCAAGGAGTTAAATCGCTTGAAAACTGTAACAAGTCTCGCGAACACTTCTTGCAACCTGTTGACAACAAAGCTGAGATCACTGGCATGGGACTTGTTGATGGCTTACCCAGACACCTGCACTAGATGCTGAAATAGCGGGAATTTTTCTCAGCTGTGCTCAAACTGTACTCCTTCGCTTGTGGCTTGGGATGCATTTTTGGAAGATTACATATGGTCTCATTAAAGATCCCTACTCTTGTGTGACACTGATACGGACTCGGAAGTCTTCCAGCTTTATCCCAGACAGTAAGGTAAATCCGCAGTGCTCTGCCTGTTGCTCCATCTTCTCCTTTCAGAGGCCCCCTAAGCATTTGTCCCCTTCAGCTTCCCCTCTCCTTTCCAACAGCCTCCCAGAACCAAGCTCTGACACCAACCCAGCCAGCTGATCCCTGCCTGCTTCGGGGGGAGACGCTTCTAATGAGATTTATGCACGGGGGGGAAATCACATTAGCTCATAGATATCTGCGGTGGCCAAAAGAAAGGTGGAAAAAGAAAGAAGGAATGAAAGAAAGAAAGAAAAAGCCAGGAATTTCATTTTCCGATGTGCTCCCTCCTTTCTTTTGCTGCTACCTTCAGCGGCACGGCTAGAGCTCGGCTGCACACCCCGTGCACCCCCCTCCGCCTTTTTTTTCCCTCTTTCCTAAGGCACGTTCCTCGCACCTGCGGAAGGGCTGAACGCCGGGAGGGCAGCAAACAGGAAATAAAAGCGCCCGCACAGCCAGGGAAAGGCCGGTTCCAGCGCCCCGAACAGCGAGCGGGCACCTGCCGGGCCGGCACCTGCCGCCGCGCCGCGCCCTTACCGAAGCGGCTGTGGTCCTGCCGGGTGCCGTGCACCGTGCCGTTGGGGAAGATCTCCAGGTGGAAGCCGGTGCGGCAGTAGAGCTGCCGCCGCCGCAGGATGCCTTTGAGGTGCGCGAAGTCGGTGGGGGAGCCCCGCTGCAGCCGCCCCTCGATCTGCCCCAGGCGCTCGTTGAGGAAGCCGGGCGAGTCGGCGAGGGGCAGCCCGCCCAGCGCGGGGGGGAAGCCGTGCAGGTCGGGGTCCAGCGCGCCCAGGAAGCCGCCCACCTCGGCCATGGGGCCGCGGCCAGGGCCGGCCCCGCGGAGCGGCCTCCGAGCGCCGAGCGGCCCTCAGGGCGCGGGCTGCTGCCGCCCGGCCCCGCGCTGCCGGCCCCGGCCCTGCGCCGCGCTGCCCGCGCCTCCCATCCTGGATGTGTCCCGCGCTCGGATGTACACCGCACTTATATACGTACACACTCCCCTTACATTGACATATTGGATATTTAAATGCAAGCCACACCTCACTGGCATCCCCTTTGGCTATGGGTTGTGTGTGGGGGGTTTTTTT